>NC_048310.1:10215266-10377043 GCF_013100865.1 Trachemys scripta elegans
GAGGGATGTGCTGGCCGCGGCTTCCCGCTGCCCCCATTGGCCCGGGATGGCGAACCGCGGCCAGTGGGGGCCGCGATCGGCCGAACCTGCCGCGTCAGCAGATAAATAAACTGGCCCGGCCTGCTAGGGTGCTTACCCTGGCGAGCCGCGTGCCCAACGTTGCCAACCCCTGGACTAGATGAACTAACAGGTGTTTTCCATTTCCCTGGTTCTATGTATGTTACTTGTGTAGCCCAAAGAAAGAAGACACACCGAGAGACGCCTCATTAAAGGACCAGATCCAGAGCCCATTGAAGTCCATTGAAAAATTGCCATTGACTTCAGCAGGTTTTGGGTCAGGCCTGAATTAAAGCATCTATTACACTTTCTATTTGCAACTCTCCTATTATGCCACTTATCTCTTCACATATGAAGAAAGTTATAATTCCCTCCAGGATGCACTCTGAAGGGGCAGAAAAAGAGAATCTGGCCACAGCCATGTTCCCCAAGTCACAGTGGAACATTAGAGTTGTAACCCGCTGCCTGTTGATCTTTTCACTTCTCAATAACAAAGGTATATGACTATTTTAGTTGTTTTATAGTTTTCTTTTTTTCCTTGAGAGGCGGAGAAAGAGACCGAGAATCCAAACAAGGCAGCCATTGTGCAAGCAACCTGGTTTCCTTAGCAACAGAAATTCTGGGAGAAGTTGCACATTTATATCTTTCCATTTGTGCTACGGGCCTTACTTTGGGGGTGGGTCATGCACACTTAGATGGACAATCTCTATTCAGAGACCTAGAAGGGAATTTTCAGAGCCTTACATAGAGCATATCTAACCCACGCACACAACCTGTCCTTTGATGACTACGTTCGGATGTTCCTTTACTTTGTGTGAGGCAAACTGGCAGCTCGCTCATCTCCAGAACTTCGATAAGTGTACTGACTCGCCCTGTAACCACAGTCTGCAGTGACTTAGCTCTCAGGCATGCTGCAGCAGCCTATTATGGGGCAAGGCCTAGGCCAGATGATTCCCAGGCACAGGTATTTCACTGATCTCACAAGAGCTGCAAGCTAATCTATACAACAGTGCTACCCGGCCAGGAACTCTTCTGCTGCCTTGCAGTGTTATAGACTCCCTAGGCTTCCAGCCAGTCCCATGATCCAGTTTCTGTTCCTGCCCCAGCCTTGCCGAGCCCTCTTCCAACCTGCTTCAGCCTTGTTCGTACCCTACTCCGACCTTGCTCCAGCGCTGAAGCCTTCTTGTGACCCCCAGACCCTTGGACTGACTCCATTTTGGCTTCGACCTGACTCCAGTCCTGATTTGGCTTGTCTGTGGATGCTGACCTCAGTTCTGACCCCCAACCTGTCTGCTGGACATTGGTTTCAGCTCTGACTTCAGTTCAGTTCTGACTACATGGCTGACTCCAGCCACCAGGCCTGACTGCCTACAACCCAGAGCCTGACACTGTCCTATTTTAAAGATTCACACACCTACACAGACTGTAATTTTCAGAAGAGCTGAGCATGCAGAATTCTACCTCCTGCTAGTGGAGGCTGCAGATGCTTAGCACCTCTGAAAATCCGGCTCCTACAGCTAGTTCCCAATAGGAACACAACCCAGCTTCCTTTTGTACAGGCACAATTCTGTGCATGGAGAAAGCTGTATTTGCACTTTTCAAGCACTAGCACCTGGATGAAGAGTGGATAGATTCTGTCCATGCACATCTTAGGACTTGAAAAGGTTATATTTGCATGTAGGAAGTTGTATATGCACAAGAAGCATTATTTACCCTGTGCTATATATATAAAAAACTGCTGTTACCCAATTACCATACATTTTGGACAAAGTGCATCATGTAAGGTGTCAATGGAAAAGTTACAGTCTATCAAGTATTATTATTATCCTGGTTAAATCCACGTATCGTCTTTGTATCTAAAGTACCTCAAACATGTGTTTTGTTCCTGGGTGAAACCCCCATTTACATCAGGGATAGATGGCTCTGTGTTGATGGCCTATTAAGGACACTGTCACAATGGGCCATAGAAGAAACTCATCCCACCCAGATAGCTTTTCCTCAGACAGCAAGGAGCCAATGGCCACCCTTGTGATTCAGTAAATGATGTAAGGACATGTGATGAGGACATGTGACCTAAGACTCCATCTTTTACCAGTAACTTTCCATGCTCATGTGACCCTGGACTCCATCTTGGGCCAGTAATTTTCCATGCATGTGGCAGAGGGTCTAAAAAGACACCTGAGACATCTCCATTTTGCCTCTTTCCTGCTCTAATTCTCTGGACTGTGGATTTACAACTAAAAGGAGCATCTTGAAAGATGGACTGAGGACCTTCCAATCATTTGGAAGTTACCACAGAAACTTTTGAAAACCAGCAGTCTATTCCACCACTGCTACAAACCTGATATAAAGACTTAGCAATCATTTGTATGTATATGATCTATTAACCATTTATAACTCTCTTCTTTTTTATTAATAAATCTTTAGTTAGTTTACTAAGGATTGGCTGACAGAGTGGTATTTGGGTATGATCTGAGATACATATTGATCTGAGGGTACATGTCTAATCCTTTGGGATTAGTAAGAACCTCACACATAGTGAAATGGGTTTTCAGTAACTTCTCACTATATTAGACCTGTTTGTCTGGATGGGAGCCAAGGGCTGGGATGCCTAAAGAGGACTGTGTTTGGCTTCTGGTTCACCAGTGTGGTACTGCAGAAGCTCTTTCGTTACTGCCTTGGTGAGTCTAATTATAGAATAAACCCCCCAGTTTGGGGGACTTTCTGTGCTATTTCTTGCAGTTTGCCCTGAGTATGGCATTTTCCATGTGATCCATCCAGGAACCCAGTCACATATCCTTTCCCACAACACAAAATTAAAAGCGGTCTCCCAATGGAATTAACAGGCAGCAGGTTTAATACAAAGAAGAGAAAGTACTTTTTTCACACAGCACTCAATTAACCTGTGGAACACATAGCCATGGGATGTTGTGATGGCCAAAGGTACAAATGGGTTAAAAAAAGAACTAGATACTTTCATGGAGGACAGCTGCATCAATGGCTATTAGCCAAGATGGCAACCCCATGCTTGGCGAGACCCTAAAGCTCTGAATACCAGAAACCAGGAGTGGAAGACAGGGTGAATCCCTCAGAATTACCCTGTTCTATACATTCTCCCTGAAGCTCTGGTCCTGGCCACTGTCAGAGACAGGATACTGGGCTAGATGGACCACTGGTCTGACCCACTACGGCAGCTCCTATGTAAAGGAAAACTGTTTTTGAATAGCAAATCCATAGTATACCGTCGAATTTGACCAACCAATATAGGGGAACAAAAGAAGTGTGAGAATTGTTTGAACCCAGTAAGCATCTCCTGTACAGCAAGGTCCAAAAATGACAGTATTTTAAATCTTATAGTAAACATCCAAATGCACTGTAAACACTTTTCTATTGAGGATACACTTGTTTTCCAGGCACTATAATACCTGGAAAACAAGTAAAGAGATCAGGATTTTAATTTGTTGTCTCAACTCTTTGACCGATTTGGTCTGTATGTATCTCTGTCCAAAAAATATGGGAAGAGTTGATACAAAATAATTCCATCCTTGGTCAATTGCCCCCATTATTGATTATATACATATATATATGAAAGGCTCTTGAGAGATTTTCCTCACAACTGCCCATTCATAATACTTACAGCTGGATGGGAAATGGTTTTCCTGTCCAGCGCACATTTTTGAGATTTTGAAAATTTTCCCCATCTCTCACTGGGACAAAGAGATCATTTTTCTGAACTGAAAATTGGGGATGAAAGCCATTTTGAACTGGAAAACTGGAGCTTTTTGTTTCTAAAAGGTCTAAACAAAATGTATTGACAATGTCAACACTTTTTATTCAGAAGTATTTGCATAATGAAAAGTTCACTGAAAGCAACCCTTTCCTGTGAAAAGTTTAAGTTTAAATAGATAGGCTTTTTCCTATGAAAAAAAAAATTTCATCAAAAAATCCCTGACGCACTCTAGTAATAATATCTCATGGGGAATTAGTCTCAAAACAGCAGGGGTACATTCAAGTGCTGCTGAAGCTAACACTATGTCAATATTTCTATCATAAACCTCTTATTTCCAAGGGCCATAAAACTTCACTCTGAGCTAAAGTACAGCACAGAAGGTCATAACTTGAAAAAGAATTTTATTTTTAAAGAAAAGTTGATACACATTGAACTGATAGTTTTCAAGTTAGAGTGGGGCAAAGGACAAGGTTTTTTATTTTCTATTTCAAATGCATTTCTGTCCTAATCTAGCTTGATAACTGTATTGGTTTTTCTTGAAGAAAAAGTGAATTTTTCTAGCTTGTAACTCACTAACGCGGATGGCTCTTTTAGAAGGATTTTAAAGAGTAAAGGGAAGAGATCTCCATGTTTGTGGATGTGAGTATTATTAAGCATGATATTATTCAAAGAATAAAGTTTAGCAATGGAAGAGTTACTTATGTTTAAACATAGCTACGCAGCAAGTTGTTTGCCAGGATAAATGTCCAAAAGAGTCTGTGACACCTCAGGAATGTATTTCAGAGAATCCTATTTCTTTTGGAGTCTTCAATTCCCACACTCTAGCTTCATGGAAAAGCAAAGTTCATTTATTAGACTTTTACTGTAGCAGGCCTATTTGCATGTCATTAACTTTGGCGTTGTAGCTACACGATGCAAGGGAAATGATACAAGCTTGCTAGTCAGGGTTATGATTATCAATGCAGTAGAGACCAAGAAGATGTGGCCATGAGCACTTTATTAGCAAGCAACTATTAAAAAAAGAACCCTTATGTATATTTGTATTTACAATAACATCTCTTCATAGCTACTCATCTAGCTGTGGGTTTGTCCATTATAATCATTGACATGATCATTTTTGTATTAGTTTTTAGCAAACCGATGAGCTCCATACTGAATCATGTCATGAAGTGTATATTTATGTGCTTTCAATTATGATCACATTAGGATTTATGACAATGGGACCAGATGACATGATGACAAGTTGATTTTTTTTTAAAAGAGTGAAACCAATGACGTTGCTTCAGAGTGAAACTAGCGTGTTTCATGCAGTTGGGGCACGCAGCTCGCTATCTGAATGCATGAGAAAGGCAGGCACTTTTATAGTTATTGTAATGCCATTTTTCTTGGTTTGTTTTTCAGTTGAGAAATTTGGGCCTAATCTCAAGCCTGTTAAACTCAGGGGAGCAGCATTTCCTGTGTCATATGCTAAAATATCAGACTGTCAAGAGGACAGCTGTCTGTTTCCTAATGACTCTTTTGTTGTATTTTATTTGCAGTGCACCTCACTGATTTGTTTTAATTGCAATATATTCTTTGTAATTAGCCACCGTGATTAGAACATATTTAACGTTACACTGCAGTTTTTCTTGTCATAACAATGTGAAATCCCAGCCCCCCTGAATTTTTGCCTTTCACCAGGTCCAGGATTTCTTGCAAGGTTGTTTTTTTTTATTTAACACCATCCCTAGAGAAACAGTGGGCCGTGCATGCTAAATTGAAACAATGGTGAGCAACAACTATCTGGAGCATGTTAAAGTCAAAGCCCTACATTCTCCAGTGTCGCTAGCAGTGTTCCAGGTTAGACAGTGGATATACCATGCAGCTAATTACAGAATCTGCAAGTTGAAGGGAATTGCAGCTTTGTGTCATGGGGGAAAGAATATGATACATGCAAAAAATTAAACACATTGGGGGCGGGGTGAAGACAAAAGAAAAATACTGAATAAGATATACCAGAGAAGTACAATTACATTTGTATTGTTCAGAAATTTCCGGGCAGGGAGTCCTTTGTTATAGAGAGATGTGCTAGCTGAATTCTTTACAGTTTGAGGATTTTGCTGTGGGTTTGTCACCTGACAGTTTTTGGAAATCCCTATGAAAGCTATTTCCGGTGTTATGTGGTTTCTCTGACACTTTCTACTGGTAAATAATATCCTGATGTGCTTCTTGTTTGTGTTAACATTTAAAGACTTATGCATGGACTAGCTCAGGGGTCGGCAATGTTCGGCACGCGGCTCGCCAGGGTAAGCACCCTAGCGGGCCGGGCCAGTTTATTTACCTGCTGACGTGGCAGGTTAGGCCGATCGCGGCCCCCACTGGCTGCGGTTCGCTGTCCCGAGCCAATGGGGGCAGCAGGAAGCCGCGCCAGCACATTCCTTGGCCTGTGCATCTTCCTGCCGCCCCCGTTGGCCCGGGATGGTGAACCACGGCGAGTGGGGGCCGCGATCGGCCGAACCTGCAGCGTCAGCAGGTAAATAAACTGGCCCGGCCAGCTAGGGTGCTTACCCTGGCGAGCCGCGTGCCGAACGTTGCCGACCCCTGATCTAGGCCCTGATCCTCAAAGGTATTTATGTGCCCAACACTCATTGAAATCAACAAGCAACTGTTAACTAGTAATGGGGGTGAAAGAGAAAAGGCCCAGGTTAAGTAAAGATAAGCAGTTGAAAGTATGCTTAGCTGAACTACACCATGATATCCAGATCTTGCAAAATAGGATTGCAAATTTCAGGAAAATAAGCTCATTAGTTACAGTCCAGAGATCCGACTACTGGCAATAACCTGAGGTCCTCAGTGCCTAATGAAAAGCTAAGTGATCATTTGACCTGCAAACACAGTGTTGAGCTGAGACAATATAATTATATAATTTTCTCACGCTATTCACTGCAGTGATCATAGCATGGTGATGCTTTCCCAATACAAGTGATTATGGCAAACTACATTCATTGTTACCAGAACAATCATCCATATTATATTCCAATTCATAACAGGCATCGACAGATTTCCTGCAGGCTTTCTTTTCTTTTCCCCTGGTTATAATCAAAATCGGCAATTCATCCCCCAAATTTTGTTATGGCTGGTAACACCAACACAGCACCATACCCACCTCTGCTTATTCCGACGTGCTCTTTAAAAGATGGTTACATCCCCTTTTCTCCCTCCTCCTTTGATCATAGCAGGAAACAAGAAACAAGCCCTCCAGTGCTGAAGTATAGTTGTGACAATTCCTCAGTCTATTGCCTCTACTGGTTGAGAGCCTGATCCAAAGCCCATTGAAGTCAGCTGGAGTCTTGCCACTGATATTATGAGATTTGGATCAGGCCCTGACTTTTTTTAGATTATGTCCCTAAACTCTCCCTGGTGAGTAGACAGGCCCAAGATTTAATCCTGCATTAACCATATTGTTTGTAGGATTTAATATTTTCCCCTACATTTTGATATGTCGGGAGTTGTTTATCACACAAACAGACAAATTAAATTTTATCAGTCTCTCAAATGCCAAGACCTTTTGTGTTCTCTCTGCATGCGTATCCAGAATAACAGTGCTGCAAGGAGCAATGCTAGGAGACTAGCCAGAACACAGCTTTGATTAATACTATAAATCCATTCCTAGATTAAATATATTGAAAACATTTAATAATAACCTTTTTCCTGGATGAGATGATGTGCTTAGCATTTGATTCTTCTGTGTTTGGAGGCTACAGTTTTGATTTCTGAAGGTTACATTGGAAATGCTGCATTTCTCAAGCCACACAGATGTGGGTGTTATTTCAGTTGATGAGCTGTAGAAATATCTATTTGCAGCTTTATTACGGAACAGCTATAGCTGCAACACAAGTTATTATTCACATAGTCAGGTGGGGATGTGGTAAACATGACCATAAGTTACAGTTACAGAAATCCTTTGTGCAGATGCAGTTAGCTTGGGGACATTAAATAGCCTCTGCAAAAATAATATGTAGCATTTCACAACAACTAATCTAACTTGCATAACTTGTATCATCACTGCAGTTCATTGCTGGCTTTCTTTCCAGTTGAAATACTCAGGAATATTACTTAGGTGACTAACAGAAATAAGCTCTTCTATTGTGTGCTTTTGCATGCAGCATGTGGTTGAGCCTTGGAACTCCCTGATGCAGGGAATCAAGTCAAATAATATGGCTGGATTTTTCAAAAAGACTGGTTAATTTTATGACCAGAAGCAATTTTTCAGTAAATGTAGTAAAGTGAATATGAGAGGGTTAACTGGGTTACTCAGAGTATTATGGGATGGAGCCAGGCACCACCCTTCCTTTATTTCCTGTTTAGTCATTGGGAGTTTTCTCCCTCGCTTTCTGTGATGCCGTTAAATAAAGCAGCAAGTTCTCAGCCTGCAGTACTGTGAGTAGATTTATTTTTGTGGCACTGAGTGGTCCCTTTCCAAAGTAAGCATGGTAAAATCGTCTGCCTTCTAATGTAAGTAGCATACGTGAAGGTAAGGAATTTTCTTCCTTGAACTGCAGCGCAATGACGGATAGGTGCCTTTATAATGTGAGGGACAGTATGCATGTGGAGAGCAGAGACCTATGACACTGACCTAGGTGAATGAAAGGCTGGCTTTATTTCCTATTACCTTCTTACCTCCTGTCTATATCCCCACTAAACACTCACAATTAATGGGCCGCATTGTCTTCCTCTGAATCGTGAGTTAGGGCCCACTTTCAGAGCCAGCCTATTGGACTTTAGGCCCATATTCTGATTCGGTAATGGCACATCAATGGGAATATACGATTGGAAGTCAGGCTGTTCCATTTATTAAATATTCTGGCTAGGCAATGTTGGTATTTCCTTTTTTAAGTATTCGGGTTAATTTCAGATAGATGGGGGTGTTTGTGTGTAATTCTGTGCTTCTAGACAATAACTCAAGAGACTCTGCTGCTGATTCCAAATCCAGGTAGCACATGAACTTTATCATTTCCATTCCCCAAACTTTTTCAAAATTTAAAATATTAGACAAGCCTAAACAAAGCAAGGAGTTCACGGATTTGAAATGAAGACTAGAACACTTGCTGGAAAGAAACCTGAACAATATTATTTCTTCACTGATAAGATCCCCAAATCCCTTGCAGTTGAAAAATTACAGAGGATTTAAAAGACTTCATGCTCTAGGTTATAAACCGACAGTGAGCCAGTCACTCTGAGGAGTTCTGTCTTCCAGGGACATTGAACCACTATTTCTTCAAGCTTTCTAATTCTCTGCAACCTGAACTTTGACAGATGACTGCAAAGAGAAGGCAGAAATGTCACTTGTTCCACCCCCTATCATGGTTTAATTATTTACTTAACTGCTTCCCACACCATCCTCCAGGAGAGAGGAAAGTAGAATAAAGAACTAAAGGAAATCTGTCTTGAAAGCAAACTGAACACCTTCCGAGAAGCTGCATCAGTGCACAATAGGGATAGTCTCTTAGGGGGGAAAAATCACCCAGATGTTGTAGTGATGGGGAAGCCGCAAAAGATGGAAATTCTAATTTTTCCTCTTGCTCTGTACCTTGTGCAGTTATTTACTTTGGTGCAAAATGGTGGCAGAGCAGCTATGTGGACTCCTAGTATGATACAGCCCCTCTGTGTGCCCTCCTTTGCAAACCTTGCCTTCAAAGCTACAATCTGGCCCTAATTAATTACAAAAAATGCTATTTAAATATAGAATTTGTGGTAACCAGGTACTACTGATGTGTCAACAGTTCTTACTGATCAGTGTTGTCTGGTGGTTAGAGCAGGGCCTAGGAGTTGGAATTCTTGGGGTTCGTGTTCTGATTCTGGCACTCATTTGCTTGGTGTCCTAGGTGAATCACTAGAATTTAAAGGTGTGATGTTAGCATGCTTTAGCTCATATGTACAAACTAGAATGTTTGAAAAGTCCAGTGCAGAAAAGGTCACATAGACTTAGGCTTTAAATCAACCAGTTCTGCACACATTAAAGGTAGCATGCTTTGTCTACGCTAGACTATTAAAACCTGCCATTTGGCACATGCTAGCTAACATGCCAGCATCCCAGCTTAATTTCTAATCTAGACACGACCTTGGGGCCTGACTTTCAAAAAAACATGTGTGCAATTTTGTGCTAATTGGTATGCATAATTGCATGGCTGCATGCACAGCTCCGTATTTGTGCACACAATTGGTTTAGTTCCGTTTCTAACTGGCCATATATATGTGCTGCCTAATTTGTACAAGGCAATCATTATAAATGTCTGTGTAATTGCAAACACATGCACTTTTATATGCCTGTGACCAGGGTTCTAGAGAGCCACACGGAGGTTACTCAATTAGGGTAATCTGCAAAGAATGGGGCAGGCAATCCCCAAAGCTGGGGGATATTCCAATACTTAGATTTACTAAGCCCTCACAAACCAACTTCTATAATACTTTCGTGGTTACCCAGAAGTCCAACAACACAGTTCCCTTAAAGCAACCCAGCCTTAGGCCTCCATCCAGACACCCAAGTCAAATATCATGGGGATTAACGAAAATCGTATTCATCATATAAGAAAGTTCTACGTCTCCCAAAGGATCGGATACATTACCTGCCAGGTTAATGAATATTCCAGATCTTACCCAAATACACGCATACAGCCAATTCTTATTAACCAAACTAAAATTTATTAAAAAAGAAAAGAGAGAGAGTGTTGGTTAAAAGATCGGTATACACACAGACTTGAGTACAGTTCTGAGATCAGATTCGTAGTAGAGATGGTGAGCTTTGTAGTTGAAAAGAGTTCTTTCAGAATTAGTCTGTAGGTTATAGTCCAATGTTCATATTCAGGGTGATCCAGATGGGACTGGAGATCTCTGTTTTACAACTCAAGCTTCCCCTGCATGAAGCATCAAGCAGATCTGAGATAAAAAGGATCAGGACTCAAGGGGTTTTTTATACAGTTCCAGGCCTTTTCTTGACAGCGCAGAGTTCTTAGGCGAACAATAGGTAATCATTGAGACTTTGAAGTAGATCTATTTCCTAAACATCACCAGTAATTAGCTACAAGGATTAACATAAGGCGATTGCCTGTTTTCCACCATTCGCAAGTGATTTGCTATACATTTCAACGAGAAACCGAATACAGTGATAGTACTACATTTACAGTTCATTTAAATATTAAGATCTTCTTTTGATCTCTGAATTAACAAAGCATAGACAGGGACTGTTTGATTACATTGTTAACCTCTAGCAATAAACACACAAAACACAAACATTATCTACCAATATGTCCTGAAAAGTTGAATCTGGGTCAATTAGCCAGCAACCTGCTTAACCCTTTCTGGCCATGTGTCACAGTACCCAATAAAAAAAATAGCCTTAACCACTTTGGGCTCCCATTCCCTATCTGTATAAAGGGGATAATAAAACTTTCCTACCTCTCTGAAACCTTAGTTAATTAGTAATCTGAAAGGGCAGAATTCTCTGCTCCATGCTGGTTAAAGGGACTCTTAAAGCCCCATGTGATGCTAAGGGAGAGTTTCTTAGTGCAGGAACTGAGGAAAACAGCCCCTCACAAACTCCAGTGTAAGGAGTATGCCAGGACGGGAGTGGAATTTTCGGGCGAGGCTGCAGCATGTAACATTGCAACGATTTTGGACAGTGCTGTCCTCATAGACAACCGGAGACAGGATGCCATTATGCCACAGTACACTTTGGCCCGCAGATCACTCCAGAAATATGGTTTAGATAAATATGGTAACCTCCCCCCCCCCCCCCCCCGGCCGGCTGCAGTGTGAGTTCTCTGCTGTGCTTCTTAGCAGCATAGCACAGAATCTCATCCAAAGTATTTTGGGCTCCTCAGATGAAAGCTAATGTATTAAATAAAGTATTATCATTTTTAATGGGCAACTGTCCTAGTAAATGCAGATGAAATTCACAGCTAAGTGGATTTACAATAGTTATTTTAAAGTGTTGCACAAATCTCCCTAAAGGTTCTTTCCTTTCAGATCCCAATAGCATTGATAATGGAGCAAAATGGCTGGAAGAATCTTCCCAGATGTGAGGATGTTTTAAAATGATTTCTGGAGCTTCTGTTTCTCCTAGGAAAAATAACAGCCCAGAGCTAGAATAACTAGATCCATCCTGCCTAAAAGAGGTCCCTACCGATGTGGGTTTTTGATCAGTTGCTGACTGTAAACCAGATTGTCTGCAGGTGTCAATTGACATTCCCTTGAAGCAAATGGAGTTGTGTTGATTGACGCCAGCTGAGAATCAAGCCAGATATGTACCAGTGATTCCTTTAATCAAAACAGTGTCTGGTACAGAAGAGGAATGTGCTTTCTCTGGAGACGCTAGGCCTAGAAATGCCCAGTATGCTCATGTCTTGCTGCAAGCGTAGGGAACTATCTCATACTGCATCTGAATAGCAGTCTCGGAAGCACAGTGAGATCTTCAAGCGAGGCCTCCAGAGTGTTGAATCAACACATCAGGACCCCGGGGACACTATTAATACTGTGCAAGATAGCAGAATTTAATGATGCAAAACTGCAGAGTTTTGCATCTATGAAAATGAGCGATACTAATTTAATGAACGCATGTGCTTCCAGATAGTTATGGTTCCCTCCCTGGCTATTCCTGTTGATATTAGCTACACTCTTAGATTGTTTTCTTAAGCTTATAATTATTATTATAAGTCTATCAGAACAATTTTATTCATCATTATTTTGAACTTAACAATTTCATGTGTATATAGGAGGCAAGTTTAGACCTCCCTAAGGACAATGAATCAAGGCATTATTTTTCTTTTATCTAAAACACTCTTTTTTCCACATGAATTACCATCTAGCCCTAATCAGTTATCAGCAACTCAACTAACTCATAGCCTCAGTGCTTCAGCAAATGAATTCAGCACAATGTGCTAGCACTTTTCAAGCCTTAATCAAGCCCGACTGAGAATGTGTTTTCCCCTAGCAGGGGTGTTTGGAAATGCTTGGATCAACCAAGGCCACCCAGAGGATTCAGGGGGCCTGGGGCAAATCAATTTCGGGGGCCCCTTCCATAAAAAAAAAGTTGCAATACTATAGAATACTATATTCTCGTGGGGGCCCCTGAGGGTCCCGGGGCCTGTGGCAAATTGCCCCACTTGCCCCCCCCCTCCCCCGGGCAGCCCTGGGATCAACTAGTTCAAATACTATTAATAACCTTCACGTCGTCTGTGGAGAATACACTCTATAGCAGGGTTCTCACAACAAAAAAATTGGTGGCCTCAGGGTGCAGCAACCAACTCTTGCTGCTGGCCGCTCTGACAATTTTTCCTACAATGCTTAATTAACTTTAGAAAAAACAAATAAATATGCATATATTCAGGTCCAAATCAGTGTAATTTATTTATGTAGGGTTTTTTTGCAGACCTAATAATAAAAATAATGTACAGTTGTCTGTACTCTGTACTGGATCTAAACAGAATAGAAACACCAACAAGGTACTTTGCAGGTTCTTGTCTTTTGTTCTTTTTTGGTTGCTTTTTTATGACTTGCTAGCTAGTAAATCTGCTTCAGTGAAAAGTGGTATATGTATGTTTGTTACTATCATTTTTCACAGCAGCAGACTGGAGAGCTAGAGGACAGGGAAAAGTGATAGAAACAAACATACACATACCACTTTTCACAACAGACTTACTCAGCCCTGGCAAGCCGGAGGACAAATTAAGCCCTGGATGGGGAGGTGGGTAGGGAGACAGAAGGGGGGACAAGGGAGGCAGCAGGATCCAGGGGCTATGGGGTGGTGAGCCCGGGGCTGGGACCAGAGGCTGAAGCTCCGTAGTTGTAATGGAGCCTGCTGCTGGGTGGTCGGAGGACAGAGCCCGCCATCCCAGAGATGAAGCCGGAAGCCTGAACCCCACAACCCCTGGGAAGGTGGGAAACTCACACTGGCTGCCTGCTTCTTTGGAGTTTGCGGCTCCACTGCTTCCCCACCCCCAATCACATGGGTGGAGAGTATAATAGGCCAAGAGAGGCTCTCTGTGGCCGCTGGACCCCAGGTTGCAGGGTTTGGCTGTGAAGTTTTTGCTTTATTATGCTCCATGCAGGTTCCAGGGCAGCTGAGGCGGCACATACAGTACCATACCACCGCCTCAGCTGCCCTAGAACTTGCATGGGCCATATCAAAAGCATCTTCTAACAGATGCTTTTCCCCTGGGTGGGTTGGGTCCGGGGAGGGGAGGCAGGGCGCAGCTGCGGCCAGCCCCAGGCTTCTCCAGGCATGGAGGGGAGATGTTTGCTAGGAGGGTGGCCCTTGTGGCTCTGGCCACGGGGGGGGGGGAGCAGGCAGGGTGTCTTGGGGCTCCGGCCATGGGAGCATGCGAGAGGAAGGGGCGGACCCAGGGGCAAGCCTCCCCAAAGGGGGCTCCACCCGCCGTCCATACCCCATCACTGCCCAAGAGACTGTGTCCGCAACAAAAGCCCCTGGTGGCCACATGTGGCCATGGTGGCCGCATTTGAGAAACACTGCTCTATAGGATTAATGAAGTAGATTCACAAGCTAAGTTATGGCCCTTTGCACCCGTAGGTGGTGCAAAGAGGCCATAACGCAGTTGCAAATGCCCAACAGAGAATTATCCTGCTAGAGGGGAACCCCCGATGTTGCATCTATGCTGCAGTTGGACCCTGTGTCTCCCTCTTCCACTTCCAAACATTAGGGGAGGTGTCAGGGGAGGGAGGGAGGCTGCTGAGTGCGGAGCTCCTCCATAGCAATTCACTGCTGATTTTGAGTCCATTCGGATTAGGCTAGACCCTAATCCTAGAAGATTAGGGTTGGAAGAGACCTCAGGAGGTCATCTAGTCCAACCGCCTGCTCAAAGCAGGACCAACCCCAACTAAATCATCCCAGCCAGGGCTTTGTCAAGCCTGACCTTAAAAACATCTCAGAATGGAGATTCCACCACCTCCCTAAATAACCCATCCAGTGCTTCACCACCCTCCTAGTGAAATAGTTTTCCTAATATCTGACCCAGACCTCCCACAATGCAACTTGAGACCATTGCTCCTTGTTCTGTCATCTGCCACCACTGAGAACAGCCGAACTCCATCCTCTTTGGAACCCCCCTTCAGGTAGTTGAAGGCTGCTATCAAATTCCCCCTCACTCTTCTCTTCTGCAGACTAAATAACCCCAGTTCCCTCAGCCTCTCCTCATAAGTCATGTGCCCCAGCACCCCTAATCATTTTTGTTGCCCTTAGATGGACTCTCTCCAATTTGTCCACATCCTTTCTATAGTAGGGGGCCCAAAACTGGACCCAGTACTTCAGATGTGGCCTCACCAGTGCTGAAGAGAGGGGAATAATCACTTCCCTCGATCTGCTGGTGATGCTTCTAGTCATGTAGTGGGAGAACTGAAAGCTGTTTAGCAGCAGCTTCAAATTATGCCTGGGTTGGGGTTACCTCAAGATTCACAGAGATGAAACAGGAAAAAAAAAACCAACCTACTAGCCAAACCTCTTTCAGTGTGAATCGCTTTGTCCATTCTCTACCAGCCTTTCCTGAAGGTTTCTATTTGGAAGAGCAGAAGATAAAGTTGCTCATGGATAATTCATGAACTAAAGCTAACCACTGAATATTCAGATTAAAGGTTTAAGATTTTGCAAAACAATTTAATGAACTGAACAAATACTGAAGACATAGGTGGTTCCCCCCCCCCATGCCAATCATGCTCAAACTATGCTTAATTAAATTTGTATTTTACATTTTAATGGCATCTCATTATTCCATTAATGGTCTGCAGCAGGATTATCTGTGTTTATTTTCCACTAGCATTTATACATCATGGCATGACTCAACAAGTATTAAAAAGCTGATCTTTGCCTGGAAACATGGAAGACTTGGGTACATTCTACTGAATTCTTTTCAACATGCATATTTAAATGGTAAGCTCTCATTTACATCTGCTTTCTGCTTCTTTGGACTTCACTCTTTTAACCTTAGGCATCAATTTAGTGTTTGTGGCGTTGCAATTTGTTTATTTCTGGGATATTAGGATGAAGAGAAACGGTTGTTAATTACAACTATTACCATACAACAGGCTACATCGTCAACTATTATAAAACAAATGTATCTCCATTGATGTCAGTGGAGCTATATTTTTTTTACTCCAGCTAAGGATCTGTTCCTACAACTCTAGGGCTGCTTCAGTTGCCCCACATGGGTTTGGAATCCCCCATACGTGAAGGTACTTGATCCCCGGATAAGGAAGTTATTTCCATTTGTGATGGGTGAATAAGCTCAGGTTTGGTTTGGAGAAGCACTTAAAAATAGAACATTTTTTGAGTACTGATTCCCAGGGAAGCTCACCACAGCAGGACTTTTTGCAACTCTCTGGATTTTGACTTGCGGGCTCCCAAGCAAGTGCTGACCCAATTTAGTTTATGAGAACCAATAAATTCACCAAAAGGCTGCCCGAAAAGGTACATGGATTCAAGTTAAAGTGTGATACACTTGAAAATGTTTCCCAAGGGTGAATTCCCCTTTAGAAAGCATTTATGCTGACACATTTCGCCGAGAGGAGTGGAGGAATGAATGTATCATGTGTGACCATTTCAACTCAGCAATGCTAATAGTTGTTTAAAGGTTGTCATGCTGTGAGACTTAAACCAGCCGGTGACCTTATCTGCTTCATTGTCGTCAGACAAAAATAACTTGTCATTTTACAAAATAAGGGGCTGTGGCTTTTTCAGAACTGGAAAGTAGTAATGAAATATGACATTTGATAAATGGGTTTTATGCTGCATGCAATTCCTGTTTTCTCCACATCTTTTTTGGTATCATTTACTGTTCCTTTTTTTCTTTATCTGTTTCTCCTATTGTTTGGAATGTGCATTTTGGCCAATTGTTAAACTTCTTCTGGGCAATTAGGAAGCTGAGACTTAGTCACAAAGCTCTCTGGGGCTTGGAATATCTTCTTTGCTATTACTTGTTTGTTCATACAAGATTATTGCAATGTACTCTTTGTGGGGCTGCAGCCTAGGGCAATGTGGAATTTATGTTGGTGCAGAATGCAGAAGCCAACCTATTAAGCAGTGTTCCTCAATGGCAGCATGTGCAACCATGATCTGTTTTGAATGTATGGTCTCTGGATTGAATTTAAGCTGCTGGTTTTGACCAATAAAGCTCTACATGAGTTGGGACCGTGCTACTTGAGAGACGACCTCTCTCCTTGTGCCATACTGCCACGGTTGGGACTCATGTAGGCATTGAGCTGGTTCTCCATTAGTTTAAATAATCAGGGACATTTTCCATATAGGACCTTCAACTCTGGAACAGGCTTCCACCCTGGTTTGAAAAAGCCCAAGTCTACTGATCTTCAGGGAATGCGGCAAGATGTGTCTATTTATATGAGCAGATAGCTGGGGGGATTTTGAGAGAAAACTAATCTGTGGGGGGAAGGGGAGCCTGGTGTTCTGCCAGTAAGCTAAATTGTTTTAGTAGTTTATGGCAGGAATGCCTAGAGTCTTGAGTAGGGGGCCCCTTTATATTTTTTGTATGACTCTAACAGGAATAATTTCTCTGTGCAGCTCCTACACAATGGAGTTCTGGTCCCTTATGGGGATTCCCAGGTTTGACTGTAATGAATGATTATACTTTGCTTTATGATCTCACTCATGAACTTGTTTTAAAAAAAATTCTCAGCCACATCAGCCCATATCATCTCGCCTTGATGGTGTTGAAAGCAAAAGGAGGACTTTGAAAGACTGGAGGGCCAACTTTTCAGCCAGCTTCTGAGTTTTCATGCCCATGTTTGTGCACCTGCCAGGAAATGTGGGTTCTTGCCAGAGCTGGTTGAATAACCGAAACAAAATATTTGCAAATACCTCACAAATATGAAGGCTTTGGTTCTACTGAGCCACATTTATGCTCTTTAGTATTCATGGGGCTTTGAAACTGGTCTGCATGATTCAGTTGAATACATTCACCATTGAAGACATGTGTGTGACCCACTGGTTGTCAGGGTTGAGCACCTTCAGCTGAGTCTGATACTAGCCAGCCCAGCCTCCAAGCAGATTAATGAGCTCAGCTGGGTGCAGGAGGGCTGCCTAACTGGCTGAAGGGAGCCGGCAGGCTTGCTTTTAAGCTTAGCAACAGCAGTGGGTCGCTGGCTGCTCAATACTTCTAGCCGCAGCTGCCATCAGTCTTGTCCCTGCTCTGCTCCAGACTTGCTCTGGTCCAGCTCCAGCCCTACATTTCCTTCCTAGTTCCTGGCTCCTGACTCTGGCTCCGACCCTTGCTTCTGGTTTCTGGTTTCAGACTCCCATTCCTGGCCCCCTCAGACTGGTTCTAACCACTAAGTCGAATGGGCAGTGCCTGGGATCTCCTGAGTTTCTGACTTTGGATGTGACCCTTGGCGCTGGTTCCTGATTTCTAGCTCCTGGCCCCCTTCGTACGGTTCTAACCATTAAGCGGGGCTGCTGGCACCTGGGATCCTGACACTAGTTACTTGGGTGACCCCTTTTGAAGCTGAAGTGCTAATATTAGGTACTTCACGATTAACCCGCTGGCTGCCACTTATTTGTGTATGACATTGATCGATGATTTTGCGCGCCACATTGAATAAAAAATAACAATATGGGATTAATCTTTGCATGCAGTGACTAGTCTTCCAACAGCCCTATTGCGTAGTCATTTTGCAATCAATGTGGACAGTTGGGTGCTCACTTCTATGGTTGTTCATAAACAGGGCATACCTATTTAGCCAGCAAAATCAGCTGTGTGTGCAAAATTAGAGGCAAAAAAAAGACAGTTCTCTTAACAGGTACCATCAAGTAGTTAAGCCCCAGAGATGAATGTTCCATAAAGGACTTCAGAAAACCTTGTAAGACTAGATATATTTCCTTTTTGAAAATTTGGATGAAAAGTCCATTGATTGTTCCCTTGAAGTACTGGAAACCCCAAACCTAGCAGTAATATGCAAATATATGAGAGAAACAGAAAGTGAAACTGACCAGTCGAGTTTCATTATGTAAGCTGAGTATTGTAGAAAAATAAACAGAATAAAAGATGAAAAGTGAATTTGATTCTTTCACTCCTACTAGCCTGAAGGCAAGGATGTGGGGCCAAAGTTAGTTGTATTCTCTAGCTGCTTAGTGTCACACTGATGAACTTGGCTCAACCATCTATCTAACCCAGGCATCGGGCCAATTTACACCACCAGCGTGGAACAAAGATTGCAAACCCTGATGATGAATCTGTCTCTTGGTTTTTACCTTAGTAACATATTTATTATCAAATGACCTGTAAAATATTTGCACCAGTTTTTCCTCCTGACTGTTCACAGTTGTATCCTACAGTATTTTGTTGTCCCGATATGTCTAAATCCAGTTTAAAACTATTGATACTTTTCAACTCTGTGGCTTCTAACTAGCTTTTGGTAAAGAAATTCCATTGGGGCCTGGTCTTCCATCATCTCTGCTCTTCTGGCTGAGAGCACCTTAAAGTGCTTGATCAATTCTGTACTCCTGAGGTGTATCTCAGAGGACGTAAGTTGGACAGTTCAGCTAAGAAAGTATAAAGTAATGTATTGATAATGGTTACCAGTAGTTAACGCCTCGCTTGCTCTTTGTTCAGTTCAGCTATTTCCAAAACAATACACGAAGCACACCGGATAACCAGGTAATGGGTACTGGATGCTACATTGTTTATGACACCAAATAAAAATAATGGGACGTTTTACAATTTTGTGTATATATTCGTGTCACACAGACAAAATAGCCTGATGTGCACTTCAAAAATGAACTTGCTTTCCCTTTCCCTGGCACAGAAAAAAAACTCAGAAAAAGTTTTCTGTGCAGGGTAAAACTCTTGTATATCTTTACCTTGTTTCCTCTAAGGATACCTCTACACTGCAAACTCCTTATGGTGGCATAGAATCATAGAATATCAGGGTTGGAAGGGACCTCAGGAGGTCATTGAGGCCAACCCCCTGCTCAAAGCAGGACCAATCCCCAGAGAGATTTTTGCCCCAGATCCCTAAATGGCCCCCTCAAGGATTGAACTCACAACCCTGGGTTTAGGAGGCCAATGCTCAAACCACTGAGCTATCCCTCCCCCCGTGTAGAGTACATTCACTGCATGCTTCCCTAGCGTGGGTATAAACAGCAGTGTCAATGGTGAGGCACTGCTTAGAGGAGTAAAGAAACACCTGAACCCTCTGGGTGTGCCCCTGCATGGCTCTCTACGTGTCCAACCACTGCCTCCCACGTCTGCAATGTTATTTTTAGCAGGGTAGTGTCCCTCTGCCTCCCCATTTCTAGAGTCTTTCCTTGTAGACTTTCCCTGCCACCAGAACCTTTCACTGACACATGTAGCTACATACCTCAGTGTGGATGCAGCTGCTTTTCCCTGCACTGTGTAGCTACAGATAGCCTACATGCCACCACCAGTGATGTGCAATGTAGACAGACATACCCCAAGACTGTCCCATTAACTCTCCCTTTTCTTCCTTTCTATCACCCATTCTTTCCTTTTTATCTCCATGCCCTTCCTCTTCTCCTTCTCTTCCCTTGCTTCTCATCATTCCTCCCCATCTCTATGGCAACCAGAACAAGGATTGGCCCAAAGGCTTATTTCTCTTGCTTCTAGGGTTATGATCAGTCATTGGGTTCTTTCAGTCCAAATGGTCAAGTGCTTTAGAACACTGAGTTTGAGGGAGGGGCAGGATTGGGATTAGCATTGGATAAATACTCCTTGGGCTAGAGAAAGCAAGGATGACTCTATCACCTGGCTGTTAGCACATTCACCCGGGAGCCCCAGGTAGGTTCTAGTCCCTGCTCCAATGAATATTTAAGTAGTTGTACAACGTGAAACAGCTCCTGAAGTAGAGATTGAGTGACCCACCCCGAATACTCACAAACCTCATGAGCAGGGGACTCACCTGGCAGGCAGGAGAGCTGGGTTCAAGTCCCTGCCCCAAATCAGGGATGCAAACCTGGGCCTCCCACATCCCAGACAAGTGCTCTAACCATGGGGACTCACCTCTTCCTCATGTTGTGTGGGTTAGGCATGATGCCTATTGGATTGCCCCTCCCAGGCAATATAGGTGGGGGAACACCTAATTTGTGACTCCTGCAGGGGCTTAGGTGTGAGTTAGGTGCAGAGAGTCTCAGGCATGTCAGGAGTTAGGTAGCTATGTATATCTGCACCAACAGGAGTTTAGGTACCTATAAGATTCGGCAGCAGCTGAGCTGGAGTTGTAAGGATCTAAATTGTGGACTTTGTGGCTAGTAGGCACCTAACTCCCTTTGTGCATCTAGCCATCAGTCTGCTTGACTGGCTCCTAAATCATTTGGGCACATTTGAAAATATGTATCCCTTATCTCTTATGAACATCTTCATATGGGGCCTGATCCAAAGCCATAGAAGTTGATGAAAAGCCTTCCAGAGGATCTCAGTGAGCTTTGTACCAGGCCCATCATGTCCTTTTATGGGTTGACCAGAGCAGGTTTCATAGGTTTTTTAAAGCCAGAAAAGACCATTGTGGTTATAACACAGGCCATATTCCAGTCCAACCATCCCATAATACTGTGGTGGAATGACTTCTCCAATCTCCCATTTAATGTGTGAATGCAACCTAGTGTTTTGTTGACTTTCATATTAACTGCTATGAAGAATTTTTTAGGGTTTTATCTGCTTCCGCTCCCAAAGCGCTCTCCCTCCCAGCACTTGACCATTTGAATGATCTTCTCTTCCTCTGAATTGTGTTGCTCATGCATTTCTCCAAGGCGTCAAACCACCTTCTGAAGGGCTTTGATAAAGAAAGTATATATCTGAGACAGAGAGAGACTATTCTGGGATGGGAAGGGGACCGGGGTGGGAGATGAGTTAGAGAGACAGAGAATGAGAAAAAGGGGTGAAAAAGCACTTGATGATTAAGTACAAAAACTTCATTGCATATTCTGAAGGAGTGAATATACAGTAGTTGATGGGTTGGATCAGAGGACTTGAGTTGAGGACTCCTGGCTTCTGTCCCTGGTTCTGACGCTGACTTGCTGTGTGGCTTTATAGTATGCAGTTGAGGCAGTCCCAGGAGAGTAAAGTCAAACAGACTCTTAGACAGCTCTGTTAAGTGATTCTTCTCCTTTGTAGAATTGTTTTGTTTTACAATATTTCTGAGATTATTTAGAGAGGATCCAGAAGGCCTTTGCACAGCTGCGACTCAGTTGTAATAAGCAGCAGGAAACCACTAGAGAGGTAACTACAGCAGACACTATGAGGAATATCATGCAAATGACATTCATGCATAATTCCTATTGATTTTCATGGTAGTTCCTCACACAGAATTATGGTAGCATTTGGCCCAATGGCCTGTTTATATTAGCTTTGGTGGTTATGGAATCCACATTTGATAGTTTCTATAGTTACTCAAGCCATAACACACTCGTGGGTCACTCATGGCTTCATTCATTCCTTCTCCAGGGTTTTTTGATGGGCTAAAGAAGGTTCTCATTGGCTTTCTGCGTAACCCCACACTGACTTCAGAATCTTAGCTGACAAAGTTAGTGTCCTTTCTGGTATCAGTCAATCTCCCAGCAGTGTTTGGAGATGCTATGATGAAGTGGGGGATTTTCTTAGTTTTTCTTGTTTTTTTTAAAATGGTTTGCATGCCGAAGGGGTGGGACGCAGTTTCCCTGGGTGTTACTGGTTTAACAAGGTGATGGGAGAGGGATTTTGTTGTTACAGAGGACCAGTGATGGATCTTGGGACCCCAGCCAATGGCTTGGAGAATGGATACCCCAGCGACTGGTGACCAGGAGGCCCAGCTCAGGAGTCGCAGCCAGTTCTGGCCAGTGGGAGGACAATGGGCTGCAAAGAGAGGACCCTGGTGATCTGACCAGCCGGTTCCAGCCAGAGGGGAACAAAGGATGGCTGAGAGGAGAGGAGACCCAGGCGACCCTGTTTACCTGGATAGAAGACAATGGACAGAGGTGGGGCTTGGGGGGGGGGAAGGTGATATCAGATGCCCAGCTGGAAAGCACAGGGGCTCAGGACTCTCAGAGAGAGAGCAGGCAGAGTCTGCTGGATGCAGGAGAGACTTAGATCTGCTGTGCTGAGGGAGGCCAGGACTGAGGGCCCCGGGAGTTTCCTGTGCTGTGTTCAGATGCTCAATAAACCCTCCTGTTTTACGCTGGCTAAGAGACACTCCGGTCTAGAGAACAGAGTTGCATTATTCCCTCTGGGAGTGGAGGCCCCAGGGGTCCTGAGCGAGTGGATTCCATGAGGGGGCCCACGGTGAGAGACAGGCGTGCTAAGGCTCAGAGAGGTGCAGTTTTAGGAGGCGGCGGGGCTTAACCCCCGAGAGAGAGTGGGCCTCTGAGAAAGGCTGTCGCACTGAAGGGACCGTACTGGGCCAAGAGTGGGCATGACCTGTGAGTCCGTGACAGATGCTATGATGTCAACTTGCCCAGAAAGAAAGACAATGTGTTAGTAGAACTTCTGGGAAATTTTCTGATGAAAACCAGTCAGGCAGAATGGATTGGATTCCTGCCAACATAGGCTTCTCTGGGCACTTGCCTTTCCAGGCTACCCAACTTTCCAGGGAGCTGGTAGCATGGCTGTGCAAAGAGGACACTGCCCAAGGAGTCAGGCAGCCAGAAGCAAGCTGAAGAATTCCGTATTGGGTACCCTGAAATGAAATTCATCAGAATTTTCCTCCCGGGAAAAATTTGAAATTTTCATCATGATTCAGGATGAAGAGTTAAAAAAAAAACCCATTTTCCACCCAGCTCTACATGTTAGTGTCACAGACAATTTATTTCCAATGCAATAAGTCAGACTATACCTGCATGACAAGATTATCTGGAATGTTTTCTTGCCTTTTAGTGATAAGCCAGAAATAAACATGCATTTGTTATAGACATTAAGAAAGGATAGATCCCTCATGGAAACTTTTCTGCTCTGACACATTTGGACACAGTCATCAGCCAAGCCACTCTATTCTCCATAGCAGTGCTTCTCAAACTTTTTTGTGTGTGGACCACTTGAAATTTGCTGAGGGTCTCGGCAGACCACTTAATGATCTTTCCAAATGTTGTTTGTACCATTAGCTAACTATTGTAAAGCGTTTTGGATAAAAGTGCTATATAAAAAAAAACCTTAATTATTAATTACAAATAAAAGCACACAACTCATATTTTAATATCAGTTCAGTAGTCTTACCTTTCTAATAAATGCGATGGATGTGCCCTCTCTCCCCTGCCACGGCAGCCCCCGAGCTGGGGCTGGGAAGGAGGCGGGGAGGGTCTCTCTCCTGCCATGGCAGCCCCTGAACTGGGACTGGAAAGGTGGGGGGTCTCTCCCCGGCAGCCGCAGCCCTGGAGCTGAGGAAAGTAGACTCTTTCTCTGGCTGCCACAGCCCTGCACATCCCAAATTCTCCCCAACCCCCTCTTCTCACCCTATTGCCCCTTACCACCTACCCCCTATTCTCCCCAAGGCCACCACCTCACCTTACATGTGTGTCTTCTCCAGGGTCCAGGCACCTAATTAGTGGAGCTGTGCTTGTGTGGCTTCACTAATTAGGTGGGTGGCCCTTCATTCTTTTGTGTGCGGCCACCCAGGTGGCACCTTAGAGGGAACTATTTGCGGACCACCTGAATGGAGCTCGCGGACCACTGGTGGTCCACGGACCACAGTTTGAGAACCTCTGCTCTATAGCAAGAGTATCTAAAGCATAAGAATATTAGCTCTCCCTTGTTTCAACTGCATTTGCAATGCGGATACACTCGGTTCCCTTCTTCCTTACCCCAAGAAGTGCACAGCAAAATATACGACTTGAACCCTATTCTCCTGATGCAACATACAGATAACCCTCTGAAGGCTGGTGGACAGCCTTTGTCAGCAGCCTAAGACAAAATTGGCCATGTCCAGTTTAGTTTGTAGCCTTTACCTCAGGGCTGTGTATTCCTCAACACACACACAAATGTGGAGCAATAATACGAAGCATCAGTCCTGTTCTCCCCTGAGGGTGAGGTGACCCCTGGCCTCTGGTAGCTTAACAATCTCGCCCTTCCCGAGCCTGGGGGGAGAGGGGGTTGGGATTGGGGGCACAGTCCACAGGGTCAATTGGTCTGCCTTCTCATAGCATTCTGCTGCATTCACTGAAGAGTGTATTGCCCGCCCTTTCTTGGAGCTGGGGGCGGGAGGGTAGGAGGCTGCTATTCATAGCTGGAAATCATCCCACCCAATCACTAGATGCTGTCCAGCTGAGTCAGACAGTTCACAACACCTCCTGCTGGGCTCCTCTCCAGAACGGGGTTGGCTGCGCCCCGGTCCCCTTGAATCGCCAGACACCCTGTAATGCCCTCATTGATTCCAATGGAGACTAAACCCTGCTTTACAGACTGTCCGATCCCAGCTTTATCAATTTGATTCTTCCTCAACCAATCCTGCTGCAAACTTTAGCAGCCCCAGTCCACCTTTCCGTTTCTTTGGCTGTGTTTTAAAGGACTGTCTTGCATTCACTGAGAGGTTATTTTTACCCATCAATTTGCCGAAGGTCCTAGAGAAGCCATAAGTAAAGAGCACACCACGGGGCATTGTAGGATAATTCTACCCTTACATCCTGAGTAAAGAAGTCAACCTAATTAATGACTTCCCTCCAACTGGCCGAGTGCGGAATAGTAATTTGGGGACTGGCAAACCAGGACTTACTGTCAATTCACAAATTCACAAATGCCAGCACTGCAGTTCTCTACATCTCAACTTACAACAGGGATCAATACTGCACTCACAGCAAGCCCTTGTATATTTTATTTATGGCGAACATATTTTGAAACTTTTTTCCCCTCGGTTGTTTTTAAGAATTATTGCAGCCACCACACTTGATTTACACCCACCCAATTTTAGTCTCTTCTCTCCTGCAGCCAGAACCACAGGTGATGATGTGTGTTTGTGTGCATTCATGTGTGCGCACATTTTTGTGTCTATTGGGGGTGGGAGGGGGTGCGCAGATATATGTGTAATGGCATATGTAAATCTGTGGTTCTTATTCTCAATTAAACTAAGGCCTCTTTACCCTGCTCGGGCAGTATATTTGTAATTTAAAGCCACATTTACACTACCAGAGTAATGTAAAATAACCTTAAAGCAAATGAGAATTGGCCCTTTTACATAGGTGTGTGTGCACATTTCTACGTGTGTGTCAGAATACAATCTGTGGAACAGGGATAGGTTGCAACCAAAACCCCATTTCTGACCTCCACCAAACTTTAAGGGAGGTCAATTCCATGTCCATATCCTAACATTATAACTCTGCCCTGCCTCCACCCTTGTGCTCTTACAAGTTACACTTGCTGTTGTCTTTCATGGAGATTGACATATATTTACTCAATAAAATGAACAGAGCAACTTCCCAATCCTACACAACCTGTTATATATTTATTTCTTTGGTAGATTCCAAGAAGAAGTACTTTGGTTAGATAACAGAGGTTTCTGGGTTCACTGCACATTTTGAGTTAGTGCTACATTATCACAACAAAATGATAAAGCACTTAACTTTAGCAGGTGAAGGAACAAGATAAAACACATTTATTTTAAAGTCTAACATAAAAATCCCTGGCTAAATATGTACGAGAAAAACAGGGAATTTTAATATAGAAGCTGAATTATATAAAGTAACATGCACATTCAGGCAGGAAAATAACAGTGTTATAAAGCTCTTCAAAAATAACATTTATTAACCAAAAAGATCACTAGTCTTTACCTAGATCTCTTTTGTATAAGATGTGTGACCACTAGCATTCTATAAAGAGATCACTCCGGAGTCATCATTTGGGTGTCTGTTTATGGGACTCTCAAAGCCCATCCCTCTATTTCCTCAGGCAGGTGAAGTTTAATTCAAGACTTCCCTTTTTAGTAGATTATTGAGGTTGGGCCAGCTTAACCCTATCACACCTTCTGCCACCCCAGTGAATCACAGTAGCCAAATATCCTCTTTTGGTGGCTTCCATCTAGAACATGAAACTTAGAATTGGCCCATCCCTAGATCAATGATATGTACATCAATCAGTTGCCATATGGACATCTTTTAAGGTTCTGAAGAACCTGGCTGTAACCCTGTGACACCACGTTGTGCCCTCCATCAGGAAATGGACTTTAACCACCCAACCAGTCTGCTAGTGAACACATATCAGAGGATAAACAATATGGGATGGATTTGACGCTGTGCCATAGTAATGAAAGGCTCTCTAGCCCAGTATCGATCCCCTCAGCTACCCAGTCCCCCACAAAATAGGTACCTCTAATCATTACTGTCTGAATTCTTCAGTACCTTATTAGTTTACTTCTCAATCTTAACTTTGCATGAACAATGTGGTGGTGGTGGTGTTTTGTGCAGGGAAGATAATTGCATTACTGCTGTCTGTATGGGAAGGACCATTGTTATGGCCTTCCATTAAATATCTGTGAAATCTCTTTCTGCACCCTGGAAAGAAAAATAACAGCTGAACCAAATGCAAATCAGGCACAGTTTCACTTACTCTGCATTCTTTATAATTAATACACATTCGTTCTCCAGGCCACTTGCTTAAATGGTGATAATAACTGTGTTTGTATCAGGCTGCAAGATCCCTGGATTCCACGGAGCACTGTATTTATATACTGGTACTTCATACTTGTTTAAAGAGACCGTTTTTAAAAACTGAACTAAGCAAGGCTTTTTGGGGTAGGAAACTGTTCCTCAGCTTTCAATATTCTATAAACCATGGAGCATCAGTTTAACCGTTACCTAAAAGGTAATGTGATGGACGATTCACTATAGATTTGATATATTGCAGGAAGACTGCATTCATGAATTCTGAATAAGAGCAACAATTTTTCAAATATATATTGTCAAAGCTATTTTCTCTCCAATAACATTTCACATAAAATGTTACAAGTGTAATGGCTATTTTACTTGCAGTTAAAAAGTGCATACCATTGTAATATATCAGCTGTTGTTAAGATGACATCAGTGAATATATGAAGGTTGTTTTTTTTTCTTATCCTATTTGAGCCTTCTTTACTACCAGTGTTTCCCATTAAATAGACTACTATTAAAGAATTTAGTAATTCTTTAATAGAGAAAGTATACTGCCTATATATTACTTTTTTGTTCTCAGTAGATTTTGGTGCCTACATTTAACATACATTACTATATATCGAAGGGCATAGTGGCATCTCTCTATAGCAGGGGTCGGCAACGTTTGGCACGTGGCTTACCAGGGTAAGCATCCTGGCGGGCCGGGCCACTTTATTTACCTGCTGACGTGACAGGCTCGGCCAATCGCAGCCCCCACTGGCCGCGGTTCGCCGTCCCGGGCCAATGGAGGCGGTGGGAAGCCGCGGCCAGCTCATCCCTCGCCCGCGCCACTTCCCGCCACCCCCATTGGCCCGGGACGGCGAACCGCGGCAAGTGGGGGCTGCGATCGGCCGAACCTGCCGCGTCAGCAGGTAAATAAACTGGCCCGGCCCGCTAGGGTGCTTACCCTGGCGAGACGCGTGCCAAATGTTGCCGACCCCTGCTCTATAGACTGCATATCTGAGCTTATTCTAGGATTTCACTCACATCTGTCAAATAATTAATTTCTTAATCAGCCTACGGTTGTTTTGAATGGTGGCTTGTTCCCAAATTATATTTAATTGGAGGGTTGATCTAAGCTGCCAATCCAAAGATCACAAAAGTAGGATGATCATCATAGTTCAGTACACCTGGGTGTTAACAAGCAGTCTGTCGGAATAAAATTACAGCCCTTAAACCGTATGTGTTCAAAATTGTTGTAGAATTAAATTAAAAAAATGTTAGAGTTCTAAGGGGCTAGCAAAGAAATCCAGAGTTACACAGAGATAGGTAAAGCTGCATATTTATAAACACTTAGGGTGAAATTCTGGTTCCATTGAAGTCAATGGCAAAACTCCCATTGCTTTGGATAGAGACAGGATTTCACCCGGGGTGTGAGGTTTTTCAAAACTGCTCAGCAGGGAATGGGTGTTTTTCCACAGACTTCAGTGGGAACAGAGTTAGGCTAAAGCTGAATGCTTTCGAACATCCCACTTATAGCTGTACTATTAAGCAGAGCATGTAACAAACCTGTGTGGCATTATGATGTTCCCTTCCCCCATCTCCCCATTGGTTGTTGCTTTCACGCATTGTATCAGCATTACAATTCAGCCTTGATCTTGCATTGGAATGTGTTAGAATGGAGTCTGGGCACGGAGCCAGATTAGCAGATCCCTGATCAGGATCATGATCTTAGAGGTAAGCTCTTCAGCACAAGGGATAATGGTGTCTATTTCTTTACCTCACTTTGGGTGCTGTGCATTTATTAAACAACTCTAACAAGAATTTCAATATATCTGGAGATTGGGTTCAATTTACATAAGCACCAAAAAGATGAAGAGTCCGGTGGCACCTTAAAGACTAACAGATTTATTTGGGCATAAGCTTTCATGGGTAAAAACCCACTTCTACAGATACATGGAGTGAAAATTACAGATACAGGCATAGATACACGGGGAAATGAAGAGGAAGGAGTTACTTTACAAGTGGAGAACCAGTGATAACAAGGCCAGTTCAGTCAGGATGGATGTGGTCCACTCCCAATAATTAATGAGGAGGTGTCAATACCAAGAGAGGGAAAATTGCTTTAGTAGTCAGCCAGCCACTCCCAGTCCCTATTCAAGCCCAAATCAATGATGTTAAGTTTTCAAATTAATTGTAGCTCTGCAGTTTCTCTTTGAAGTCTGTTTTTGAAGTTTTTGTTGTTGAAGTAGGGCTACTTTTAAATCTGTTATTGAATGTCCAGGGAGATTGAAGAGTTCTCCTTCTGACTTTTGTATGTTACCATTCCTGATGTCTGATTTGTGTCCATTTATTCTTTGATGTAGAGACTGTCCAGTTTGGCCAATGTACATGGCAGAGGAGCATTGCTAGCACATGATGGCATATATCACATTAGTAGATGTGCAGATGAATGTGCCCCTGATGGTGTGGCTGACCTGATGGTGTGGCTGATGTGGTTGGATCCTATGATGGTGTCACTAGAGTTGATATGGGGACAGAGTCGGCAACGGGGTTTGTTACAGGGATTGGTTCCTGGGTTAGTGTTTCTGTGGTGTGGTGTGTAGTTGCTAGTCAGTATTTTCATCAGGTTGGGGTGCTGTCGGGCCTGTCCTGTAGTAGGTGACTTTTGGGTACCCGTCTCGCTCTGTCAATCTGTTTCCTCACTTCCCCAGGTGAGTATTGTAGTTTTAAGAATGCTTGATAAAGATCTTTTAGGTGTTTGTCCCTGAGGGATTGGAGCAAATGCGGTTGAATCTTAGGGCTTGGCTGTAGACAATGGATCATGTGATGTCTCTTGGATGGAAACTGGAGGCATGTCGGTAAGAAGAGTGGTCAGTAGGTTTCTGGTATAGGGTGGTGTTTATGTGACCATCACTTATTTGCATTGTAATGTCCAGGAAGTGGATCTCTTGTGTGGACTGGTCCAGGCTGAGGTTGATGGTGGGGTGGAAATTGTTGAAATCCAGGTGGAATTCTTCAAGGGCCTCCTTCCTGCGGGTCAAGTTGTATTCAGATCTGAAATGGTTGTGGGTGAAGACAAAGTTACTTGAAAAGATGCTTCTCCAATCCTCATCCGCTAAGGATCACACATGCAGGTTTTCTCATGAGTTACAAGTCAAAGTCCATATCTGGCCCCAGCTGGAAATATTGTTAGAAGACTCTCTCTTATGGTAATCCAGCCACAACAGTTCCATCCCTGGACAGAAACTAGAAGGAAAAAAGAAAGTCAAAGAGGTTCAGGTTGAGAGTAAAAATAGATGAAGGTTCTTATTAAGTTTGCTCTTAACTCATGCCATTTTGCCTGGGTGTTGTACCTTGTAATATATCACCTGCTGTTCTGAGATCTCTGGAACTAGTCACTCTGGAGTTGGTTAAGTATTTAATTCAGACCTGTAATATATCTGAAAAGCTTTTGTATTTGATTTCTTTAGACTTTCAGTAGTGGTTTGACAAAATTTCTAAATGATTTGAAATATAAGAAAAAATAAATAATGACAATCTCTAAAATCAGCAATGACCAAATATCTTAAATTTTATTATTATTATTATTATTATTATTATTTATGATTAATGATTTATTTTGTCTGACACATTTGCATTGGAATTGATGATATATATGTCAAAATGCATCACATTCTTATTTTTCTAGCATAATGGCTGAAGGCAGATCACAGACGAGGCATTTGTACTCTTACCCCCAAATAGATTGTAAAAATGCCTTTTCTTGTCATGCTTAGTCAAAGCAGTTGACTTTTATAGCTTCAAATCCTGCTAAGATAGAAAAGCAGACGGAGGTTGAGGGAATGTTGAGTCAGGTATGTGCCACTAGACAATAGTTTATCACTGACAGCATCCCACTGCTTGAGGTTTAATTGCTCCTCATTTTATCATGCACTCGTCTTCTTCAAAATAATTTAATAACACCAGCCGTTGCCATTAAAATCACACTCAAAATATGGTAGAAAGCAGCACAGCTGCAATCAAAGGCTTGTGGGGTTTATTGTCTTTTGTTTTCCCTGAGCACAATCTAGGCTACATTTGATAATAAAATTGTGCGCACGGCAGTCAATATGAAGAAGCTGCTCTTGTTTCTGTATCACAGTGTTTTTCAAGGTGTCATTTAAGAATCAAAGTGTGTTTTGCAGGGCTAGCTTTGAATAATGTGTCCTGCCTCTCAGAATGTCTGCAGGTGACGTACCTCTTCCAGAGCAATCCAAATTAACCTTGAGCAGTACATTTTTAAGCAGTGAATGGCAAGCTCTTGAAGGAGCTGAAAGAACGACGCAATAAATCTGACCACAATGAAAGTGAATGTGGGACGGTGCCAACCAGCATGCTTGGTGGCATGGAAATTGTGGAAGCTTATGGTTTGTGGGGAGATGTTCCTACGCTCTTGCTTGCCGCAGTGAGCAGAAAGCCAGCTCCATCTGAAGGGACTGAAGATAGCTGCATGCCTGATTTTGTCTCACGGAATAGCTTTTGGCCGAACCTGATGCTGTGCCATCTTTAATGAACGTGGTGGTGCTTTAGAGGACAGAGTAATGAAACAGTGTAACTAATTTGACTATCCCATAAGGTCAGCGAGTACTATGGCAGCAAACACGATAACCCTTTTCTGATGCCGTTACCTTTCAGCAAGTGTCGAGCAGCCTTTTCTCTCTCAGTCACGTCATCAGTCAGTCTAGTCTGCATAGCCTTGTTCATTGCTGCCACTCATACTCATGAGGAGTTGTGCCTTACTCTTCAGACAGCCCAACAGAAATCACTGGCGCGCACCGAGCCGTTAAATAAAGAGGAGTAAAAGTAGCAGCATCTGGCCCCTTGCTGGCTATCTTGGATCTTGGCGTGTGCATTAATAAAATAGACATACACTACTAGCTTAGAACATTTAAGTCTTTGCCAAGGACTAAAATATATTGTGTGGTGTTGAGAGAGTCAATGGCAGAGAAAGAAAATCTATAAAGTAATAAGCATTTTAAAAGGTCGTCATTATATCACTTAAATAAAAATGAGGCCTGGATTCATCCTCTAAGAAATCCTTTTATTAAAGAAAGTGTAATTGACACTCATTCCTGAGCAACTGGAAAGCAATAAATCATTCTAATTTGGGACTAAATAGAGAGGATTCAGAAGGAGCTAAGCAAAAGGTCTGTTCCAAGCACAGCTCGGTTTGTTCATAGATGCTCCAGGAACAGGGGATCTGTGGGATGGGGGGACACAGATGGAGACACTGAGATGTTTAGTGGTTCAGAAATCCTGGATAGCATTTTCTCTCCCTGATCATTTCCAGGCATCTCATCTCCTGCAATTTCCTCCACAAACAAGCCCCAGTCAATACCATATTTTCTTGGAACCTTAATGCGTCCTGCCTTTGTTGATGAAGGTGCTGTGTGTCTGGCAGACTCTGTGTTGTGTCCTAATATTTCTGAAGTCAAACATCACATGTCCTGGGGCTCTATCAGTTGCTAGCGAACAGGAGCAGCTAACGGGGGAGTTTGGCAAGGGACTTCTCCAGGTGAAGGAAGAGCGAGTGTGGGACCCTTGGGGTAAATTTGTTGTCTGTAGTGTTTGTGGTGTGCTTGCTGCTTGACTGAACTATACCGTGTGGTCTGTTTGTTTGGGGGACCAGGTGCTGACCATGTGTGTGCTGAGCCTAGCGGCCTGCTAGGCGAGGCTGAGAGCTAGGAGCTTCTTGACGAAGCATCCAATCAACCCTTAACCAGGGGGAAGGGCTACTCAGGCAGAGCAGGGCTTTAAAAAGCATGCTCCTACAGAACCAGAGGAGCTAGCAACCGGGAGCGGCTAACAGGGGAGTTTGGCAAGGGAGTTTACAGGGGGAGTGTGACCAGGCTCTAGATACACCTAACATTCTTTGCACTTAAAGGTTAAAACACCACTTGATAAAAACAAAGCACCAACAGGGGAACAAGCTTCAGGAGTAAAAAGAGAATGCAAGCAGCAGTCCAGCAACAGAGTGGGAGCTACCCAGTTTATTACACTTAATGCAGCATGTATGGGCTGGTGTGTATGTATGCATTCGATGCAAGGAGCTCCTGGCTCTCAGAGACCGTGTACAGACTTTGGAGACCAGGGTGGCTGACCTGGAGGAGCTAAGAGAGACAGAGAGGTACATAGATGAGACTTTCCGGGACACAGTAGAACGGTCCCATGCCCAGTCTGACAGCCTCTGTGCTGTTGAGGAGGATGAAGGCCTCAGGGAAGGAGAATATCTAACTGGAGCAGAGGGAAACGATCCCATAGTTGGGACCCTCCTCCCAGATGGTGTGGTATCCTGTCGCACTGAGGATACTTCTCCAGGAAACACAACTCCAGTTATTAGGAAGAGATAGGTATTAGTAATGGGCAATTCGATCATTAGAAACATAGAGAGCTGGGTTTACGATGACTGGGAGAACCGCATGGTGACTCGTCTGCCTGGTGTGAAGGTTGCGGATCTCTCGAGACATCTAGATAGGTTTATGTGTAGTGCTGGGGAGGAGCTGGTGGTCGTGGTACATGTAGGTACCAACAACATGGGGAAGGATAGGAGAGAGGTCCTGGAGGCCAAATGTAGGCTGCTAGGTCAGAGATTGAAGTCCAGGACCTCCATGGTAGCATTTTCTGAAATGCTCCCAGTTCCACGCGCAGGGCCAGTTAGACAGGCAGAACTGCAGGGTCTCAATGCGTGGATAAGATGATGGTGTAGGGAGGAGGCATTTAGATTTATTAGGAACCGGAGAAGCTTTTGGGAGAGGGGAAGCCTATACAGGAAGGATGGGCTCCACCTAAACCAAAACGGAACCAGATTGCTGGCGCTTAACATTAAAAAATGTTGTAGAACAGTTTTTAAACTAAGGGCTGGGGGAGAGCTGATGGGTGTGGAGGAGCATGTGGTTTGGTCATTCCTTAGGGGAGGATCTATAAATGGTGATTCCCTATGTCCTAATAAGGAGGAGAGGATGGAAAATGATAAAATACAGGGAGGATCTGATGAGAAACAGTCAAATGAAAAAAAGTCCCATTCAATTACATCACGCAATAGGGGACAGCCAAAAATGACAAGTTTTTTAAATGCTTATGTAACAATGCTAGAAGTCTAAATAATAAGATGGGTGAACTAGAGTGCCTAGTATTAAATGAGGATATTGATATAATAGGCATCACAGAAACCTGGTGGAATGAGGATAATCAATGGGACACAGTAATACCAGGGTACAAAATATATTGGAAGGACAGAACAGGTCGTGCTGGTTGGGGAGTGGCACTATATGTGAAAGAAAGCATAGAATCAAATGAAGTACAAATCTTAAATAATCTAAATTGTACTATAGAATCTCTATGGATAGTAATTTCATGCTTGAAAAATAAGAATATAGCAGTAGGTCTATATTACAGACCACCTGACTAGGATGATGTTAGTGACTCTGAAATGCTCAGGGAGATTAGAGAGGCTATTAAAATAAAATACTCAAAAATAATAATGGGGGATTTCAACTATTCCCATATTGACTGGGTACATATCACCTCAGGAAGGGATGCTGAGATAAAGTTTCTTGACACCTTAAATGGCTGCTTCTTTGAGCAGCTGGTCCTGGAACCCACAAGAGGAGAGGCAATTCTTGATTTAGTCCTAAGTGGAGCATAGGATCAGATCCAAGAGGTGAATATAGCTGGACTGCTTGGTAATACTAATCATAATATAATAAAATTTAACATCCCTGGGGTGGGGAAAACTCCACAGTGGCCCAACACTGTAGCATTTAATTTCAGAAAGGGGAACTACACAAAAATGAGGAGGTTAGTGAAACAGAAATTAAAAGGTACAGTATCAAAAGTAAAAACCCTGCAAGCTGTGCGGAAACTTTTTAAAGACACCATAACAGAGGCTCAATTTAAATGTATACCCCAATTTAAAAAACATAGTAGGAGAACCAAAAAAGAGCCACTGTGGTTAAAAAACAAAGTAAAAGAAGCAGTGAGAGGCAAAAAGGCATCCTTTATAAAGTGGAAGATAAATCCTAATGAGGAAAATAGAAAAGAGCATAAACTCTGGCAAATGAAATGTAAAAATATAGTTAGAAAGATCAAAAGAACAGCTAGCCAAAGACTCCAAAAGTAATAGCAATTTTTTTTTAATACATCAGAAGCAGAAGCCTGCTAAACAACCAGTGGGGCCACTGGACAATCGAGATGCTAAAGGAGCACTCAAAGATGATAAGACCATTGCGGAGAAACTAAATGAATTCTTTGCCTTGGTCTTCACTGTTGAGGATGTGAGGGAGATTCTTAAACTTGAGCCATTCTTTTTGGGTGACAGATCTGAGGAACTGTCCCAAATTGAGGTGTCATTAGAGGAGGTTTTGGAACAAATTGATAAGCTAAACAGTAATAAGTCTCCAGGACCTGATGGTATTCACCCAAGAGTTCTGAAGGAACTCAAATGTGAAATTGCAGGACTACTAACTGTCATCTGTAACCTATCATTTAAACCAGCTTCTGTACCAAATGACTGGAGGATAGCTAATGTGACACCAATTTTTAAAAAGGGCTCCAGAGGTGACCCTGGCAACTACAGGCCAGTAAGCCTCACTTCAGTACTGGGCAAATTGGTTGAAACTATCGTAAAGAACAAAATTGTCAGACACATAGATGAACATAATTTGTTGGGAAATAGTCAACATGGTTTTTGTAAAGGGAAATCATGCCTCACCAATCTACTAGAACTCTTTGAGGGGGTCAACAAGCATGCGGACAAAGGAGATCCAGTGGATATAGTGTATTTAGATTTTTCAGAAAGCCTTTGACAAGGTCCCTCACCAAAGGCTCTTAAGCAAAATAGCATTCATGGGATAAGAGGGAAGGTTCTCTCATGGATTAGTAACTGGTTAAAAGGTAGGAAACAAAGGATAGGAATAAATGGTCAGTTTTCAGAATGGAGAGAGGTAAATAGTGGTGTCCCCCAGGGATCTGTACTGGGCCCAGTCCTATTTAACATATTCATAAACGATCTGGAAAAAGGGGTAAACAGTGAGGTGGCAAAATTTGCAGATGATACAAAACTACTCAAGATAGTTAATTCCCAGGCAGATTGCGAAGAGCTACAAAAGGATTTCACAGAACTGGGTAACTGGGCAACTAAATGGCAGATGAAATTTAATGTTGCTAAATGCAAAGTAATGCAAATTGGAAAACATAACCTAATTATACATATACAATGATGGGGTCTAACTTAGCTGTTACCACTCAAGAAAGAGATCTTGGAGTCATTGTGGATAGTTCTCTGAAATCATCTACTCAATGTGCAGCGGCAGTCAAAAAAGCGAACAGAATGTTGGGAATCATCAAGAAAGAGATAGATAATAAGACAGAAAATATCATATTGCCTCTATATAAATCCCTGGTACGCCCACACCTTGAATACTGCATGCAGATGTGGTTGCCCCATCTCAAAAAAGATATATTGGAATTGGAAAAGGTTCAGAAAAGGGCAACAAAAATGATTAGGGGTATAGAAAAGCTTCCGTATGAGGAGAGGTTAATAAGGCTGGGACTTTTCAGCTTGGAAAAGAGGCAACTAAGGGGGGATATGATAGAGGTCTATAAAATCATGAGTGGTATAGAGAAAGTAAATAAGGAAGTGTTATTTACTCCTTCTCATAATACAAGAACAAGGGGCCACCAAATGAAATTAATAGGTAGCAGGTTTAAAACAAACACAAGAAAATATTTTTTCACGCAATGCACTGTCAACCTCCTGAACGCCTTGCTAGAGGGTGTTGTCAAGGCCAATACTATAATGGGGTTCAAAAGGGAGTTAGATAGATTCATGGAAGATAGGTCCATCAATGGCTATTAGCCAGGATGGGCAGGAATGGTGTCCCTACCTGTTTGCCAGAAGCTGGGATTGGGTGACAGGGCATGGATCACTTGATGATAACCTGTCTGTTCATTCCCTTTGGGGCACCTGCCATTGGCCACTGTCAGAGGACTCGTTACTGGGCTTGATGGACCTTTGGTCTGACCCAGTATAGCCATTCTTATGTTATCCCATAGTGCATTGCGTGTCTGAATGCCCGCGCAGGAATATGTAGGGGCTGTCAGATATGTCCTATGAACTGTCACACTATCAACAAATGTAGGCAGAACTGAGGGGAGCAGAGAGAGATTCTTTTATTAGCAACAGTTTAAAAAACAGTTCAAGTTTGGTTCAAATTAGGGAGTAAGCTGTGGTTCAGACTGCAGTGAGACAGCATCCTGGCATCTCTCAAGGGCTGTTACTCTCCAGAATTTCATCTTTCTTTCTTTCTTTCTTTCTTTCTTTCAATTCTCTAGCTGTTATGGTTGTAAGGAAACCTCTGAAATGTGAACTCCTCATTCCTCTCTGTGAGGGATGACCTCAGATGTGCATATACATTTCATCATGGCTAACTCAGTATTCCTCATATAAGGAGATGGGGATGGTAGATTTGCAAAATTTATCTAATTTTGCTGCCACAAATGGGTGATGTTTATTTCCCCTCTCTTCCCCTTACAAGGGACCAACCCAAGGAGTGTCACAGTTCCTCTGGGCATATTCAAACCCCACTGACAAGGGGACAATCTCAGGGAGCATGCATGGTCACATTTAGAACATCTACACCAGGGGTCGGCAATGTTTGGCACGCGGCTCGCCAGGGTAAGCACCCTGGCGGGCCAGGCCAGTTTATTTACCTGCTGATGTGGCAGGTTCGGCCGATCGCGGCCCCCACTGGCCGCGGTTCGCCATCCTGGGCCAATGGGGCGGTGGGAAGCCTCAGCCAGCACATCCCTCGGCCTGCGCCGCTTCCCACCGCCCCCATTGGCCCAGGATGGCGAACCGGGGTGAGTGGGGGCCGCGATCGGCCGAACCTGCCACGTCAGCAGGTAAATAAACTGGCCGGGCCCGCTAGGGTGCTTACCCTGGCGAGCCGCGTGCCAAACGTTGCCGACCCCTGATCTACACCATCGACTCTGAGTGGAGTTCCATTTTGATGATTCACAGGGATGGGTCTTATTTTGTGGGTGGAGCTTGGAAGAGTATGGCCTCCCCCCTCTGCCCCAATTCTACCCTGGTTTAGACCTGGTCTGCCCTTGACCCCTTCCTTAATTCTGACTGACATTATTTGTGTAAGTGGAGAGCCCCAAAAAATGATTCTAGCATCCTTTTTAATAACTCACCATTCATTGGCATCAAATTACTACAATATGGATATACAGGGCAGGGGAAGCGGGGAAACTAAAGACACAATTGTGCCTTCTCTTTCCAGCAGAAGAAAGACGTTTTAGTTTTACAAGAACTAACCAGCTTCAGAGAAAAGAGAAAAAAAAATTCAAGTTGCTAAAGGACTTAAAATTATGCTATCTATCACTAGGAGGTAAAGCAGAGATGAGCAGGACATTTCCACAGGGAATCCTTGCAACAGCAACTTGTATTGCCAGGAAAAATAGCCACAACAAATCTGAAAGTAGGTTCTGGTCAAAACGGAGTAAACACATACTTATGATTGAATACACATCCCGTGGGAAGACATGCTTGGGAAAGCATATGAATTACAGACAAACACTAGGAGAGCCTGCGAGGCGTGTGCAGAAATTGTGATGCTGAGCTAGTAGAAAGAAGATACTGCTAAATCTAACTGGGGACAAATGTCAAGTTGGCAATTTTCCTTTGCATAGTCTACAGACACTGCCTCGGTCAATAAAATGCAAGGAGATAGGGGATTGGTCCTGCTTTTAGCAGGGAGTTGGACTAGATGACCTCCTGAGGTCCCTTCCAACCCTGATATTCTATGATTCTATGCTTCTACCTGCAGGCTTCTGTAGCTGACTGGGGGTTCAGGTTCTGCCACTCTTATGTTACCGAGCACTTACTCACACCAGTAGTCCTGTTGGAGTCAGTGGGTGAGTAAGTGCTATGCAATGTGAGTAAGGGCTTGTGGAATGTAGCCGCTGGGAATGAAACTCATTGGCTCAGAAGTAATTGCTGGATAATCTACACTCTGGTTCAGTAGTGAGATGGTTGATTGACAATTTTCAGATAAAAGAGAAACTTCCCCTTTACCTTCACTTGACAGAAATCAAATTCAAGCCTTTTCAGAGATTCAGAAACCTAAGGCTGTGTCAACACTAGAAAGGCACCAGCGGCACAGCTGCTCCACTGGAGCGCTTCGGTGTAGACCCTTATTACAGCAATGGAAAGGGTTCTTCTGTCACTGTAGTAAGTAAGCCCACCTCTCTGAGAGGTAGTAGTTAGGTGGACGGAAGAATACTTCCATCAACCTAGCGCTGTTTACACTGGTGCGTAGGTCAGTTTAGCTACTTCTCTCAGGGGTGTGATTTTTTCCACACCCCTGAGCAATGTAACTGGGTCAACCTAACTTTCTAGAGTTGACCAGTCCTAAGTTGTCATCTTATATGTTTTTTTTAATGATTGTATGAGCTGCTGGGCCAAATTCCTCTCTCTCCTATATTCACTCAACCCCAGTGACTTAAACTGGGGTGCCTGGATGTAGGAGAGTCTAGCATGTGGCCCACTGCCATTTCAAGATAAATTCTTCAGTGAGGTTTGCAACCCCTGCATTCCCTTTGCCTGTTTATTCTGGAATTGTACCGCAGAAATGCGAATTGAATGTGTGGCACGATTTGTTCGTCAGAATCCACGCAGCTTCTTAGCAAGCATATGGCATGGACCCGATTCTGCCCTTTGCACTGCCAGAGGAGTTTTAAAGCTACCCTGAAATGGGTAGCAGAGCATTCCCTCAGGACTGAGAGGGAGCTGAAAGGCATCTTCAAGCTGCCGTCACATTCCCCCACCTTCAGCTGCACCAAGGTCAGTTTTAAGCACTGCTGGGGTTTGAGCCCTGAGTGCCTACTTTACTTATCCCATTGGGATCCAAAAATGGCATGTGCATCACATCCAGTGGAAACTGGAGAAAGCAGGCAGGGCAGCGGTTCTTTTTGCTCTTTTATGTACTTCTTGGAGTGAGTTTGCCTCCTTCAGGAGCAGTTAAATTTTTAAATTTTTTTTTCTAATTGAGGACATGGAATAGCTTTGATCTGAAACAGCTCCAGGCTGGCTCTGTGATTTTCTGCCCACTAGTAATGCAGCAGCAAGAGTGGGAAGTGTACAGGAGAGCTTTGGTTATGGAAGAGGAGAGGCCTCCTCTGAAGTGCTGTTGTCGGAGGTGGGGGCGGGGAGGACCTCAGAGAGCTGAAGGGAGTTTTGTAGCTGTGTAGAAGTCTGTGACAGCAGAACAGTGCGAGGGCTTTTGCCACAGAAGGAAGGTAATCTGGGTCCCAGCCTCCGGTGTGATTATGGAATGCTTTCTGACTGATATAAGAATTTGCCTGATATTGGTCAAAGGAGCTGCCAATATCACTCACAGCAGGCTGGATAAGCATGGTGCAGGGGATGCTCTGTCTGCTGCCTTCTCACCATTTTGTTTTTCTTCCCCAGGTTGCTTCAGGGTTTCCTGGGCAGTCAGGTAGAAAGTTCAGATCCTTGGCAGCAGTGTGACACTGTGACGGTAATGCAGACAGACACGAGTCTGCAGTATGAACATTCTTATTCAGTAGCTTAGGAAGCAATGCACAGCTCTCACGGGTGAATCAAGACTAGAGAGAACTTCACACAATAGCCAGCTGCTGGAATCATACCACTGTCATCTACTCCCTGTTCCTAACACCAACCTGGGGGGCATAGCTGGCCCCAGAGACCCAAGGTTCATCTTCTGGCCCTGGGTCCTGAACAGCCCAGCAAGTGGCTGGTTGGTAGCAAAGAGCTATACACTTTGCTGTCTTCTGCGAGTTATTTCAGCATCAGGGTCACTTCTAACTACTTGTGGCTCAAATTCCAAGATTCTTCCTTATTCCTTTCCAGTATCACTCTTGGCTACAAGCGATTGACTAATAGTCAGTCTGCTAGAGACTCAGATTAATAGATCCACACTGTTAGGAAGTTATAGTGCTCTCTAGAGGCTGAATGGCTGTCTCAACAGCTTTCTGGCACTTTGTAACATACAGAAATATAGATTGAGCCTATGGATTTTACAAGTTAGGACTAATTTTGCTTTTCACCTTGAATTGTTCCCTTTATTGACACTAGACGCTAGTGTGGAGTAAACACATTTCAAGATAAATTCTTCAGTGAGGTTCCTTTGGAGTTCTGGCTTGATTGGAACTGTGTGGGTGAAAGGAACCAGGAAGGTGAGTGAAAGCATCTGAATGTGACTGAAATTGCTGTTGATGTGCAAAAGAAAGGAGTGCCAAAAAGGGCTCCCTGTGAAGGTGGCCTGTGATCTGAAACAGGAGCCAAAAAAGCAATTCTGTCAAGCCAGCCTTAAGGAACTGAACAAAGAGGGACACAAACATCTGTTGATTGGTGATCTCATGGGTGACTTAAGGGGAAACGGGGCCAACCATAACTGTGCCGTAATTAATTAGTTGCTTCCCAGCCTGCAGGAGATGGGATTGATGAGGGCCAGATGATAGCGTAATGGACACCCGGGCCTAATAAAAATGCTGAGTCAGTGAGAACAGTCTGAGAGTGGGAATTGGGGAGTCAGTAGGTTCTCATGGAATGCCCTGAGCCCAGGTCTGCAGAATGCTTTAGGGGAGCAGTCTAAGGCCCAGTGCTCCATACCAGCACTGGGAAGGATTCAAGGAACAGAGCCCAGCAGGGGCTCAGAACAAGACCCCAGGGGAACCGGCCTGAGAGCTGAGTGCTTGATCCTGGAGCCATTATGAATCTCAAAGGTAGTTCAGGAAGGGGCGGGAACAGGGCCTACAGGGTGGGCTGAAGAGAAGGCTGGAGGGGCAGGGGGAACCTTCTGGTTTGGGACTCTTTAGTTGGACATTTAACCCCTTCTGGGATAGCAAGTTTATTTGTGACTTTGCTGGAAGGCTAAGCCACATCTCCAGCATTGGCTTGTGTGGAGAGCTCAGGAGACCCAGCTCAGGGGGGGGAAACTGAGGCAGGTACTGCCAGCCATACCATGCTTGGCCAGCCGAAGCTATGGGGTAGCCACACCCCCTCACAGGTGACATAAGAAAATGTTCCATTAACTCAAAGCTTTTTCTGTTCTTAGTGACCTAGTATGTTACTAGAATTCTCCCATTCAGTACTTGGTAATTCAAACACTTCGCTTATCCTTCAGAGTTGATATTTTTGAGTAGTCAAATACTTGAATGAACCCCCTAAACTTATAAATTACTCCCATTGTATTTGTTTTAAAAATATTGTCTGTGTTGATTCTCTCCACAAGTGATAATATTTACAAACAGGATGTGCAAACAAACAAAATACGTCTTGTGACAGTTGGGTGTACATGGATTATATCACCAGTTGATTATGCAAGAACAATTGGATGGCTAACAGGGCATCCATTATATGCAAATACTAGTTGCTTTAGAATAGGGCAAAAGCTCCGTGTCAAAGGTGTTTTTCCATTTCATTTAGATTGATACCAGTTGGAACAAAGCCACTATAATGAGAAATCTGGTAAAGATAAACTGATAGTCACTAGATCCCATATTCTGTCGGTTTCTACTTTCCAATTCCCTTTTAATGGCTCCTTTCACTCAAGAGCACCAGGAGTCCAACCTCCTAGGCCGTCCTTCAAACAGGGTAGGCTGACAGCTGACTCAGAGATTTATAGGTTTGCCTTAACTCATTGGGCTGACAGGTAGCAAGGCTGAGAATTATGTGGGCATCATTCTGACTGCAGGAACTGGTTAAGGAGGGGACTTGTTTGGGGTGGGAGCTGATCACACTGGAGACAGATCCTCTGACAAGTAAAGTGTTATAAAATATGTGCAGATCCATTTGGATGTGGCCTCTGAGGACAGGAAGTATTTGGATAAAGGTGAGCCCTTGTATAGTTTCCCCTGGGAATAAAGAACCAGTTATACAGGAGCACAAGCTGGAGGTATTCTTCTGATGCCTCCAGGCACTGTGCTGGCTCCACGTCTGGTAGTGGATCTGGTTTAAAGAACTGGTCTTGCTCTTCAAGGCCATGAATCCCCAAAGCCCTGACTATCACAGGAATTGCCTCTCTCTTTCTCACCGATCATGCCATCTCCTCGGACGCTGGAATTGACAGTGCCAGAAATATGTACCTGGAGAGAAACAGCAGGCTTGCAGATTTTCAGGTTCCTTCTAAAAGACCTTAAAATGACCACTTTCAGCCTGCAATACAATATCCATCTTGGGTGGTATTTTTAAAGGTGCCTAATGAAGTTAGATGATTGAATCCCAGTGACATTTAATGGGAGTTGGGTGCATAACCTCCATAGGAAATACTTCTAGCCATTCTAGTTTTCTCAGTGCACCAGGAGACTATTGGGAGAATTAGCCCCGGGGTATATGGATGTTTTCATAGTTCTGGTAACATTCAGTGATGGCTCTGTTACGAACAGAGAGAAACCAAGACATTCTGTCTTCAACCTAGTAGGAGCTCAGGGTCAGGGACTGTTTTGGAACATGATAAGCACATTGTTGGCGTATAACAGATAATAACTAAAAAAAATAGAAAAACTGCTCAATTTTTTTCATTCAAAAAAACTTTTATTTGGACAGGAGCCTTTTTGTCCAATGACTTTCTATAGAAAATTTTCATTTCATTCACAATTTTCTGGATTTTTGATGAAAAAAAAAATAATAATCTGTTCAGCTTTTGATTTTCATTTTTCTTTCTCTCTCCCCTTTCTTTTCTTTCCCCACTTGAAAAGGAAGAAAGAGCAGGAAAAACAAACAATGATTTTCATTTTTTGATTAAAAAAGAATCCACACAAAATATTCTCATGAAAGTCAAAAATGTCCATGAAACACAATGACACAATGAAGTGAATAACGTAGCTGAAGTCGACTTATTGCAGTCTCTACACTGCGCTGGCCCGTTGGCTTACCTTATGCTTCTCGTTCCGATGGAATTCTAGAGTTGACGGGAGAGCGATCGATGGTCAATTTAGTGGGTCTTCCTTAGACCCGCTAAATCAACGTCCGGTGGATCAATCGCTGCAGCATCGATCCATGCTCTGAATGACTAGCAAACCCAGCGCCTCATCACTCCCTGCTTACAGCAGATGCCAGGAGATCAGGAGCTAATGTTTCCCCTTTATTCCTGGGAAGAGTGGCAACTTCTCCTTACCGTTTTCCTCTGTTCAGCTAGGGCAGAAGGGAGCAGTAAGGAATGGGATAATCTCCTTGGAAGGCAGCATTTGGCACCTGTCTGCTAGGCGATAATTGCTGCATTCCAAGGGGATTAGCACAGTGGAACTTTATTATAGTGGAGTGAAACTGCACCGGCTATCACTCACCAGATGGATGTCAGACTGTTTGTCACAGTAGACACCGAGCACAGAATGGAAGACATGAGGATGAGCTGCATCTCTGCAGATGAAATGTGGCCTAAGCTACCCTCTCTGCTTCAGAACTAGGTGCAGACTTTCTCACTCACCTGCTGCCTTACTTCAGAACTTTTTCTAGGAATACTCATGTATAACTAAGTTTCTTGAGGCTCAATCCCAGGCCCACTGAAGTCACTGGGCGTCTTTCCACTGACTTCATTGTATTTTGGCTTTGGCCCTTCCTGCCTCGCGGCTCTACCAACTTTCAATTAAATTCAGTGAGAATTAAAAAAAAACAAAATCCATCCACTGAAAAATTGAAGCTTCCCTATGAGAGTGGTGAAAGCCTGTTGAAATGAACTTATGCAAATGAGGACATTTTGTCCAGTTCACTGCAATTACAGTTTCCCTGTGGTTGGGTTCAGTACAGGCAGGGGGTATCGTATTGTGCCTATCTATAGATTTAGATCTAATGTATGTAGAGAAAGGAAGGTAGAAATTTAGGAAACAGAAATGCGGAGAGGAATATGCTCTGCATGGCACAAATATGCTCCGCTAGTCAGATTCCTTATGGATCACCAATTCAGTATCTCTACCTGTGAGTGAAAGAGCAAGCTGACAGTTAGTACCATTGCAAGCCAAGTGTGTTCTGCAACAGAAAAATAAAGTGGTGCATTCTCCTTGCTATAGGTCCAAAGGCAGAATCAAGCCATATAAAGCTGACTCTCGTTCAGATGATCACTTACCTGTACTGAATGGGTTAGCAATGTAATGGAAAATATCCTCCAACTTTGTTCTTCTATGACCTGTCTGTCTTAAATTGGGATGAGCCACATGTGGCAGAAATTAGAAACTATTTAAAGCCTTGCCTGGCAGTTTTATATTATACTGGTGTTAAAAGTGGTGTGTTGGCATTTAAATCACACAGTGTGAACCTTGATTTAGATCATGTTTCCTGCTGTAGGACAGTCTTTTGCTAAATATAAGTGTGTGTTGGGTTTGGGGCTATTGTTAGAACCTCAAGCAGTGAAAGTTCATGGTAGCAAAGAGTTCTACTAAAAAAAAGTAAACATTCTTTCCCAGTGTTTGGTTTTGTGAAGAAGAAAGTTGATATTCATATTCAATATGCAACCCAGTCATTTCAGTAACGGGATGGCGACATTTCTCTAGGTCGTTTTATGACCCACTGAAAGGATGTAGATCAGGCGAGGACTTCCCCCAAAATTTCTAAATTGACTGAAGACTTTTGTCTGATTGTGGTGAAAGGCTGCAATTTTGTTGTCGTGTGTGCTATCCTGCATTTGGTACAGTACACATTGACTGTATTGAGTTTGAGGCCGTATGCATGGTTTGGGCAGTTTACATGCAGCATGCCCATTATTTACACAGTGCACACCGTTTGTAAGCTGCACATTATTTCGTCTTAGATGTAAGAGCACTCTTTCAATTCCCGGACTGTTTTGTGAAGCAGCTTAAAAGTCTGGTTGTTTCAGCACAGCTCAGAACTTTACCGAACAAAATTATTGCTTGCTCTAGTTAACTGTAGGGAGGCAGAGTGCTGTAGTGGCTAGAGCATGGCACTGGGGCTCAAGAAACCTGTGTCCTACTCCTGGGTCTGCTGCTGGACGACTGGCTGACATGTCACCTCTCTCTGCCTGCTCCCCTCATTTGTACAGTGTTTTGAGATCGACTCATGAAAAGTGCTAAGAACTGGATATTACTGTCTCTTTGAAGGCTAGCCTGTAGTAGCTTTGGACAGTCCTGGTCCAAAGACCTAGAATTCACAGTCCTTGAAGAATCAGGGATCTAATTATTACTGCTATTTGTATTACAGTAGTATCAAGAGCCCCATTGACCCTAGGCACTGTAGGTACAATTAGCAAGAGACAATCCCTGCCCTGGAGACCTTCCAGTCTGTTTCCCCTCCCATTCTTTATCAGTAAGCAGGCACCGAAAGATCTGTCTCAAGTCACACAGCAGGTCAGTGGTAGAGGAGCGGAGTAGGGCACAGAGTGAGAGTCATCTCAGTGCCTTAAGCACTGGACAACTTTGCCTCAAGTTAGTACGCCATAAAAGATACAGTTTATCAAACACCTAATATGTTGAGGCTGATGTGAAATCTGGAGCCCCCATACTGAGTCTGAAGACAGACCTGTATTGGGGAGCAGAGGGGTAGCGCCCCTGAAATGGAGGCCCGGCTATGTTTCCATCCCCGCCTGGGGCCAGCGGAGGTGAGAGCGGGTCCCAGAGGATGGGCTGTAGTGGCCTTCATAGCTCAGGAGTGACTGCTGGGAAACAGGTAGCCTTTCCTCTCCCAGACACCACAGGTCCCAGTAAAGAGACGCGGCCTGGGCCAGAAAGTATGTGCCCGAGCTGCTGGGGTGGGGGACAGGGCATTGGCGCCTGTGGGGAAGACAGGTTGCCAGAGTCCAAAATGGGGGAGCACTGGGCAGCAGCCAGCAATATGGGAACTGCCAGGATGCCCCTTCCCAGCCTAGAGCCTGCTGCCTTCCCTGTCTCCACCCGCCAAGTCTCAGTAGCTTCCCTCCTATTGATTCCCTTCCTCCAACCCCTGCACTCTTCACTTCCCCAGCAGCAGAGAGACACTGTGTGTGTGAGTGAGGGAAATACATAGCGCAGAGCAAAAGTATACCCGGTACTTCTGAAAATGGAAACTGTCCTAAATCAGTAATATAGCAGTTAACATAAATACTTGACAAGTCTACTTACAGTAGAGAACACAGTGATTGCCATGACAAAGTTGTTAATTAGTAGTTAATGAATAATTATTGTTACTGCAGTATTGTAGGTATTTCTTATACCCCAACAACCCTAATTGGGATTGGTAATGGTACCCGCTCTTATTCTGTCATGCAGATATACATGTTGATGGTTTTGAATACTCTGTCCCCCACACCCATAGCCTAGAAGACACTTTTACTTCTACTTTTATTAGGGCTCACTGTGAATGCATTTCATTTTCATGATTTACCACGGTTGTCTGGAGACATCCGTCTCATGGAATCTCCTAATGAAAGACTGGAGTGATGTTGGCTCCTGGTATTGGAAACGAACATCTGTAGGTCAGACAACTGCCCTTTTTCCCAGCATTTCTTGTTGATCTTGAAGGAGAGACTGTCTCTCTGTTCCCTCCTATATTATAAGGACCAGAAGAGCGTAACTAATGCATATTGCTAGAGAGAATTAAACCTATAATAAGTTTGTGACACCTCCAATATCTAACAGTTCTACTTAAGCAACATGTAAAAACAGAATCTATTACTGTGAGAATATTAAATGCTAAGTGCTTCAAATATGAAGCAGGTGAACAAGGTTTAGAAGAAAAATAATTTGATCTCTTTCTAATATGTGTACTCTGCCTGTTACCTAAAGATGGAACATGTCAAGAATCTATAGCATTCCAGATACTTTTGAAATCAAAGAACAATAGAAAAAGGAAATAAATAATAATAATAAAAAAATTAAAGCAAGATGCCTGCATGAAATGATTGTACCTATGTAACAGTTCTCTGTGGGCCTGATGTTTGCCTCCACTACCTACAGTAAGTAGTAACTTACCACAAGCAGTTTCAATGGTTTCTAGGGGACTGTTCAGGGACTAAGGTATTACTCAATGTGAGTAGAAGAGGTGGCATCAATGTGATCAACTGGTGAACTTAAAAGGCAATTCTCTTAAAAAAATTGCAGTTGGAGATACTTTGTTATCTTGTTTTGTACTGCTAGAATTAGTTCAAAGGCTGCGCATCGGTAAGAGGAATGGTGTTTTGGTAGCCTACGTCTAGCTGCTGTTGTAATGCTTGTGGAAGTATTATACTGCTGCTACAGTAGAAATGCTTAAGGAGTAAGTCTCCGGGGAACAGCTGGCAAAAATCCACAAGATTTATTGTATCTTAAATGGAATCGGCTGCTTGGTTGAAAATCAGAGGTAGTACAATTGTTGCTGACTCTGGGAACTTGGATGCAAAGATCTAGTCTCTCTCTTTCCTCATCTTATCCTGAAAGAATCTGATCAGACAAACCCAAAGAAGGGACAAGACAGATTTACATGATTTTGTATCACCCCTGCCAGAAGATAGGGTGTGGGTAGGTAGTGAGTGGTGTCTTTGATGTATCATAGCACATATGTTAAGCTGTGTAATTACAGCAGTAGATGAAAAAATTAGTTAGTGCTCTGGATATAAATAGCAAAATATGTCATTCTTAGAGTCTTCTAAAGTGAAGTTATTTCTTGATATGACTAACCTTGTCTAGGAGGATGCAGCATCTTGAGGCTTGTCTACATGGTACCACAGTCTGGACTATGGAGGTGTGAAGTGCAGAGGGCTTAATGTCTTGCATTCTAACTGGTCCATGTAGTCCCTGCTGGTGCAGACTAAAAGGTACTTAACTCTTGTTAACATAGCCCTAGTTCTAAACAAGATGACATCAAGGTGAACTAGGTAACTTTTAGGCCACTTAGACGCAATCCGTTGAGTGCTCTACACTTCACACCATAGGTGCCAACTCCGTGGGTGCTCCAGGGCTAGAGCACCCATGGGAAAAAATTGGTGAGTGCGCTGCACCCACCGGCAGCCAAGCTCCCCTCCCCACCCCCCTGCCTCACCTCACCTCTGCCTCCGCCTCCTCCCCTGAGTGCGCCGGGTCCCCGCTTCTCCCCCTAGCTCCCAGCGCTTGTCCCCACGAAACAGCTGTTTTGCAGCATACCAAGCTCCGTGAGGGAGGGGGGAGGAACAGGAATGCAACTCGCTAAGGGGAAGAGGCGGGGCCTGGGCTGGGATTTGGGAAAGGAGTCCAATAGGGGGAGAGAGGGGGCGGAGTTGGGACTGGGACTTTGGAATAGGGGCAGGGCAGGGGCGGGGCAGGGCTGTAGTCAGGGCGGGGCTGGGGGCAGAGGTGGGTTGAGCACCCACCAGCACCAGCAGAAGTTGGCACCTATGCTTCACACCACCATAGTTCAGATGGTGGCATGATGTAGACAAGCCCCGGTACAGAAAAATGGTTCTCAACCTCTTTCATAGTGGGACCCCTGAGATTCCCCTCTCATCTAGCTAATGTCCATCTGGGAATCCCCTCCCATTTAGCAATATGGAAAATCTAGGGTAATCACAATCCCCACACCTGTTCATGACCTGAGAACCCTCCTTATGTCACAGGTTGTCTCTGCAGTTTTGTGTGACGTGTAGAATTTGACTTCACCTTTTCCTTTAATGTAGAGCACGGTTGGTTTTGCCAAAGATTGCTCTCGCCATTTGCTCTACCCTTTCTCCATTGTGCATAATGGCTGATGCACAATTACTGCTAGTCACTGGAATACCCTTTAGGCATGGTTCAGGTATGTAGACAATTAACTTCATACCATACGTGGCTAAATGTCTACAGCACCATTCCACCATTTCCATATGAACCCAAACAACTAGAAACTAGTGGATGAGCTAGTCATCGGAATCAGCAAGTAGAGCTTAGCTCTTTTATCCATGGAGTGCTTGCCAATGCACTCATGTGGAGCTTTCTGCTGTTCCAAGAGCCATTTGTGCATATAATAATTAAAGTACCAATGATCTGGAACAGCTTGATTCAGCTACTCTTTTGGCAGGTGGTTGACCCACTGAAGCATATTCAAACCGTGTTAGCCTTGATAAAGTAGCCACAGATTATATGCATGCCTGAAATTTTGGTATTGTTACAAGAAGTGAGAAATCAAGGGTGAATCCATCAGCTATGTATATGTAGCTATTGTTGACGCCACATATATTACTTGCAAGAATGAGTGATAGGGTAAGGGGGTGTGAAATACGGTATTCTGCATTTAATTTATTATAGCAGTGGGATATTTAATCTTTCCTCTATATATGTTGACACGTAATATACCTCGCATTATCCACAAGCCTGATTACCTGTGGGATTGTGCTTTGTACATGAGTCTAGATGTAAACACACCAAAAAAATGAAACAATATCTTTCTACACAGAGCCCAGGTATACCTAGCCCTAAAGACCTTCCTTATTTCTTTGATTGAATGTTCTGGGCCTGGATTTCAAAGTTCCATGTATGGGAAACGTCAAGTTCGCCACTGGATGCCAATTAAGAACCAAGGAACTACACTGAGGTCTTAGGTCGCTTGCTAAATATTGTGGCCACTCTTATCAGAGCAACTAAAGCTCCCATCTGGAAAGTTTGGGGGCTTTGATAGACTTGCCTTGAGTGGGTCAAGTTTTTCTGCTGGGCTGCATAAGTGGTGAACGCATCCTGCAGTCCCTTACCCAAGCAAACCTCCCCCAGGCCAATGGGAGTTTTGGCTAACTAAGGTCTGCCAGCTCTGACCTGCCTGAATTCCAGACCTATTCCAGGAGAGCTATAGATATGAACATAAAAATTACTTTCTGGTGGGGAACCCACAAGCATGGCCAAGTGCCCCTCCCCAGCAGTGTGGGTGTGTGGTCGCAGCCAGTAGAGAGGTAAATCATTGCGAGAGGGTGAGGGGGTGGAACAGGGCTAAGGATGCCCCAGTCCATCCACCCCACATACATCTGGACCCTCCATACCCAGACCCCCCTCCCATGGAGCTCCTGCACCAGGACCCTCCCTGCTAAATCTTACCTCCTGCACCTGCACCGGGTGGGACTGGGGATGCCCTGGCAAGTGACTCCTACCCTGTGCCAGGCTCAGCTGCTAGTCCCCGAAACCCACCCCATAAACTTCTCCCGGCTCTGCATCCCCCCTACTTCTTGCCCCCATCACTCGTTCTCTGTGGAGGGAGGGGTCACTATATGGGAGCTGCTCCCCTGTTCACCCAACCCCCATGCATCTGGATCCCCACCCCCATATCCAGACCCAACCCCCATGCATCCGGTTCTCTCCAATGAGCCCCACCCTCCTGCATCTAGACCCTCACCCCTGCACCCAGACAACCCCCCACTGAGCCCTCTGCACTGGACAATGCCCATCCCCTATGCACCTCTACGACCCTAACAAACCACCCAGCATCTCCTGGCTCACCACCCCACTGAACCCCAAGCAGCTGTACACAGATCCTGCACCCCACCAAAACCCACTCCTCCAGCAACCAGACCCCCCCTGCAGAGCCCCATCCTCCCACACCCAGAACCCCATGCTGAGCCCCAACCAACTTCACCTGGACCCCCTATCCTCACACCTGGAACCTTCGTGCATCCACATCCCCCACTGAGCTGCCCGCACCCAGATAGCCCCACACAGAACCCTCTCACTCCACATCTGGATCTCCCCACACTAAGTCCCTCCACACCTAGTGCTCCTGGTGCAGAGGGGCAGGGCTTGTGGGGGGGGGTTCTGTGGCAGGCCCAGACTGTGTGCTGTGTCAGGATCAGGTGCAGCCTCACCACCAAGTCCATGTCCTGGAGAGGGTAGGGCTGCAGGGTGATCTCCCACCTCTGTCCAAATAAAACATGCAGAATTTTAAACTATTGTGCGGAGAATTTTTATTTTTTTGGTGCAGAATTCCCTCAGGAGTTCTTTCTAATGTCTCACGGGAAGGCTGTGATGGAGCAGGGACTTGAATTCTGGTCTCCCAAGTCCTGGGGTAGTGTCTTGACCACTGAATCATGCTTACATTCCAACACTCTTTAAATAGAGCTCTTTTGGTGATGATTACTGATTGCTGCTGATGGTGATTAGTCAAGTGGGCTGCAACTTATTTACAGATGCCCTTTGGTCAGTCTTGCCTTGCTAGTATCAAGATGGCTTCCTACAGAACACGGATTGGAAATGCCAATGGTCATTAGAGTCTTTAAATGACATTTCCTGCTTTTAACCAGGATGACAAGTGTTTCTTATTCTGCAAACTTGGGTAGGGCCGGGCAGAGAAAAACAAGTGGAGATTGCCAGTAAGTCTGTTTGCCGTCTGAAAATAATAAAAATATAGTTACAGAAAGGATTATCCATCTTCTGAAATTACTATACTGCTTAACAAGGTCAGTCACATCTTGGCATGCAACTTACAAGATAAACACAACTCATTTTACGGCTTCTTCTTCACATTAAAGGAAGTCCCAAGCAAGTAGGGCATTCCCCGTGAAAAGAATGCGTGCACAAGCCTCTTCGACCTTCACAACATGAACCGTGTCTGAGTCATAAATCATGGAGAAAGGGCAGAGAGACAAAAGCAGCTATGCCGTTTGGCAAAATAATTTCTGTACTTTTTTAAGAGGTTCGAGCCACCGTGAGCCTTGTCAACAAAAATATGACACAAAGGGCAGCTGATGTTAGCAAGGCACAGAGCAGAAGAAAAGAGAAAATGATATCCAGTGGGCAGTAGCTGTGCATTGCTGCTTGATTGTCCTCTTGTAAATGTACACTATCTGTGGTCCTGCAATTAACTTCCTGGCCCTGCGCCTAGTCTACACGTTGATGCATTTAGTCACATATTCTTATTGATGCCAAAATTCTTTGATGATGCTATTTGGAACTCAAATAGTGCCACTCTGCTTGCTGAAATCAAGTGATACCATGAAAGAGAAGAGAGATCAGTCCAAAGTTATTATTCCTCCTGGTGCCTTGCTTGACCAGTGTGCAGTTGGATGATGTTAGTTGCACTTGGTTACTCTTTGCAATGCTGCTTGTATGGCTATCTGCTTTTGATACACTGTTGGCATTTAGAAAGGTCAATAGGGCAAAAGTGAACAAACTGTGGTTTTGACACTGAGGAGAGCTGACACTCAGTTTAGGGACTACCTGCTAGACAGACAGGTGAACATAGTGCACCCATGCAGATCTGCTTGAGAAATTTCAGTGGGAACATACTGCCTTTGTTCACATGGATATAGTGGAGCCTTCCTTTAATATTAGGACCAAATCTTAGAGCTAGATCCTTGAGCCTGCTGAACTCCGCTTTGTGTAGGACCAGAGGCAGGGGCAGCTCTATGTATTTTGCCGCCCCAAGCACGGCAGTCAGGCGGCTTTCGGTGGTGTGCCTGCGGGAGGTCCGCTGGTAACGCGGATTCGGCGGCATGCCTGAGGAAGGTACACCAGTCCCGCGACTTCGGCAGCAATTCGGCAGCGGGACCGGCGGACCTCCCACAGGCGTGCCGCTGAAGACTCCCCTACGGTGACCAGAAGGCTGCCCCCGCTGCTTGCCGCCCCTGACCAAAGGAGAGGGGAGGAAAAGGTATTTTTGAGCTACTCTCCTGATTCTGGGACCATTTTTCACCTGACACAATTTAGAGCAACCCCCATTGGGCACCTAAAGGGGAACTGGCCTCTTTAGAAAATCTAGCTGCCAGCTGTGGGTACTGAGCATTAGAAAATCTGACCCTTAACTCTTGTAAAATCTAGTACTGGTCAAACATTTTCCTCTGGAATGTTTTTCCATTGGAAAATGCCATTTTGTCAAAATTAGAAGTTTCCTCAGGAACATGTAGATTTTGAAGAAAAAATATTAAAAAAAAAAATCAAAACAAAGCACTTTGACATTGTCAAAATGGTCCGTATCCACATTTTCAAAATGGAATGTTTCAATGTTTTGTTTTAGAAATAACTTTTCTTTTCAAATTGTATTAAATTTTATATTTAAAAACATTGAAATGAAAATGAAATGTTTTGATTTTTATTAAAACAAACTGAGCCAAAATACAATTCTTTTGGAAATTAAATGTAATGGGAAATTTTGTCTTTTCCTTCCAACTCAAAATGAAGAAGAAGAAAACAAAATTAGAGATGTTGGAATTTTTCCACAGGATGGAAATTCTGATTCCCAACTAGCTCGCATAAAATCCTTTTTAACACAAAATCTGAGCACGGGGCTTTAAAACTAGTTGCAGGTTTCTTCTTTAATATGGATGGATTTTTATGATCAAGGATAGATAGTCAATATTGTTTTGCTAACTGATACAATATTTTGGAAGCTGCAGATTTTTCTTTAAACCATAGCAAGTATACATACGGTCCTTATGCTTTTCAAAGCAGGATTCTAACTATTCATTTTTGATGCAAGGGCTGGCCTTGCTTTTGTTGAAATGCCCATTGGTGGAGTCCCCGGAGTGCTTTGTCTGTCTTTTGTCAGCACTTGTTTTACAAAATCTAGCTAGTACGTGACCAAGATGATTTGGGCTAAGGCTGTGGAAATTTCATCCCCAAAGAAGTGGTAATCAGAGAAGTTCTCGCTTTATCCTAGGCATATGTATTTGCTATACATGGCTGCACATGGATAAACCCTTCTACCTTCCCTAAGGCTTCTGGCCAAAGAACTTGGTTCCTCACCAGGGACATAATTAGTAACTGCAGGGGATAATGGTAGTATCCTCTGTACTACACACATTTAATTTCTATTAAATTGCTACTTTCTTGTCCTCTTTTTATTCTGCCACAGGCACCTGCCTCATCTCGGTCTCAGAACCATCCCTGTCATGCTTAGCTACCACTGCTGTCATTTCTCTTGTAATCACCTAAGGAAGGAAGATGAAGTTTAGGAAGCTAAAAAAATCAGGAGCACACAGTGAATCTCCCTGTATTGCCAGTGAACAGGCAATCAGCAGGTAGCTTGGCTGGGTTGTTTGTTGCTTAATGGAAACCTCTCCTCCCTGCTCTTTCTGTGTTTTATATCACTAGTTGCTGTGCTGAAACATCACTTAGTGTCTCTGTAGCTTCTAGTAAGGCAGTTTTCATTTTAAGATAGGGTTCTGGGGCAGAACAAAAAAAAAACAAAAGCCCCGCTACCAACTCGTTTCTCCTTTGATGATGCATCAGAGGAATTTTCATCAGAGAGTGAATTCTATTTTCGTTCGCTTGCTCATCCTACATTCCCTAGAGTGGGTTATGCCTCACTTGCACTGTGTACAAATTTCTTCCTCAAACGGAAGAGAGAAATCAACTTTATTTGGGGAAATTTACTTCACACAAAACCAGTACTTCATCCCAAAGCCACGGTCAGAGCATGGATTTGATTGTGATTTAAAGAAAAAAATATGCTTTAGAAATATCAGAGAGGAACGGCTGTTAGGACTCTCAGAAATATGTTGCTGCAATTCCTTTTTTCCGTTTTCATGCCCACAATAAAGAGGAAAGAGGAATAGAGTTCTATCTCTGTGACAAGTGCAGAAGCCTAAAAAAAAGATGCAAATTTAAATTCACAAAATTCAAAAACATGAAAAAATTAAAGGCTTCATTGCAACATTAACTTGCTCACAAAGCTCCCACTGAGAAACTAAAATGTAATAGAACTTGAGCCCGTAACTCCTTCCAGCTCCTTGGAAAATCCCAATGTAAAAATACTACATCTGTACAATGCAAGTGAATTAATTTTGGATTGAACAACCATAAACTTTCAGGGCCAAATTCACAGCGTATGTAAGCAGGTGAAACTTCTGTTAGAGGTGATGGAGCCTGATTCTGTGGGGCTAAGTTGGTGTAAGTGGACATGAGTCTAATGGAGATAAAGTTGGTGTAATGTTAGGGGCGCAGTCACATGTACCACTTACTGTTAAGAACCTGTGTCACCTCTGAACTTTGCCCACCTTTTGGTTGAAACTCAGAGAAGAAAGTTAATACTAAAAAATTGAACGAAAAAAAACCCACTGTGTTATAAGGAAATTCAACTTACAAGCTCTACCATAGTATTCTCACTATGGATGCTAGCGGGAAACACCCATGTGCTACAGGTACTTCTTAGTTTGTGATAGTTTGGTCCTTTGAATATGTAGGACCATGAAGAATGAGGCCATCTTTCAGTTGTTGGTGTTCATTTATGTTCAACACAGTGATGTCCTTAGCCTAGAAGTGTGTTTAAAAGTGTTAAACTGAATATTTTTTCAAAGATAATTGGGAGGAATAGTTCTAAATTGGACAGATTGTGGGCATCTGTTCTGACCGACTAGCACCACCACTCTGGGAAGTATGAGAGTTTGCATGCGGGGATAAGGTGTGAGACAATGGGTATGTCAACACAACATAGAAAAACCTATGGCTGGCCCGTGCCTGCTGACTCAGGGTTGCGGGGCTTGGGCCGAGGGGCTGTTTTATTGCTGTGTAGATTTCTAAGCTCAGTTCTGGGACCCTCCCACCTTGCAGGGTCCTAGAGTTTGGGCTCCAACTGAAGTCCAGATGCCTACACAACAATGAAAGAACCTGCAGCCCAAGCCCCACAAGACCAAATCGACTGGCATGGGCCAGCTGCGGGTGTCTAATTGTTGTGTAGACATAGCCAAAGGGGTTTGGTGAGATACGGGGAGAGGATTGGTCTTTTCACTATGACTGGGAGTGTGTGGGGCTTTTCCCCTTTAGGGGGAAAATTGCTGGAGAATCAGAGAAACCCAGTGCAAAAGGGGTTCAGAACACATCAAGACTAGGGAGAGCACTGCCGAGAAAGGAGAGAGAGTCCTGCTCAGGGAAATTAACCACATCCCTGGAAAAAATTACTGTAGGCGGCAGTTTTGGTCTGTCTTACTTATTTTGTTCAGCTGCTGAGGTTGTACAGCATTTCAATCCCTTCTTTCTGTTAAGAGCGAGACACTTTCTTTTAGGATAATAATGTACAGCTTTATGGAAATTTTATGTGTCTTTACCGAAGTCTAACTGAGGCTTTGCTAGTGAAAGAGACAAAGATGTTCAACAATTACCTTTAAACCCCCTAATGAACTACTTTTGCCAAGCCAGGATTGCAAGCCAGGGATGAGCTTTCATTGTTGAGACTAGCTTCTACAGCCGAGGAAGAAATGGGTGATTATATATACAGTTAAGAATTCAATCACGAAGAATAACAATTCTAGGAATTATTGTCTAGGTTCTCCGTAGACCATAATTATACCCTTTAATGCATGATCGTGCAGACCTTATGCAAGCAAATTTCCCATTAAAGTCAATGTGATATTTGCTTGCTCGAGAACTGTGACACTGGGCCATTAGCATGCATTGATTTACAGGCTTCATTTTGCACGTATTAGATACACATGTGATGCACGGCATTTAGAAATGTTAGTTTTGAGCTTTCAGTGTCCAAGTTTGCCTCTTCTCCAGAGGGCTATCATTTTGGGGTAAGGAAGGGCAATGCTGCCTTGTTCTCCAGACCATTAAGAGGAGTCTGCGCACTCAGTTCCTTGGCTCAGTTCACGCACCCCTGCTTTTGAATGATCATCTTCAGAACCTGCTCCAAAGGAATGTGACTTTCCTGGGATAGGAAAGATCACCATAATGCAAGGTCCTAAAAAAGGGAGAAAAGAAAGCAAATGTAGGAGAAAAAGTGGTGGGGTTCCTGGGAGTCTCTCTGGGTGAACGGGAGCGATTGGGATGACTAATAGCAAGATGGATCAGATTATAGAGGCTGAACAGGAAGAGCATTGTTGAGTTGTCCTGAATCTTTATACTCAGGCTTCAGCAGTTATTAAAGGTTTTTACTACACTTGATACAGGAAGTGGATAGTAGTGGAATAGCAGAGGGGAAGTGAATAGGAGAGGTAAGTTTTTGGCAAATATTCATTGATTCACAAGTACTTTTCAGTTCTGCTGGGTTTGCCACTCTCTCCATGAATATCTGAGTAGGGATGATAAAAAAATTTCCATCCGAATTTTTTTTCAATGGAAAATTGGGGTTTCCGTGAAACACATTTCAGTGGAGAAGTCTGCTTTCTTCAACACTTTTTTCATCGGAAAACTGAAAAATGGAACATTTGGGGGCTTTTGGTAGTTTCTCTTTTTTTGATGAAAAGTTGAAATTTTATGTTGAAGATTGGGATGAAAAAAAAGAAAGAAACAAACAAAAGTTATTTGTCCCCAAAAATTCCATGGGGGGAGGGGAGGATGCAGGGGTGGGGATGAAGATATTTTCTGACACGTTCTATATCTGAGTGCTGAAGCTTTGCTAGCATGAATACTCAGGGCAACACCCATTTTTAGATTGAACGTTCAAATATTCACTGAAAATGAATTTCAAATTTGTGTATTAAGTTGTTAAAAGTGCAAGTTATGCAGTGCTGAATTTGTGGCAGGGCTGTACCCTGACACCTCTAGGCCTGGCAGTTCATAGCCCCGGCACCTCTGGGCCTGGCAGTACAGAGCCCCGGCACCTCTGGGCTTGCTGCATCAGTTATGAGAGTAAAAAAATTGCTTGAGCCCCGGCACGTCTTTCATTACAAATCAAGCACTTGAGCTCATGATTCATACTGAGTCTGTGCAGATGGGTCACATGGACTGCTTCTGTTCCCTGACTGGATGATGTATATAACTAACCAACATATCGTAACTTTCAGCTGATTAAAATGAACGTATAATTGAAAATGTGGGCTGTGCTGGTTAAAATTCATTATATAAGTTACAAAGGGAACTGTGTGTTTCCCTGTAATATTTGCAACTTGCAATTCAAATGATCTGCAGAGCCAAATTATTCATGCAAGTAACTTCCAAATAATTGTGAATAATTAATATATTCAACAAATTTGTGGTCAAAGCCTGGATTGTTAGCAAAGGGGAAGGAGTAGGCAGGATGCTAGAATCATGCATGGGGAATGTTCACACCTGGGGCTTCTTTTGTGCTGTTATGGGAGCTGTGAGGAGGAGGCAAAGAAGGTGTAAAACTTGGCTGGTGGATGGACAAATATATAGATTCACTGGCCTCTTCCTCCAGCAGAATGTGGAAGCAAACCAAACGGAGGCTGTTTTAGTCTGGATGCTTTTGCTCCATAGCTTGAGGGTAGTGGAGCCATCCTGCCCCCTTACTGTTGCTGAGTTCTCAGGGATCAATCCCTGTATTTGAGCTTGGCACAAGCTTTACCTAGGGCCTTGTTTGCACTCAGAACTAACCCTGATTCAGCAATCTGTGGCCACCAGCTAGCATAGCTGCACAGGCTCTGACCTCTAACCATAGACAGCCACAGGCTGGGGTTAGCAATGATTGAACTTCCTGGGGTTTGTTCCACCAGTGCAGCTACACTTCTGTTGGTTACTGATTGCTGAACCAGTGTTATCCTCCATCATAGACAGGGCCTTATTAGAAGAGTTTATGAATCAATCATTCCCATCAAACGTGCTATCTTGAATCACATCGCTTGGTTGCTAACCATTCTATTGTCTCCACTTTTATGAAAAACGTGCTTTCACAATAACAAAAACCAATAAAAAGTAATTTAAAAAGTAAAATACACAGAATATATATCTGTCTGTGCAGCAATATTGGCACGTTTAGCTGTCTTGACTTTGCAGTTCCCCCAAATGTATTATAGCTTAACTCGACTGAGCCAACCTCCTCTGAGAGAAAAAAGATCTTATTAAGGAATGCAAAGTTCTTGTGTTTAAATTGGTTTTAGTTTTAGCCCCTGGAGAAAAACAGGCCTAATGTTCCCAGCTACCAATAAGGGAACATTTTCCAGTTCTACAACAATGCCAAACCTTGAGGAGGCAAATAAAAATCAAAGCATTTTCTAGAAAACAGAGAATTGCTTTTCCTTTTCTTACATTGCTTTGGTTGATGACCTTGACAGAGAAGGTGTTCACCAACCACTTCACCAGGTCAGGATCAACAACTGCTGCTATTACACAGCGAAAGACAAATCTCAGGGCTTGGCTACATGGTGCTTTCGGGCACACCATGTGGGGTGTACAGTCTAATTTGAACGGTATGTTGTGCACTTACTGGCCCATGTACATCCTGCTGGCATGCGCTAAGAGTTCCCTAGTGTTTATTATTGTAGTAGTTTTGAAAGAAGGGCTGCATTAGCTCACATTAAGGAACTTTTAGGGTGTGCCCGCAGGATCCACATGGGCCAATTAGGGCTCCAGGCACTGTGTGCATTAGAATTTATATCCCTGTAGTGTGGACTAAAACGACGTGTAGACAAACCATTAGTATTACTCTTAACTCTCTGTCTCTCACGCACACACCAATGATGCAGACACACACCACACAGGTGCACACCATATGTGTAGAGATTGACACACACATTTAGTGCACACCATAGCACAGAGCATATGGGCATACAGCCACCATAATCATTGACACAAGCATGGGCACATACCCACTGATGTACAGCCCTGTGCACAATATGGAACAAATAAAGGCCCGTGTTCTGTGGTGCAACCCCTTGATGCCTCAAGGACAAGAGAGTTTGGCCCATCTAACACAGGATACATAGCTGTGACTTTCCATTTTACAGAAGACTTTCATATTGAACGTGCCTGGGACTGTCCTGCAGCTTGTTCTGTCTGTTAAGTGGTAACGTTTTCAAAGCCTTCTCAGGCTTGGTTACTGTGCTATAAAAGGCACTGCACAGAGGATGTACTCCCCATGCATAGCATCCCTGGATGCAGCCACTTCACCATCCGTCTGCTGCCAACGGCTACAAAGGAAGGCTCTGAAAATCCACTAGTCTCATTATCGATTTGTATTGCGGGAGCACTTAGGGGTCCCAATCGGGAATCAGGTCCTATAATAAAAAGACAGGGCCTGCCTCAAGGAGCTTACAAGCCATGTATAAGCAGATGTCTATATTGCAATCCATGGGTGTGACTGCAGCTCGAGGAGACATATCCCAGGTAGCTGGCTCAGGCCCTGGATCGGTGAAGTATGGCAATACAAGCATGGCAATACAAGCTTATCCAGACAGCAAGTGTGAAAAATCGGGATGGGGGTAGGGGATAATCGGTGCCTATATCAGACAAAGCCTCAAATATCGGGACTGTCCCTATAAAATCGGGACATCTAATCACAGTACAAGCTGCCCTGTGAGTAATTAGCCAGGGTTCTGGATGGGTTTCTACAGCCTGGGCTGATGTTCATGCTGCTATGGCTTCACTGTTCGGCCCCAGGCTAGTGAGATTAAAGCTATCTAGGGTATGCCAGCACAGCTTCAATCACACACCCTGACTGTGGTATAGACACACCCTAAGATGGCAGGCGGATACAACAGACACACAGGGGAGTGCAAGGTACCAGTAAGATGATTATAACAGAATGATAAGTCATCATAGTACACCAGCTCCTGTCCTGAACAACAACTTTAAAGCATCCACAAGCTTCCCACTGCTATTCTGATTAACCTTCAGTTAAAAGCTACCTCAATAAGTTGTCAAGTATCAGAGGGGTAGCCGTGTTAGTCTGGATCTGTAAAAAGCAAGAGAGCCCTGTGGCACCTTTAAGACTAACAGATGTATTGGCGCATAAGCTTTCGTGGGTGAATGCCCACTTCATCGGATGCAATACGTTGGTTGATTTTTGTGAGTCCTTCTTATGGTCACTTACTGGCCTAATGTTTTCTTAACCTTCTATAGAATTTTAGTTCCAGTTCTGAGTAAAGGCACTTGTTCCCATCAGGTCTAAGGTCCAGATTCTGCAAAAAGATCTGCCCTGGCAGATCTACTGTAATTATGATTCTAGTTAGTGGCAATTACAACTTTTCAGAAGCATGATTAAAGTGTTAATAGATAAGGGAAAGATAATTTTTAGCATGTCAAATTGGCCCATGATATCTGTGTGTGTTAAGAACATAAACATAAGAGTGGCAATACTGGGTCAGATCAATGATCCATCTAGCCCAGTATCCTGTCTTTAGACAGTGGGCCGTGTGAGATGTTTCAGAGGGAATGAACAGAACAGTGATCCATCCCTTGTCTTCACACCCAGTTTCTAGCAGTCAGAGGTTTAGGGACACCCAGAACATGAGGTTGTGTCCCTGATCCTCTTGGCTAATAGCCATTGATGGACCTGTCCGCCATGAACTTATCTAATTCAGTGATACTTTTGGCCTTTACAACATCCCATGGCAATGAGTTCCACAGGCTGGCTGTGAGTTGTGTAAAGAAGTACTTCCTTTTGTTTATTTTAAACCTACTGCCTATTAATTTCATTGGGTGACCCTAGTACTTCTGTTATATGAAGGGGTAAATAACACTTCCTCATTCACTTCCTCCACATCATTCATGATTTTATAGATCTCTATCATATCCCCCCTTAGTCCTCTGTTTTGTAAACTGAACAGTCCCGCTCTTTTTCATCTCTGTACTTTTCCAATTCTAATATATCTTTTTGAGATCAGGTGACCAAAACTGCATGCATTCTTCAAGGTGTGGGGGTACCATGGATTTATATAGTGCAATTATATTTTCTATCATATTATTTTTTTCTTTCTTAGTCAATCCTACCATTGTTAGCTTTTTTGACTGCCACGCATAGTGAGTAGATGATTTCTGCGAATTATCCACAATGAATCCAAGCTCCATGTCTCGTATGGTAACTGTAGTGAGGAGGTGTGGTTCTCTGCCACCCCGGAGAGAGACGAGTCCCTCCGGACACCAGAGTGGGCGGAGCCAGGGAGCTCTGAGCCCGCCCCCCAGACGGTCAGGCGTTGTCCCGGAAGTATCAAGGCCCAACTTCAGAGCTCACTGAGGGAGCAGCTGCGGGGGAGGCCAGACGCCTCTGGCCTAGCTCGCGATTGGGAAACCCCAGCAGCCAATGGTAAACCTGAGGACTGGCTCGACCTGCCCCGCGCCAGCTACCCGGAGCAGTTGCCGAGCCTGCCCTGAGCCAGCTACCAGAGGGAGTTGCCAAGTCTACCCCTTGCCAGCTATCCCAAGGAGCCCATGGTGCTGGACCCCCCTGAGGACACCACCCCGACCCAGGTGCCTCAAGAGGGGGAGTGTGGAAGTAGCTTGGGGGCAGCCGACCCTAGTCTGGCTGCAGCACTGCCAGAACCCATGTCAGTGTGTTGCGGCCAGGATCCCCATTGATGCAGCAGCGGGTCTTCTGCCGCTGCTAGGGCCCCAGGCTGGGACGCAGTGGAGTGGGAGGGCCTGCGTCCCCCCTGCCACCCAACTCGTGGGTGGCCGTCTCCCCCTCTCCCAGGCCCTTTGGAACCTAAGGTCTGGGCCTACTGTGTATATACTGTTATTGCTCAGCCCCTGCCTGAGGGCCTGAGCGCCTGACTTACCATTACCCCGCCCTGACCTAGGGCCTGGGCTCAATGTGTTTATTTCTACCTTCGCAAAGGCCCCAGAGGAAGAATCCTGCAGCTGGACTAATTCCCCACAAGAACTATTCCCAAGTTTAGTGAAGTGGTGTGGTTCCCCGCCGCCCCGGAGAGAGATGAGCCCCAGCTAACCTCTCAGATAATTTAGACCCCATTATTTTGTGTATATATTGCAGGGGTCGGCAATGTTTGGCATGCGGCTCGCCAGGGAAAGCACCCTGGCGGGCCGGGCCAGTTTATTTACCTGCTGATGCGGCAGGTTCGGCCGATCGCAGCCCCCACTCGCCGCGGTTCGCCGTCCCGGGCCAATGGGGGCGGCGAGAAGCAGCGCGGGCCGAGGGATGAGCTGGCCGCGGGTTCCCGCCGCCCCCATTGGCCCGGGACGGCAAACCGCGGCGAGTGGGGGCCACGATCGGCCGAACCTGCCGCGTCAGCAGGTAAATAAACTGGCCTGGCCCGCCAGGGTGCTTTCCCTGGCAAGCCGCGTGCCGAATGTTGCCGACCCCTGATATATTGTTTTCCAATGTGCATTTATTAACACTGAATTTCATCTGCCATTTTCTTGCTTAAGACAGACAAGGTGGTCACACAGTTTTGTGAGATCTCTTTGTAACTCTTTGCAGTCAGCTTTGTACTTGCCTATCTGGAGTGATTTTGTGTCTTCTGCAACCTTTGAGACCTCACTGTTTACTCCCTTTTCTAGATCATTTATGAATATGTTGACCAGCACTGGTCCCAGTACAGATCACTGGGGGACCCCACTAATTACCTCTGTCCACTTTGAAAACTGATCATTTATCCCTATCCTTTGTTTCCTATCTTTTAACCAATTACTAATTCCTGAGAGAATCTCCCTTCTTATCCCATGACTGCTTACTTTGATTAAGAGTCTTTGGTGAGGGACCTTGTCAAAGGTTTTCTGAAAGTCCAAGTACACTATATCCACTAGATCATCGTTGTCCACATGTTTGTTGACCCTTCAAAGATTGGCAAGGAATGATTTCCCTTTACAATTGCCATGTTGACTCTTCCCCAATATATCATGTTCACCTATGTGTGTGATAATTCTGTTCTTTACTATAATTTCAACTGATTTGCCTGGTACTGAAGTAAGGCTTACTGGCCTGCAATTGTCAGGATAACCCCTGGAGCCTTCTTATAAAAAGTCAGTGTTACATTAGCTATCTGCTAGTCATCTGCTACAGAGACTAGTTTAAATGACAGATTACATACCACAGTTAGTAGTTCTGGAATTTCATATTTGACTTCCTTCAGCACTCTTGGGTGAATACCATCTGGTCCTGGTGACTTCTCGCTGTTTAATTTATCAACACCTCAATCTGGGACAGTTCCTCAAATATGTCGCCTAAAAAGAATGGCTCAGGTGTGGGAAACTCCCTCACAACCTCTGCAGTGAAGATGGATGCAAAGAATTCACTTAGCTTCTCCACAGAGGTCTTCTCTTTCTTGACTGCTCCTTTAGCACTCGATCATCCAGTGGCCCCACTGATTGTTTGGCAACCTTCCTGCTTCTGATGTCCTTAAAATTTTGTTATTGTTAGTTTTTGTCTTTTGCTAGTTGCTTTTCAAATTATTTTTTGGCCTGCCTAATTATACATTTACACTAGTTGTACCTGTAATTGCAAAGATCCAATTATCATACATTTTGTGAATGGAGCGATAAGGTTTCTGGAGTGGAAAGTGATAAGAGATAATAATTGCCTAATTTCTCTTAAAAGCTATCTACGCCAAATGTATGATTCTGATAAAAACCAGAGGCAGATGACTTTAAATCCTGATATCTCCAAGTAAACAATGTGAAGAGAGAGCAGAGGGAGAAATGCCAGCATTTGGTGGAGATGTTTTAAACATATAAGACCGTTACTCCTGACAATCTACCCACACTCCTCCTATACAGTGCTGTGTCAGTGACAGTACAACAATGACATTCAAGACCCAGGATACAAGAGAAATAGCGTTTATAGAAATCATGCATTAGAAAACCAAGACTTTAACCTACTTTAAAATTCTTATTTTCCATTGGTGAACTGTCTTTCAGATTGTAATTATCCTACTGAGATTATCACCTCCATAGGAATGGTTATTATGTATACTGAAAATGTTGAAATCTTCTGTAAGTTCTTTTACAAAAAAACTTTGGGGCAAGACTGAGAGATTTGGTCAAACCACAGAACAGTGGAAATGCAGTCTTAGGCCCTGTCTTCACTACAGGGGTAAGTCGACCTGAGTTATGCTAGTCCAGCTATGTTATTAATGTAGCTGGAGTCGACGTAGCTTAGGTCGACTTACCCCGGTGTCGTCACTGCACTGCATCGACGGGAGACACTCTTCAGTTGACTTCCCTTACTCTTCTCAGAGAGCTGGAGTACCGGGGTCGACTGGAGAGCGCTCTGCCGTCGATTTAGCGGGTCTTCATTAGACCCACTAAATTGATCCCTGCTGTATCGATTGCAGCAGCATCGATCTCCCCGTAGTTTAAGCACTGGCTGGAGTTGGTTCTCTGGGATGGGGGTAAGGGGAGTCGTCCATGTTGCTGCTGTAGTTCACAAATATAGGTGTATCGTCTAATATTGCCATTCTTTTTCATCTAAATCTTAAAAGCAAGAGCTGGAGAGGCTTTAGAAAGCTTGGAATTCAATTTGCAGAGGAGTGTAAAGGTGAGAGAGTGTGTGTGGGACCAATAATTTTGAGACATACATAAAAGAAATAAAAGGGCAGCCTTAAGAACAGGAAAGATAAAAGGATTGCTGTTATTAAGCAGAACTTACTTCACAGAAAAACAATATTGAATTGCCTGCTATTAGCGAGAAGGGGAAAAAAAAGGGAATATTTTTTTTCTAAGAACCCAAGAGGTTTTATCCATTTTAAAACCAATTCAGTGCAAAATAAAGGCAAGCGAGCATATGTATTCTAAATAGCACTTCAACCTCCCTCCAAAGAAGTCATCAGTGTTACAATAGGAGTCGTTACTGTGTTCTTGCAGTCCGTGGATTGCAAATGACAAGCCTGTTTTCTAATTGGTTTTAGAACTGTGCGCACAAAGTCTTGCATGTAAAGTGAAGGAAGCCAAATGTGGCTGGTTGCATGCAATAAAATACATTTAAAAAAGAAAGAAAGAAAGAAATCAATTTTGCACCCATTATAGTTTTCACAAATTTGGCCAGAGACTAAGAAATAGTTTTTGGTGACTGAGACCAAAGTAAAAGACTTTTGGCTTCAAGAAATTAAAAAGTGAGTCACAACCAAGGGAAGGCTGAAGGTCAAGGAGTTATAACTGCATCTGCACTAATGAGTTCTTGAGTTAAATTGTATCCAGGTGGTCAGCGGTATTCACATGTTGAGTTGGAAGTGCTCAGAGAGAGATGGGATGGCCAATTGCCAGTGAAGAGAAATCAGTCGAATAATAGATACAGTAGTAAAACTTCATTGTAGTCGTTGTTTTGCTTTTCCTCTCATGCGCCTTCTGGATACATATTTGCAGCTTTTTAACTTTGCAATGAGAGTCAGTGAAGAGGAAAAAGGTGATTGCAGCATAGTGTCAAAGGTCAAGGGAGGCCGGGAACAGGTGTGCATTTGTGACAACGTAAGATGGTGGCATATGGCACAGTCATGACACCAGGTGAGCCATTTATTTCAGTCTTTAGTTCAGGAAAGACTTAGGGATTTTTAGAATAATGTATTTACTTAACTAACCGTGAATAATGTAAGTCTCAGTCCTGGAATTGCATCTGTACTGATGTAGGGGGTCTGCCTGGGCAGAGCTACTTGTAGGATCAAGGCATTATAAAGTCAACACTGCTCTGATGCTTCAATAATCAAACGTAGGTGCAGCTTCTGTCTCTGATTATGTCTACACAGCCTGGCCTAGCCTAACCAAGCTAGCTTGAATCCAGCCAGCATGAGTAACATGGCAGTGATGACAGCACGTTGCAGGTGGCAGTGAGGGTAGGCACAGGCTATGAGTAAGTATTTGGCTCACTATCCCTGTATGAAACCTGTGCTGCACAATCTTCTCTACTACTGATGCCTGCATGAGCTGGATTCAAGCTAGCTCGGGTAGGCAAGCCTGTCACAGCTTTTGCTGTTTAGACATACCCTCAATCTCTATGTGGAATCTCCATCTCTGGAAATATTTAAGAGTAGGTTAGATAAATGTCTATCAGGGATGGTCTAGACAGTATTTGGTCCTGCCATGAGGGCAGGGGACTGGACTCGATGACTTCGCGAGGTCCCTTCCAGTCCTAGAATCTATCAATCTATGATTGGTTCCTTTCTTGGCATGTGTATGTCTGTGAGGTTCAACTGGATGTGTGGCACTGCCCAGCATCCTGCAGGATGCGAGGCAAAAAGGAAAAAAGGGTGAGCCCCACACTGAGCAGAGGTCTGTAGTGACAGTCATAACAAACCCTCTGCTGGGAATTGTTTGCCCATCTCTGAACCTCATGGTGGCAAGATCTGTGATTTTTGCCATCACTACACAGGTGCGTATGAAAATGTGAGCAGATCAAAGAGGAAAAGGAGGTGATTAAAGCATTCTTTAGCGTTGCTAGGGAATCAGAGTCCTGATGTCAGTTGAAATAACTCTGGCGCATGTCAGGGCATTACAAAGGCACCGTCATGAAGAAAAATAGTCCAGCATCACAATTTTCTCACCACAGGTTGGTACCTCAATGGCAGTGCTTCTAAAATTATAGTCCAATGGGCATAATGTTTTTCTGCTTTGTTCTTGCAAACGTATGTCCACTTATCGAAGGTTAAAGTTAGTAAGGGATAAATCCTATTATTTTTAGTAGACGTAAACCACAAGGCCAAAAACTTCATTATATTATTTAGCTAAGGGGCCGGAAGATCTGTCCAAATTGGCCTACAACCTTATCAGCTATATGGAGGCATCAACTTGCAAAGTGGGTGCATGGGGCATTTTGCAAAAATAGGTGAATTCACACCGATATCTGGCACAACTTTTACTTTGGGTAAATAGATCCTGCCTACCCAAATCTCCTATACAATTTCCACTGGATTTGGTACTCTTCTTTGTTCTTTGCCCTAAACAGAGCCACAATACTGCAAACACACATGAGTAAAGATATATACCTGTTTAAGTATTTTCATGACCAGGGCCATGGTGTGTCATGTTACTGTATGCTGTTAATCAGCAATCTTAGAGGTAGCTGCACTTCAGCTCTGGTGAAGTGATTTGTATATTTGCAAAATACTGGGGGATCCTGGGGAGGGTGTGTGAAATATAAGATGTTAGTAATACTAATAATCCATGCTCAGTTACAAGCATCATCTGGAACTTGGGTCTGATCATTAACAAAAGTCTTTTAAATCCGGAGAAGACAAAACTGTCTGCAGTGACAGCCATAAGAAACATGCTGCCAGAGAAGACAAAAAAGTTTGAAATGACAGTCATAACAAACACGGCGCTGTAGAATAAAACAATCTTTCCTAAGTAATTTTCAAATTAAAAAAAACCCCACAAGTTTATATTAAAGCCATGCACTTTGGCTGCACATTTTGTAAACACTTTTTTTTTTCCGGGGGAAGTGAAGGATGACTTTTGATCACATAAACAGCTCAGGCGAGAGGGATCTGCAGGGAAATCAAACATTCTTGCAAGAATACAAAATCCTTTCTCCGAGTTGCAGTGGCAAAAGGAGGGCTTCAGAATTCTGTGTCATGTTAAATGTTCACAGCAGGAAGAGATCCAGGCACTTGAATTGACATGATGGATTTCCTTCACACCTGCTGCCTCTATCTCATTAAACTGAAGTGATTAAAGAGTTATCAAAATTTGATACTTCAAAATGACTGCACAAAGCAACTTCTTTTTATGAGAAGGCATCCTTACAATGACACACACACTTTTCCAACTGGTTGGAAAAAGTAGTAAAAACTTTTTCACCCTTGAAAGCAAACCAGGGCTCTAAATTCTTGTGAGCCCACCAGGCATATTTGATATTAAGCCTCATCTGGTGGAAGAGGGCAGATGGATGAGCTGTGTCACCCCCAGCTATATTAATTGCATGCTAAAGATTTTCATTTTTTTCAGATAGAAAATATGGATCGGAATTAGCGCAGACTTATTCAGATGGCTCTGACAAGCTGCAGCTTTAGAGATTTATTGAAGCAAATTAGTAGTAGCTTAGTTTGATCGGATATTGAACTCTGTCGCCCTGCTAGTTTTAAACATTCTGCTATGCAGGGTCTTCATGCTTGCAAATTGCACACACAGAATGTGCACAGCAAATTCAAATACATCTGCAGGTGTGGCCCTGTGCATGTGGTTGTGTCATTATACCTAGCTCTTATGTTTCACTTTGTGGCAGTAGATCTCAAAGCATTTCACAAAGGAGGTCAGTATCATTATCTGCTTTTTACAGATTGGGAAACTGAGGCACAAAGAGGTGAGGTGACTTGCCCCAGTTACCCTGCCAGCCCATGGAAAAGTCAGGAGTCAAACCCAGGTCTCTGGAGTCCCAGTTGTCCATCCACTAGGCTGCACTGCCTCCCCATATATAACCCATCAGCCGGAGAATGGAATACCTTAGGAGAAACATAATATATCGAACTGTGGCTGAGTCCTGGTAAGTATCATCTCAAAGGAATTAGCAACCTAGAAAAGGGGTGAGTTAGCATTGACTCATCACAGCAGCTTGTAACTGGAATCTAGAGCCTGTACTGTGAAACCATTGTCGGACAATGGCTACTTTGAAGAGCCAATGTCACCACTGGGGAATAGAGGTGGGGCTAGAGAGTGGAGCGCTTGAAAACATGAATAGCTGGGAGATCCACTGGGGAGCAGGTGGCGGGGATGGAAATTAAGTTGGAGGATTTTTCTTAAATCCCCCAAATTCATAAAACAAATACTTACTGTACCAGATACTTGGCTTCCCTTAAATTCCTCCTGTGTTGTTTGAGTGGGGCCATAATGCTGCTTTGGGGTAGCAGCTGAGGGTTATTCTAGTGCAGGAGAATCCTGAGCTGGCATAGGGCTTCCATAGCCAGTTCTACGCTGGTCTCGCTTGTTCCCCTTCTATCTGGCATGTGGAGTGGGAATGGGGCATATCAGGGAGTGGAGCTGGAGTGCAATAGTTCTCTGGAGATCTTAGCCAATAAAGTAGCCTCTTGAGGACTATTATTCACTGGCACGATTTAGAGCAGCCCTTAATTTGCCCCCTGGTAGGCTTGAAGACCAGGGGGACAGAAAGGTGGGAGAAAGTCACCAATACCTTCCCATTCCCCAGGTGTGCCTAAGGTCTGCTGGGAAATAGCAGTACTGTGTTTTCCCTCTAGGGTCCATAATTGTGACATATGGGCTGGTGTGTTTTCATTTAGAAATGTAGGCTCCGTAGCCTTATAATTAATTTGGGATGCAAAATGCTCTTGTCACTAATATCAGGTTTGTTCTTTGGTGGCTACTTAGAGACTAATTAAGACGACGATTGGTGAGACACACACAGACTTGGAGTTTTATTTCTATCATGATTAATGTAAGCAAAATCAGATAACTAGAAAAACCAGACAAGAATAACAGCAGAATTCACATCATGCATACTTACAAATCTGCAGGACTGTGGAGGGCCCCTTAAAGTGACATTAAGTATTAAGGTTTTCACCATCCTGCTATCCTGATGTCCCGGTGAGGGTGGTGTTTGAGTCCCTTTTAACGCATCTAGTGCTTACCCCTCCCTATTGTGCTGAGACCATATTTGATTAAGTCTTGGTCTCTTGTTCCTGCCTGTTATTCCTGCTACCCATTTGTCTACATTCCTGCTACAGCAATTGTCGTAAGCATTTGCGCAGAGAGAAGATTCTTTATACAATGTGGTTAAGAAAGTCTGACTAAATAAAGCTAGGGTTGCCAGGCATCTGGTTTTCGACTGGAATGCCCGGTTGAAAACGGACCCTGGTGGCTCCAGTCAGCACTGCTGACCGGGCCGCTAAAAGTCCAGTCGGCAGTGCAGCGGGCCTAAGGCAGGCTGCCTGTGGCTCCCGGAAGTGGTCGGCATGTCCCTCTGGCCCCTAGGCGCAGGGGCGGCCAGGGAGGCTCTGTGTACTGCCCCCACCCCAGGCGCCAGCTCTGCAGCTCCCATGGGCCAGGAACTGTGGACAATGGGAGCTGCGGGGCTGGTGCCTGCAGGCAGGGGTAGTGTGCAGAGCCAACTGGCCGTCCCAAACCCTAACCCCGAACCTTCTCTCTCACCCTAACTCTCTGCCACAGCTCAGAACCCCCTCCCACACCCAAACTCCTTTCCGGAACCCACACCTTGCACCCCCTCCCACACCTCAACCCTTCAGCCCCACTCCTGAACCTCCCCCCCCCCCGGCATCCCAAACCCCTCATCCCAAGCTCCACCCCAGAGCCCACACTCCCAGCCAAAGCCCGCACCCCCCTCTTACACCTCACACCCCTGCCCCAGTCAGAGCCTCCTCTGCACCCTGAACCCCTCATTTCTGGCCCTACCCCTGAGCCCGCACCACCAGCCAGAGCCCCCACTCCCTCCTGCACCCCAACCTCCTGCCTCAGCCCAGTGAAAGTGAGTGAGGGTGGGGGAGAGCAAGTGACGGAGGGAGGGGGTATGGAGTGAGTGGGTGGGCAGGGGCCTCAGGGAAGGGTGGGGCAGGGCCTCTGGGAAAGGGCAGGGGTGGGGCAAGGGTGTTTGGTTTTGTGTGATTAGAAAGTTGGTAACCCTATATAAAGCCTTTATAGCCTAGAGAGTTTATCACAAGATATATATATATTTACTAAATCTTCTAACTCAAGGTTACGTACTAATGCTAACTTTTATTAGACCTGATGTGGACTTATGCTAACTATTACTACCACTAGGCCTCAAGCTAAAGGCTAGACGTTTGGCTTACTGCAAAGCCTATTTTAAAATAATATTTAATGTTCTTTCTTTATTTCTACTTGCATTATAGCTCTAGTTTCATTTGCACTAATTTTGCAAGGACCTGAACTCTTTCTAAGATATACACAATTATTTGCCTGATCACCTGGGTTCAAGTCATGGGTCAGAGGTCAAAAAGTCCAATCCAGCATCACTGATGTCAATAAAATCTTTGCCATTGACTTCAGTGGAAGCAGGATTCCTCCCTTAAACTACTATTTGCACATTGATCCGTTCTGTCCAGTCACCCCAGATAACTTGGGACTGGCTGCTTTGTGTATAATATTTTTCCATTAACCACAGAGGATTTCCCAGAGGCTAATAATAAGAGAAAACCACAGGGATCAGAAGAGGTGAAAACCTCCTCCATAAAAAAACAATCTTACTGAAGCCTGCAGCTCTGCTTTCATAAGCCACAGCAGCATCAGCATTCAGTAATTCACATCAGTGGATATCAGAGTAGAAATTCAGGGAAATAATTTAAGGCAAAATAGCTAGCGCTTTAGCCTGGAATGTTGCACGGTATTCACCGGTTTAAAAAGCAATTTTGAAAATTAGTACTATCTAGCCCATTTATCATTATTAACTATTAATTATTATTATTATTTATTTGTATTGGGGTAATGTTTAGGAGCACAGACCCAAAAGACAGTCACTGTCCCCAAACCTATACAATCGAACTATAAGGTGAGAGACAATAGATGCATACAGACAGATGGTGGAGCACAAAGAAACAATGAGAGCATGATGGACAGCATGATGGACAGTGATGTCAGCAGACCAGCTGCCTAACTGTTGTTAAGTTTTTGTTGTCACAGCAAAGGAAGGTTTTTAAAGAGGGTTGATAACGTTAACGGTAATATTATTGATATCTATCTATATATGGTTAACAGCTGGAGAGGCAGATTCTGATCTACTTTCATCAGTGTAACGCTGGAGTAGCATTCTCAACATCAGCCTGAAGTAATTCCCTTTCTGCCTTCAATTTTTTTCCCTCCAGAGGAAGAATTGCTTCAAATTTATCACAGTGTAACTAAGATCAACATATGCACCTGCATTTTTATGGAAATTATTCTTTCCATATTATTCTTTGCGGGGCTTTGGCAAGGAGTGCTGGACGGGTGCTGCTTGATTTTTTGTAATTGTTATTAAAATGCTTCTTTTTCCACCCACCCCTCTTCTCATGGCTCTATATCCAAAAAAGGAAGGATTCCCAACCCAATCTGATGCAAATATATAGAAACGTTCACTTCCGAGGTTCCCCTCAAGTGCATTAGCAAGTCCCCTTGACTGTGTCGTAGGTGCCAAGATGTTACACTTTTATTTATCCTGGCTGTCTGTGAAGGAGATACAATAAATACTGTGGCCCAAAGACCTCATCAGGCAGTGCTGAGGCAAAACACTTTGTACCGTTATTCAAGCTATGAGGAAAGCATGTCAAAAGTCAAAGTAATTAAATTTACTGAGTCAGACAGAGACAGCAAGGGGTAGTCATGCTGATGGATATCTTTTGGACATGGCCACAATGGAACAAAGTTGGTCATGTGATATTTTTTTACCTGATAGAGTAAAGGAAGGAAGAATGAGACCTCTGCTTTGTATAGAAAACATTTTACTGATTAACCCTAATCGCCATATGTCAACCTGCTCACATTAGGAAGGCCAAATGATGGGGTTGATACCAATAGCAGGAGCAGCGTGCATTCTACAATAATCTTTTCTGTATAAATATCTTCAGTCAAAAAACATGGGAGTATTAGTAGGTAGTGGGCGATGAAAAAATATGGGGAAGACATGATTAAAAACAGGCACAACACAACCATGACTGGGGATTTGTGCACATGTTCAGTCAGGGGACAGAAACTTTTTCCTGACCCTGTGATCTGGTGGGTGAGCAAATCGTTTTTGTTGACATTATTAGCTTTGTTCACTGAGTGCATGTACTACCAATGATGTATGTGGATTTTTATAGACAAAATCCCCGTCGGCATGACACTTAGAGTTTAAGGGCTTGATCCTGTGAGGTGCTGAGGACCTGCAACTCTTATTGATATCAACACTCTGCCCCTATTAGGATTTCACACTAACTACAGAAATGAAGGGCTTGATTCTCATTTATATGAACATCCTTTAGCATCATTTTGGCAGTGTAATGGGATCTTGAACACCATGTAAATTACCTTGTACAACTCATTAAATGTACGCCGACCTTAAAGCTCCTTTATATTGCCAGAGCAGTGGGCCTTACTAGCTGCAAAGACTAATACAGACCCACAAAAAAAGTTATCTATCCATTATATTTTGGATGAGGGGGAATTACAAATGGTAGCCAAGAAGATCAGGTGGCCATATAAAGAAGGTTCTCACAGTTTGCTGAGGTTGTGGTCCTGGCATGACATAGCAAGGCACCCATTTGCCCTTCTTTGTTTGCTTCACTCTAACTGAAAATGAGAATTCTCTACTGCTAGCTGGAGACCCCAGTGCACTCAGAGCCATTGACTGTAAATATATGAGAGCTGTAGCCCTTGTGCACAATAAGGAACTGTACAGAAGCAGGGAGAATAACAATGACATGAATATGCAAGTAGCTCTCAATGCCAACATCATAATCACAGATGTTGTTGCCATGCATCTGGGGTCCATCCCTGAGTCATTCATTTTGCACATGTTCCAACTCCACCAGCTACTCCAAATATTTTCACCCAATGGGGGATGGCTGATTGTTCAGCCTTTATCATATTTTTCTGAAGTTTACTTTGCTAACATCTGTGTACAGTCATTATGGAGCTGGCACTGGTTCTGAGACACTGCTAATTTTCTCTATTTTGGTGACAGGGAATGCTGTCCCTTTCTATCTCTTTGAATAAAGATATATTATAAAGCGGTCAGAAACCGTCATGTGCTAGAGTTACTCCATGGTGGCTGGAAGTGCTGAAAGCCACCTACAGCAGTTGTTTTCCTGGGGGCCAAAGTGACCACAGTTGGCTCAAGTGGGTAGGGTTGGCCCCAGAGAGGCTGGGGCTAGGCCACCTTGTACTCAACATTGCACTGACTCACAGCATCGTCTGGGCAACACACGTAAACAGAATTTACAGCCCTCCTCCCACACTGGTACACCCAGAGAGGAGAAACGTAGCAGCACTACTGCCATTACATTTCTCCAGGGGTGAATCCCCTCTGGCACATTTGCCACATAGGCAAAAAGAACAAGGTGTTGAATTCCACTGTTTGTGCAGATGAGGGTTGTCACAGTTTTGGGGTTAACTACCTCTGTCACCCTGCTCTTGATCTTCCTCAAGGGCACCCGCTTAAGGGTTCAGGCTTCCAGCCATTCCTTCCTTTGGGTAGAGACCTGCAGCTCTCTCTCCTTCCAGAGTGGGGGTGTGTGGGCTTGAAGTCCCTCTGTACTGATTTCCCCAGCCAGTCTGACCAGGGTCCAGCACCTGTGGTTAGCCTTTCTCCAAAGGTACAACCAGCCTTCACAGAACAAAATACATGTATTCTTAGGGTAAAAGCATTACAGAGAACACACATAAAAACAATTGAAGTTACTCTATGTATGCTAAAACCTTACTAGAGAGTCCAAGTAAGCCAAAGTCGTTCCAGTCCTTTCCCTCCTTCCCACCTTGGACAGAAGGTCCTCTCTGTTTGCTGAATCAAACGAAGGTCCAGTGGGAGTTCAAAGTCAGCCTTTTTATAATCAAAAGCCCTTTCTTTGTGAGAGTCTCTGGAAAACCCAGTTTGAACCAGTATTAGCCCTTGCAAACCTCTCCAGGGGCTGGTACCTCTCTAGAGTTGTTTAGTCTCAGTGACTCAGCTCAACCACTTCCCATGTTTTTAGTTCCATGGAGCAGAACACAATCATACATGAACCATTCACAAATGTACTAAAATGGTCCCCAAAGATACTGCATGGGTGTGTAAAATGTGTCACAAGGGTAAATTTAACACTCAATATGTGTTGCTATATTGAGAGGGAGGAGTTTTTTGATGTCTCCTGTTCTCTGCCGGATTCCCTTCCAGACTGAGGGTTCAGCTCCTCCACCATATGGCATAGATCAAGCTTATGGGAAATTATACCCAACATAGGACAGGAGCCAGTGGCCACTGAGCCCAGAGGCTATTCTTAAATGGACAAGGCCATTGTCTTGCATCTGGAAGGCCAGCCTGAGAAGGCAGCTGCTAATATTTGCAGTTTGAAGGAAATTGTTCTATCTGTTGTTCTTAAGGGTAATACTGGGTGGTCTTTTTTTTTTTTACATTTTTTGAACCAGTGGCAGGAGAGGATAGCTTCTTTGGGTTGCGATGGTCTTCAAAATGTTGATCTTGCTGAATTAGAAGTGTTAATTGACCCATTATATAGAAGTATATTGAACACTAAGTTATTAATCATTGTGACTAAAGCTATCACAATCTGGTCCATAGTAGTTATCCAAGTATTTGCTGGGGAGTAGTTTTGCAGTCTGGAAAGGAGGCAAAATACTTGGCTTGTTTGTTGTTATGTTTTATTATTTTTTCCTCATGAGTGATAACTAGTACTAAACTTCTTTCTCTGGGGGGTGAGTCATTTATTTTATAGTAAATTGATATCTGTTGATATATGAACATTAGTTATATATTATTTATATGTAGATCTGCATCCTTGAGCTGAAAAATGTAATTCTTTATTCTGTAATTTACTGTTTAAAATTTAATGAAATGTTAATTATATATATACACACACACACATACACACACACAAAAAGATTTATGTAGCACTAAACAAGTGCCGTATATTACTGCGAATTGTTCATGCTGAACAAATTGTGTCACAAAGAGAACAGGAATAAATTAGTGAGCACAAAACAAAAGCATCTGCAGTTGGCCTATTAATCCTATGTAATATGGCAAGTGTCATTTAGAAAGATGCACCTGAAGACAGTGTTACTGCACTTGGAAATGGCAAAGCCAGAGGAATTGGTATCTTTCTCTGCCTCTGAATAGGGCCCAGTAGCAACGGGTTTCTGGACTCTCCAGCGTGCTCTACTAGTCTGGCATTACATTGTTTCATATCCCTTTGTTGTTAAAATTGGGAATTTTTGGTTTTCACAATGCGGTTATATTATTTGGCAGTGTCCCGATGACTTCAGGCGGACAAAGTAATTGGCCTAAAGGCCCATGTTGTGACAATGTACCCGAGGCACCAACTGTAGTCTACAAAAGACCAGCAAAGCCTTTGAATTAAGTGATACAGGGAGAGACCATTTTGTTTCATATACTTTTACTAGCAATAGTAAAATGCTGTGTTAACAACTGATTGCACTGTGAGGCCTCAAGTCACAGTCATCACTTGATTCTATATTAATGTCTATGTTGAACCTTGATATCTCCTGAAATTTTGTATCCTGAACTGAATGACATTTCAGACAAATAACTGTATTTCCGTAGACAGATAAATCACCTTATGGCAATAGCTACAATAATTTGCTGCCATAATTTCTTAAGGTAACTTATTTGAAGAATTGTGTTTACGCTCCCAAACTGAAACCTAGATGATTTTTCACATTTCTATTAAAAAAATGGAAAAAAAACCTCTTGCTTATTAATTTTGAATAGTTTTGGTCAAGCTGTTTTTTTTTCTTAGAAAACATTTTCACCGCACTGCGCTTTAGCCTTCACAAAACTGGTGCCATTAGACTTTCATAGCTTCCAGCACAAGAATGGTAGTTCTATTTCTAATGTGCTCTGTGGCTTTATAAATGGCAAGGTCATGTCTTTGTAGGATTTGTGACAAAGATGAAAGTTCTCTCAGAGCCTCTTCCCTGAGAACTAAATCCACCATAAATCCAGGGCTTTCAAGATTTTTCTAAGCTGGGAAATGTTGAGCATTCTGATAAAGATCATACTTTTATCACTGCAGCAAATGCAAAGAGGAATATATATGTAGAGCATCTATGAATGAAATACTGCTGGGATTGTCCTGTAACTATTGCCTTCTTTCTGCAATCACTTTAATAGGCGGCTAATCTTACATAGCACTAGTGATCCTTCCTATGCACGCTACATGTTCCTGCCAGCTGTTCGTTGACTGAGTAATAATGAATACTCTGTATCTCAGAGCTGATGATTCTTGCAACATCCTTGAGTGCTTTTGATTCTTAACTGTCAGTTCAAGTTGGTGTGCAGTAGGCAACTGTAAAATTTATGGAAGGAGGACAGATAATTCTGGACTGTATCAAACAACTTTTTAACAATACTCTCCAAAACATTACAAGCAGATGTTCATCATATGTCATGTGTCATTGCTCTTCCACCTTGTTAGAGCCAAAGCTCCTTCTAGTATTATATATATTGCTGCATGTACCAACAGGTCCAATGTAAAATGATTGTTTTGGGACATTCCATCTACCATGTAACAGGAAAATTCTAGCATGGTGCCTCGTAATAATTCAGGATGATTCTCATTTATTAGATATTTGAAAATATGAAGATAATTTATCTATATTTCCTCTGTTTCTGTGAACATCCAAGAAGAGTGATAAATGCCACTTTATTAAAAAATATCCTGTCATCTAGCAGCACAAATAAAAAAAGTGTTAGACGTATTGAGCGTTATGTTCTTTTGTATTTCACCAGCAACATACTAAATGTGTTTAATACTTAAAGAGCTTCTGCTCTACCCACCACACCAGTTTTAATAGTGAGTCCAATTCAGTGTCTGTAACTACAACAGGTAGCTCTGGCAATAACAAACACTGTCCAAATGTAGAGTCTCTACAGATGGAAGCAGGAATTCTTTCATTTGGGCATGCGCTCTCATGAACATGTTAAATTAATGTATGCCTTTGAATGAAGATGTACAGATATTTTCTCATAGGAATGCTTTTGGGATTCTATGTGGTTGTCGTAACATTGATCCAAGCAGTCTACTCCAATGGATTTGTTAAACAGGTTTTTACATCAGCACATAAAATCAGGAATTTACGGTTTGCCATAAGGCTTGCAAAGTGAGATTTCAACTCCCTGTGGTGCACAGCACATCGCGCATCAGGAATGTCACTATTCCTTGTAGCAGCTATTGCTCTGACCTGCTGCTAAAATGCAATTCTAAGCTGTACTTGGTGTATCTCGGGAGCTGGAATAGACAGAGAGATGGATACATTGCCTTGGGAAGATGGCATAAGGGTGGCAAAACTCATCACTTTCCCAGTTTTTCCCCCCTAACATGGGTATTTCTAAAACCACTTGTAAAAAGCGTAATTGCTCGGATATGCATAAACAGAACAAGCTACTCTGAGGGACCCGAGAAAAGGCCCAAGATTCGGATCTGAAATGATAAAAAACACATTTGTATGTATTCCCATTAGCATAAAATGGAAACCATAAAACTGATCACCAGGCTAAAATACAATGTTTTCTCTTTTAGATGCTGTTATACTATGTCTTCCAACTGCCGTAAACTCTACTGACGATGCCGTCCATACAACAGCAATCTCACTCTAACGTGGAAAGTGTTTGTCTTTCAAAGGAAAGTCGGGTAGAAACAACCTTGGATACAAATGAGAGTGGTAGAAATACTTCATAAGTATTGCAATCAGTACAGAAAGGTCAAATGAAAATATCTCAGTGCACCGATAGAGAATCCACCCAGCTCCAAAGAAAAACTACGCACTCATAGAATCTACGTGTCGCCTTTACTTGGGTCTGGTTTTATTAACAAAAAGGTAACACTAAATGAACCTCGGCCTAAGCCTTCTTCTCAGGCTTGGCTGCTCCTAAGGTTCCTTCCTGCAAGATGCCTCTGTTCCCAGGCCCTAACTCCCACTGGTGAAGAGCTATTGCCACTTTCTTTTGTATTCAGTGAGAAAGCTAATGACCCCCACTTGCCTTAGAGAATGTGGCCCCGAGAAACAGTCTGCAACTCAGGAGAGCTGTGTTCAGTTCCCACCTCCCTGTTAGGTCATCTTGGGCAAATCATGTCCCTGCTGTGTGCCTCAGTTCCCCCACCTCACATAAAATGGGGATGAAGATAGTAACCTCCTTTGTAAAGTGCTTTGAGAGCTGTTGAGAGGAAGCACTGTATAAGAGCTAGGTGGTATTATTATTATTTATTAGAATGTCAGCAGTAATTCACTGGCAGCTCCCTGCTGGATTCCAACACTTTCTAACAGGGTTTGGCAACAGGAGACTTATTCCACCTTGTTGCAATGTCACATACTAAAGATTTGACAAGCATTAATAAATATCCCTATATTACTACTTTTTTAAAAGACAGAGAAAAATGTATTTCACATCTCAATAGCATAATATGGCATAACTCTTAATTATTTTTATGGTGGTAGCCAAAATTCAAGGTCCCATTGTGTTAGGCACTGCAAATGCACTTAACAGGAAACTAGCTGCTGACCCAAAGAGTTCACAATCTAAGTATGTGGCTGTCTGTTGCATGTTTTGTACTCTTTAAATATGTGAAAATTCTATTGATGATTTTGCTTGGGAATCCGGTGCTCTATACTGAGTCCTGGAAGTTTCAATTAGCCTTGATTTACATTTTCTCCAGAAGTCATGGTACCATACCCGTCTTCACGTGTATCTGAAGAGTCCTTTGTGGAACTTTAGAGAGTCCTGTTTTGCTGGATGAATATCAGCCTTGTTTCATTTTCACTCCACGCACTGATCTACAATCGCTTATCAGATTCTGAGGGAGTATGGATTTATAGATACCAAGGCCAGAAGAAATCATGGCCATCATCTCGTTTAACCATGGCCATCATCTAGTTTAACCTCCTATATAACACAGGCCATAGAAGTGCCCCACGATAATTCCTAGAGTCGATCTTTTAGAAGAACAATCAATCTTGATTTTTAAAGTGTCAGTGATGGAGACTCCACCATGACTCTTGGTAAATTGTTCCAATAGTAATTACCCTCATTGTTAAAAAAATCACACCTTATTTCCATTCTGAATTTGTCTAGCTTCAACTTCCAGGCTTTGGATCATGTTATACTTTTCTCTTCTATATTGAAGAGCTCATTGTTAAATATTTATTTCCCAAGTGGGTACTTATAGACTCTCATCAAGTCACACCTTAACCTTCTCTTTGTTAAATTAAATAGAATGAACTCTTTGAGTCTATCAATGTAAGGCATGTTTTCTAACCCTTAAATCACCTCATGGCTCTTCTCTGAACTCTCTCCAATTTGTCAACATCGTTCTTGAATTGTGGACACTGTAAGTGAACACAGTAGTCCAGCATCAGTCACCAAAAACAGAGGTAAAATAAATTCTCTACTCCTCAAGATTTCTCTGGGATCCCCAAGGATTTCAATAACCATTTTGGCCACAGAGTCACGCTGGGCGCTCATTTACCTGATTATCCATCATCATGCATTGGCAAGCCAGAATACTGGATGCCATGAGAACATAAAAATGAAATAATTTAAAATGTTAATGATGGTCATGGTGACTTTACAGTGGATGGCTTTGGGGATGAATAATGAACTAATGAGACTGTTATACTCTTGGCCAATAGTTCAAATTCATCTCAGGTAAGTAGTGATCAAATCATGATTGTCACCATCTGGCTGTTTGATGCGCTCTAATGGAAGGACAGGATGCATAATGGGTGTACAACTGGACAGGTATCAATGTAATAAAAACTACTATTGTAATTATCACCCTTGTTGGCAGAGATTTCACTGCAGAGACACGAGGGACTGAATGGGCATGGAGGGTTGATTACCTTATCAGGCCAATGGTGAGCCTGCTATGGTGGGACAGCGTGGAGAAATTTCCCGTGCTGTGCTTGTCCTGTGACCGATCAGAGGATTTCAGTCTACAGCATTATTCACACGTGAACTTTTCAAGAGTGCTAAATTCCCCTAAAATAAACAAGATTTAAAATTATTCACAACTTCTGTACCTCTCTCTTCACTGACCTGAAAGTACTGGTCTCCCAGTCTAGTTGACACTGCTGCCTGTGCAAAGGTACCATGGGCACACGAACAAACAAATAAATGAGGAAAAAAGAATAAATGGACACAAATTGGACATCAGGAATGGTAACATACAAAAAAAAGCCAGTAGGTGAACACTTCAACCTCCCTGGACATTCTATAACAGATTTAAAAGTAACTATTCTTGAACAAAAAAATTTCAGAAACTGATTTCAAAGAGAAACAGCAGAACTAAAATTCATTTGCAAATTTAACACCATTAATTTGGGCTTGAATAGGGACTGGGAGTGGCTGGCTCATTACAAAAGCAGCTTTTCCTCTCCTGGAATTGACACCTCCTCATCTATTATTGGGAGTGGACTACATCCACCCTGATCGAATTGGCCCTGTCAACACTGGTTCTCCACTTGTAAGGTACTCCCTTCTCTTCATGTGTCATTATATAATGCCTGCACCTGTAACTTTCACTCCATGCATCTGAAGAAGTGAGGTTTTTTACCCACGAAAGCTTATGCCCAAATAAATCTGTTAGGGTATGTCTACACTATGAAATTAGGTCGATTTAATAGAAGTCAATTTTTTAGAAATCGATTTGATACAGTCGATTGTGTGTGTCCCACTAAGGGCATTAAGTCGGCGGTGTGCGTCCACAGTACCGAGGCTAGTGTCGACTTTCGGAGCGTTGCACTGTGTTAGCTATCCCACAGTTCCCGCAGTCTCTGCCACCCATTGGAATTCTGGATTGAGCTCCCAATGCCTGATGGGGCAAAAACATTGTTGCGGGTGGTTCTGGGTACATGTCGTCAGGCCCCCCTACCTCCGTGAAAGCAATGGCAAAAAATCGTTTCTTGCCTTTTTTCCTGGGTTACCCATGCAGACGACATACTATGGCAAGCATGGAGCCCACTCAGCTCACTGTCACCATATGTCTCCTTGGTGCTGCTGGCAGACGCGGTACTGCAGTGCTACACAGCAGCATCCCCTTGCCTTGCCTTGCGGATGGCAGACAGTACAATACGACTGCTAGCCATCGTTGTCATCCTGTGGGTGCTCCTGGCCGACCTCAGTTAGGTTGGTCGGGGGGGAGGGGGGGGGCGTCTGGGCAGACATGGGTGCTCCTGGCCGGCCTCGGTTAGGTTGGTTGGGGGGGAGGGGGCGCCTAGGCAGACATCGGTGCTCCTGACTGGCCTCGGTGAGGTCGGTCTGGGGCGCCTGGACAAAAATGGGAATGAATCCAGGTCATTCTCTTCTTTAAGTTTCGTCTAATGGAGATTCAGTCCTGCCTGGAATATCATGCCAGCTGGAGGCTTCTGCCTCAGGCTGCTCTCCCAGTCGGCAGCACCGCGCGGTTCCACCTACCCCAGCCTACCCCTTGCTCCCATGGCTCATGAAGCCTGGACAGTAGTAAGGAGCAGTTCAACTCTAGGCTGAGCAAGTGCAGAATGGTGGTAGAATGTGCCTTTGGACATTTAAAAGCTCATTGGCGCAGTTTACTGACTCGGTTAGACCTCAGCAAAACCAATATTCCCATCGTTATTACTGCTTGCTGTGTGCTCCACAATATCTGTGAGAGTAAGGGGGAGACGTTTATGGCAGGGTGGGAGGTTGAGGCAAATCGCCTGGCTGCTGATTATGTGCAGCCAGACACCAGGGTGGTTAGAAGAGCACAGTAGAGCGTGCTGCGCATCAGAGAAACTTTGAAAACCAGTTCAATGACTGGCCAGGCTATGGTGTGAAAGTTCTGTTTGTTTCTCGCTGATGAAAACTCGCCCCCTTGGTTCACTCTACTTCCCTGTAAGCCAACTGCCCTCCCCTCCCCGCTTTGATCTCCGCTTGCAGAAGCAATAAAGCCATTGTTGTTTCAAATTCATGCATTCTTTATTAATTCATCACACAAATAGGGGGATAACTGCCAAGGTAGCCCAGGAGGGGTGGGAAAGGAGGAAAGCACAGGGGTGGGGTAGTTGTAGGGGCACCCCCTAGAATGGCATGCAGCTCATCATAGAAGTGGCATGTCTGCGGCTCTGACCCGGAGCGGCCGTTTGCCTCGCTGGTTTTTTGGTAGGCTTCACACGGCACTGCTGCGGGTCCCTTTTATAACCTCTGTCCTTCATGCCCTTGGAGATTTTTTCAAATATTCCAGCATTTCGTCTTTTGGAACGGAGTTTGGATAGCACGGATTCGTCTCCCCATACAGCGATCAGATGCAGTACCTCCCGTTTGGTCCATGCTGGAGCTCTTTTGTGATTCTGGGACTCCATGGTCACCTGTATTGATGAGCTCTGCATGGTCACCTGTGCTGATCAGCTCGCTACACTGGCCAAACAGGAAATGAAATTCAAAAGTTCGTGGGGCTTTTCCTATCTACCTGGCCAGTGCATCTGAGATGAGAGTGCTGTCCAGAGCGGTCACAATGGAGCACTCTGGGATAGCTCCCAGAGGCCAATAAAGTCGAATTGCGTCCACACTAACCCAAATTCGACCCAGCAAGGTCGATTTCAGCTCTAATCCCCTCGTCAGGGAGGAGTACAGAAATCGATTTTAAGAGCCCTTTAAGTCGACAAAAATGGCTTAGTCGTGTGGACGGGTGCAGGGTTAAATCGATCTAATGTTGCTAAATTCGACCTAAACTCGTAGTGTAGACCAGGGCTTAGTCTTTAAGATGCCACCGGACTCCTTGTTGTTTTTGCGGATACAGACTAACACTAAACGAGTCTTGTGTCTTTCTGAGTTGTGTGTGCTCATCTGCCAGTTTCCCCAGGCTACAAGGGCTAGTTTTGCCATGGCAGAAGGGAAGCTGTGTTGATATAGGAGAAAAAATAAATGAAATAAAATTGGGGAGAGTGTTTGTAACCAAAGCCGCTCAGAGCAAGTCATTGTTACCTACATTTGTACAGTGCTGTATGCATGCATGGCACTTTTGTACAAGCAGAAAGTACCTAACAAAGAGCAGGATCTCTGCCTTGAAGAACTATGGCTTCAGTCCAGCAAAGCACTTAACACTAAGTACTTGAGTGGTCCCAGCTTTGCTGGATCAGGTCCTACAAGCACAGATGTATTCAGCGCAGTGCAAAGCAATCTAGACAAGAAAAGCAAAGGAAAACATGAGTCTCTATCCTAGCATTTACAGCAGGAGTCCACATAAAAGTGGTGGGGTCTAGGAACTATGTTCCAGTCCGTGGATGCACTCTGGCTGACTCAGGGTATGTCTACACTGCAAAAAATAATCTACAGCGGTGAATCTCAGAGTCTGCGTCAACTGACTCAGCCTTATGGGGCTTGTGCTACAGGGCTAAAAGTAGCAGTATAAATGTTCCCGCCTGGGCTCTGAAACCTGGTGAGGGGGAAGGGTCTCAGAGTCCAGGGCTCCAGGGACTGTCTACACTGCTATTTCCACACTGATAGCAAGAGTCCCACAAGTCCAAGTCAGTTGACCTGGGCTCTGAGACTTGCTGGGTTTATTTTGTAAATGTGTCCTCAGCCTAGGAGACTGCTGAGACCTTGGTTTCACTAGAGCAGGATTTCTCAAACTGGGTCTGTAGACCCCTGGGGGTCTGTAAGGGAATCCAGGTGGTCCATGGGCCCTGCTGATCAACTCCTACCTCAACTTCTCCCCCTCCCTGTCAGTGTCTCCTGCATGCCGGGGAACAGCTGTTCAGTGGTGTGCAAGAGGCAATGGGAGGGAGGGGGAAGAGTGGGGAGGGGGCGTTCTCGGGGGGAGGAGGTGGAAAGAGGCGGGGAAAAGGAGTGGCAAGGGTGGACTGGAGGGCGTGGCCTGGGGCCAAGTGGGGGGCTTGTGGTCTGTGAAAAAATTTAGATCAAAATGGGGATCCTCGGGTTGTTAAAGTTTGAGAACTGCTGCACGAGAGAAAAAGGTGAGTTTTTACTCTGAGTTCGCTAAATCAAGCACACTAACGAGGTAAAATAAGGCAGGCTGAAGTTTTCACATGTTAGCAGGTTGAGTTAAAAGCCAGCGTACATGTGAGAAAATGACAAATTGTCTTCCCCAGGATTTTCCCTCAGGTTAGTTACCTCACGTTAAGAACACAGCTTTTTTCCCTAGAAAAGACACTGTCTGAGAGGACTGCAGGACTGTGGCTTTGAATACTAAGCATCTGAGACACCCATCTATATAGGCCTTCACTTTGAGGGTCAGTGTCTGTTACCCAGCTGCAGACTGTAAACACACACTCATGCTAGCCTGGAGCAGAACTGCAAGGAACACCCAGCTTTGAATCTTGGGCTCAGGGTACAGTGGCCAGACATCCTGATTTTATAGGGATGGTCCCGATATATTCGGGAATGTGCTGCTTTTCCTTTTCACTAGTCACAATAGTCTTCCAAGGCCGATACACCCACCTTCCCAAGGGCCAATCCAGAGACCGCAGTAAGGAAAGGCGTAGAAAGAAAGCTCAAATGCTCCCTGTGTTTATTGTTTCATTGTCATTGCCTCAGGCTGAGCGATGCCAGCAGTCAGGGCTGGCGCTTCCTCTAGGCGACCTTAGGCGGTCGCCTAGGGCAGCAGGATTTGGGGGGGGCGGCATTTTGCCACCCTTGGCAGAAATTTGGCAGCAGGGGGTCCTTCCACTCCGGGTCTTCAGCGGAAATGCGATGGCGGATCCTTCACTCGCTCCGGGACCCACCGCCGAAGTGCCCCGAAGACATGTAGCGGAAGGACCCCCGCCACCCAATGCTTAGAGGAGGAGCGCTGCCGCCTATGGCGTCAAAAACTCCTTCCAGCAGTCACATGTGGCTGGACCCTTCCCCCCAAATTAGGCTTCTGCTCCCAAAGGGGGAACCTGCTGCAGGTTGGGAGCTGCTGATCTAGCCCTGAGAGTGGGGTGTGGTTATGGGAGCTGGAATGCCTCATGGAACAGGCATCTTTCGAAGAATGAGAGGGTCTAAATGAAGCCTAGTTACAACAGTACTAAAACCTGTGTTTGTAGTGTCCTGGAAAGGAACACCCTGGGGCTCCTGACAAATCCAGGCAGTGTTTTATACCAGGCCCACTCGAAGCGGAAACAAGAAGCAATCAGTCGCTCGATGGCCTAAATCTCAGCAGTACAGTTGCCGGTTCTTTCCCCCCAGTGCAGTTTGTGGCCACTGAAGGGGCCCACTGAGACACAACAATAGACTGAACAAAATACAAACTCACAGACAGTGGAATATTGGGCCAGATTAATCCTCAGTCTAACTCCAGCTATGAATGTGAGGTGGGGGGACTCCACTTGCTGGTAGTTAATTCCAAACTCCCATGCCTTGCCTTGGGGTAGAGACTACTCCGACTGCTGGTGGGGAGGCAGGAATTCACCCAGAAATCACCCAGCAAACAGTCCCAGTTCACAACCTATCCCACCCTCAGTGCCAGCTCCTCAGTTCCTGATCAGGGCACCTCTTTCCCACTGGCTGTCTCTCACATGTGGTGCAGGCTCACTCTGACCACACAGACAGGCTGCTTGCTGAGCCTGTCCTCTGACCCACAGCCTGCTGTGTCCGGTGGGAGCATACACACTCCACTGGCAAGCCAATCAGAAGAGAGCTGGACATAGGGGCAAAGTTCCTGCCAGCTCTCTCGCCAACCAGGGCTCTGGCAGGGTGGAGCAACCAGCTTCCCTGTCTCATTGCCACACAATCTCAGGTCACCAGGAGAAAGGCCAGCCTGCACCTCCATAAATGGTGTTATGAGTGGAATGAACATGGCACATTATATATGTCCTCTTCTTGCTGGCATTCAATCACAAGGGCCGGAGCATCCTAGCTCACATGCAGATTTGCCCTCAGGGAGCACGGATTCCAGTCTCACAAGTTAGCAGTGACGAGGAAAAAGTTTCCCTACTGTCTACTATTATATAGAGTCTCTCTTGCTCATTTATTTTGGCATTGACAAAGCCGGTGGAGAGACCAGTATATCACAGTTTTATTATTTGGATTGGTTTCCAAGAGAAACATAATGGATTGAGGTTTTCTGGTAAGGGCAGCTGGTGTGTGTTATTGCAAGGGGATTTCAAATAGTTTCTGTAGTGGAACAGCATTCTGCTGCTCACGCAGCTGGGGACAGCTTCTGAGCGGTGGCTGAGGAAAGTTCAGGAAAAGCAGTGATAGGGCAGGTGCAAAGGTGCCTTTGTACTGCCCTGCTTCAGGGACTGTTCTGCCTTGAAGGCTGCTTTAGCCTGCTCCTTCTCCTGATATCCCTACAATACGGAGCTGCTCTCAAAACCAGTTGCACTTGATTTTGTTGCCCTATGGCAGTTTAGCAGTGCAAAGTGCCCAAAGAAACCCAGGATCAGGTCCATTTCATATCCAGACTGAAATACTAATCATGCTCATATGTAAATGTTACTGCATGACATAATCTCTTTACTGGATAAATGAATTTGGAAATGATATGGCCACCCAGCCTTCAATGGGGGTATAGAGGGCAACCATCAGACCAAGCACATTCATTGACTCTTGGATTCATAGTAAAATCCACTAGGTTTATACTGTGAATTAGTGCACTTGCAAATTCACCGCCAGCCTCGAGGCCTCACAAGATCATTGCTTTGGGAGAGGTTTGACATCTGGATGATAGAAAGAGTCTGTCGAATGGCTTGGCAACTTCTGCGGAGAACAATGACAAGTTCCCAGTCAGGTGAAGGCTGCAGAGTGGGTTTTTTTCCAGGAGACTGTAAACAGAGCTCTTTCATTTGAGCAAGCTTCTATAAACACACACAAAGAGCAGACATCTTCCCTGAGGAATGGAAAGCTTGCAATGTGTTAATCAGTCAGCCACAGATATAAAATCCTCTGTGCAAGTGCAAGGGATGAGCGGGCCAATTTAGACACAATAAGAACCAATCTGAGCCGTCATCTGCAGCTCAGTTCTCTTTTTCTTTTTGCTTGGAGGCAAGGGGCTTGAGAAAGTTTAGTTAACTCCCTTTTATGTCTGTTTTTGTGTGTGTATCTAGTGAATATCCAGAAATCAAAACTGGGACTCAGTTACAGTAAAGTGGGGGCAGGAGGAGCAATGGACTTGAGAAGCATTATGCTTTAGAGGCTGGGTGCATCTCCAGGGATGGTCTGGGAGTGTGCTCACAGGGCCTCAGTTCCTCAGGACAAGGACAAGAAACTCACTGCTGTGCGTTTGCCCAGCAAAGTCGCATCTCCTCTAATGTTCCACTTTGTTCTGGTGACGCCACTATGATGGTGCATGTGACTTTGTGTCCTGGGCAATGGCACCTCCTGATGCTTTGTTCAGCACCTGTTTGCAGAGTGGGGTAGAGGGTCTTATAACACTGTGCCATTTAAAATTGGCCCTTTCAGCAGGCATTTCCTCAACAATGCAATCAAATTCTCCCTTGCTTGCGCTGCAACACACGAGGCTTTTTAACGATCACTTTTGTCTACACCATTGAATAACTGGGGCTAATATAGCCAGCTATTAGTATTCTGCTAATAGGATTTAGAGCTCACTCTAACAGAAAATGATGTGGGGTTGCTAATGATGATGTGCCAATGTTCCCCAGTTTGCTGCTCAAGCAGTTTGCTATTTGCAAAGGTTCGGCTTTAGTAGAAAACACATCCTTGAAAATAAATAAGACAGATCCATGCTGAGTATAACAATTGAGTCCTTGTTATAAGAGCAGGGGGAGAAAGAGTGAGGTTTTTTTGGATGCTGTTTCAGACATTATTATTCTTGAAACCCTGCACACATCAAGCTAGGCATCAGCTCCTAGACAGCCTGCAGACCATGCAAGCAGGAGTGCCAACTCCTTCTGAAACCCAGGTCTTTCACGCAGCAAACAGATGTGCTGCCTGCAGTGCTGAGCTGCTGGGTACAAAGGTTGGATCTATTTCTAGGAAATTAACATTGCGTAGCCTGGTGCAGCAAAACGCCAGCCCTTGTATTCTTTTAGTAATTTGCCTAGTGGCCTCTACTTCATTTGAATGTCTGCCCCAATGTCACATCTAATTTATATATCTGTGCCGGATCCGTTGAGAAGAACAAACAGAAGCTGAAAATATGAACATAAGAACATTGGTGATATGGCAGCCAACTGCAATCCTCTTACTCTATTGGCTACTGTCATGTGCACAACAAAGAAAATGCAATACGGTAACTCTGTAAGAAGCCTATTCAAACTAATGGTGGACAAGCCTCAAAAGGCCCCAAGATTCTGTTTGGCTTAGATAAGCTTCAGAAAGCATCTGAGTGTTGAGATGATTATCTGAACCTCTTTGGTCTGCCAGGTTGGGCTAGAAAGTTCACTAGAGCTGACTTTCTTCTGAGATTTCTAGTGCTCACTGGGTTGGGCCGGATGTACCGCACGAAGGTGCTTAGGTACAGTGGTGATAGGCACAATATAAAGAACAAGATCAGACAGAAGCACCAATTCTTATAAAGGAATTTGACACATCTGCTCCTGATCCCAGTTGGGACCCAGAGGTGCAGAGGAGTTGAAAACAGAAGAGAATGAGGTAAAGGGAGTGGGGAGAATAGCATAGTTTTCAGATAACAATAGGAAAAAAATTGTTCCCTTCAATTTATGGGTGAAAGTTAGTTGGAAATCTTCTTATATCTGGGCCAATTTCCACATTCCTAATCGAAACCAATACAGAGTATAAATTCTTCTGCCATCTATCAATGTGTTTGTACAGCACCTGGCACAGTAGGTGCTCCTAAGTGCTACTGAACTACAAACAATAACATAAAATAATAATATTTACTTACTGACTTAGATGGCCCAGCCACCTTAGTATTTGAGCTCCAGAGATGTGTCCTGCTGGCGTTGTTCCCTGCTTTTGCTAGCTGCCATCATCCTTCTCCCTCGCAATCATTCAGTAAAACTCAGTAAGAAAATTAGGGTTATATGCTGGAGAGGCCTGCAAATATTGCTGCTTGTTGCACAAGTCATTTGTGGACATCCTTTCGGGGAAACATTCAAGAGTCTTTCTTTTTTTATCTTGCAATGACAGATCAGATCTATATAGGCTATCTGTAGTATGATAGTTGCACGAAAGAAGTACAGATTTTTAAATAGGCTGCAAGAAGAGAAAGTATTCTACAAAAAAATTATAAAGAATGAAAAGTATTATGTATATTTCAAGGCTTTTGCATTTGGTGAGCTCCAATATAGCTTTTCATTTAGTTACATTCATCATTAGGCTTTCCAGCTCAATGAATCTAGGGACCTTAAAAAAAAATAGTGAGTTGTCCTTTCTGTTGTTTTGTTATATCTCTGTGCTTTATGAAACAGTTCTGATGACTGAGCTGTTCTGATCTAATAGGTAGCATATCATGGGGACAGTTCCACATTTCTGTAGTTGCTAGGCTACCAGAAGTAATTCCTGGTATTCTACAGCACAACTCAGTAAATACAATGGTCACATCAAACTTGTCTGAGGGTCTCATCCTGCTCTCACCAGAGTCGATGGCAAAATTCAGATTGATTGAAGTGATGCAGATTCAAGTCCTTAGTTACCCTTTCCAGATCTGTCCCATTCTGGCCTATAATGGGCCCCATTCTTGCTTTTAAGAACCTCCACAACATCTAAATTCTAGGCCTAAAAGTCGTTGGCAGTGTCCCTTTAAACATGGACAAACACCCAGTATGTGGAAAGTTCAGGCCCCATCAATATTCAAAAGTAAATCTCTGAAGTCTTAGTATCCGTTAGTGGGAAAATCCTTGAGTTATAAATGGGATAGAGAAATTCATTGCAATCATTAACCTTTAGTAAATCTGATGCCAAAGCTAAAACATTTTGATTAAAAAGAAATTAATCAGCTATTAACAGATTACATTTTCTTTGGTGAAAGTCCAAGACAGCGTATATTATGGAAAGAGTTTAATTACGTTCAGATGCTGTTTCTGAAGTAGATGACCTTTTATTTGGGGATCTATCTGCCTTTGCCCTCTGAGGACCTGATCCCAGAGCTAATCTTAGCATTTTATGGAAAAACATCCTGCCACCCAGAACCCTGAAACATAACTGACTCCTGTCCCCTTTTACTACACCTCTGTGCACAGGAACAATGTGAGGATTTGGAGAGGGCTAATGAGATGATTAAGTGGACACACTTTAATTTTGCATTAAAATATCTGTGTGTGTATGTGTTTGTGTTTCAGGGATTTTAGGGTTTCCTCAACTTCTTGAGCCTCAGTCCATGTAGTTAATGTTAGACACATGTGTAGTCCCATTGCCTGCTCCTTCCTTTCAGTTGGAGTGATTGGGGCCAGATCCTCAGCTGGTAGGAACTGTCATAGCTCTGTTGATCTCGAAATATTGCCTATTCCAATATACGCAAATTGTGGTTTTGGCCCTGGATTCCATCTAGTTAACTTTTTTCAAGTCTATCTCTGCAAGGAAAAACCCTTCAAACGTACCTTGATTTAAAATGAGACCTGCTATTTTCCTTTGTATTTCTATTTCTCCTAGATCAGAGGGGCCATTGGCCACTGGCTTCATCCTTGTGCTTTCCACGTAACCCACAGATGCCAATCAAGTCAATGAGAAGACTGGACATGCAAAGAATGCCAGAGAAGATGCCACACCTAGTATAACGAGGGCAATTAACTAGAAAGCTTGAACATTAATGCTTAACTTTCAGGCTTCTCTTGGTTTCAGCTAGCCCGCAATCACTATTTAAATGTATTTTTGCGTGCATGGTATCAATACATTATTCTCTCTGGTGATCTGTGATAATGTGTTGCATTGTGTGAAAAGGAACATTTCGAAAGAAATTTCATGACACTATTGCTTCAGAGCTCACTCGCTCCCTCTCCCTCTCTACACACACACACACACACACAGCTTATTAATACTTAATGCTGCTAATGAAAACATTGCCTGCTACTCACAAGGGAAGGAAAAAACAAAGGCCTGTTTGTTTGTTTTTGAAATACTTGCAGCAGATATCTACAATAGTTCATATTTGCCAGTGGTTACCATGCACTGGTATCTGAACCACTGCATTGATTTCCTCTTCTACATAAAGGGAAAAGTTGCATCCAGCTCAGGTAACACTGTGTTGCAAATATGATGATTAATTAACATTTATATGGCAGTAGCACCTGGAGAACAGGCCTTCACTCTACTGCGCACTGTACTAACACATGGCAAATGACAGTCCCTGACTCAGAGAGCTTAATAGTCTAAGACTCCCATAACGGGTGGATTAGATAAACAAGCTGGCCACCGTGGATGAAATGAAAGAACAAAAATAATAGGATGGGCACAAATCTCAGCCATTCAGGAGCAGGAATCACAAGGCTGGCAACGCTGTAAACCTTGGCAACTGCTGACTTTTTAACAATAACCATGGGCCATTGTAAGAGAGAGAGAAATGAAAGGGGTTTGAGATTTGAGCACAATCTGTAGCGATGCAGGGGTTAAAAAAAATCAGTTTAGGGATTTTGTGTTAGCTCTCTCACAAGGCCTGACTCCTTCACCCCCATGGCACATCCTCTATCAACCCAGAGTGAAACTAAACTGCCAGATATAAAATTCTAATTTAGATTCTTAATTAGCTGCCCTCAGGTAGGCTCCTGGTTCACCACAGGCCAAGGAACATCTGCAAAGGATGTATAATTTTTTTGGCTTGGCAGTAAATTAAACAAATGTATCAAGTCAAAGAGTTTCCTTGTAGCCACTACCTTGGGGGCAAACTTTCTCCCAAGCGCCCATCGCTGCGTCTGACCTAAAGGCAGCAGAACTGATGGCAGGGTTGCTATGCGGTATGGGCATGAGGCAAACGTGTTCATGTGTGTGGGAGTGGGGATGGTGCTGAACCTTTGGTAGACACAATCTGAAAGGCAGTGCTCTGTCCTCCTCCTGCATTAGTGCAGGGGAGTGTTTTGAAGGCAGGCAGGGCATGACCTGTTCGTCTGAAGCTATGTCTATCCACCAGCCAGACCCGCCCACTCACTTTGCTATTGTTTGCAAGCTAGTGGACTGCATTCTGTCACCCTCACTGAGCTAAGGTCATTTAAAGCTGTGCACAGGGGATGTGATTTTAGGGCCAAATCATCCTCATTTTACTCATGCAACTGGTCCCATTGCCTTCAGCAGGACTACCCCTGTGAATAAAGCATGCCGGATTTACCCAGGGGCATTAGAAAGGTAGTAACAACTGCTCAAATATGCATCACTCACTTGGCTAGAACAGCATAACTGACTTTTTCCTCCATTTTACTAGCAAAATCTTGTTTGATACATTTAGTCAACATTATTGGTTATGCTAATTCTAATCAATTAATTTCAACCATCCAGGAATACAAATGAATCCAGAAGGTCTCAAATCAACAGCTGCAAACTAACTAAGAAATGCAAGTCAGCTAGAAACAGGCTCAAATAGTCTGACAGCAATTGCTGCATGAGTGACATTTACAATTGCAGAACATTTCTTTCTTCAGCCCAGTGAATTCTATCATTCCCCCTCCCACCTCTACCTGTCCTCCTCCTCCCCCTCCCCCCATTTCCAATCAGATTCAGTAGATGATATTGGACAATGGATTTTTTTTAATCTTGTCAGTGTCAACCACAGTACTTTTCACTCTAGGCAACTGAATTTTTGTCTCCAGACTCATTGGCATGAGGAATTTCATGTTGATCTTGCTAATCATTAACTAATAGAACCATGCTTTTACACTGCCATATTCAGAGTTGTGTTTAACCATCAATTTAAATGGAAGGCTAGGGTTCAAGTTGTCTTTGTCAAAAAGTAAATGTAGCTGCGTTGAGGTGGGTTACTCTTTTTTCCTGTATTTTACACTGTCTGCAAGAACTATTTGATTAGTGCATGTCAATGAAGCCTTTAGGCAAAAGGTTCATCCCTGGTATATTCGTCGTGCAGAGCTTTATAAACCAGCAAGTGCAAAACATGATAAACATTTTATGTTATGTCATAGCAGCAGGTATTGAACAAAAGGACCCTTCTGAAATGTTTTTAAAGGAAATATATTGCTGTAGTTGTTGGTGTCAATATTAGGGCAAAATTCTACCCTTACTGACCTCTGCACAAAAGGGGCAGGGGGGAAGAGGGTATTGCTGGCTGTGACTTCTCTGGCTGGAAAAGGCCATATAGCAGAGGGCGGATGGAGTGTCCTCTTAAGTGAACCTTGTTGCTGTCCCCCCTGCTGCCCCTGCCCCCAAAAAGGCAGCATATAGGCCCCCTTTCACATGTTTAACTTGCACCCATATACACGCAGGGAGTGGTACCGGTCATGCTCACCAGATGAAAGATCACAACTCTTCCGGCCCACTGGCAGCAAAGGGTGTGTTAACTGGGTCTGCTGTAGGGCTCCCGAGAGTGTCAGGAGGGACTCATGCTCTGCTGAGGACTGGGGGATGAAGCGTCTCCCTGAACCCCCACACAAGAGTGAAAATTTGTTCATAACCTTATGCTGTAGCTCTAGACATGCAGGTGTGTGATGATCACTTTAGAATCTTGCACTCACATTTTAGGAATCTCCAGGCAGAAACAAAAACAGGTTAGAAAGGGGCTGTTTGCTAAGGGACCTGGCATTGGTCACGGTCGGAAGACCGGATACTGGGCAAGATGGATCTTTGGTCAGATCCAATATGGCTGTTCTTATGATGTCAGCTACCTTCCAAACTGATTTGGGTTCCATTAAAATAGCTAAGGCAGAGTCTTGTTTGAGACAGGCCAAAATCAGGGCCGGCTCCAGGCACCAGCCAAGCAAGCTCGTGCTTGGGGCGGCAGATTCTACGGGACGGCATTCCGCTCAATCCTAGGGTGGCATGCCCGTTTTTGTTTGTTTGTTTGTTTGTTTTGTTTTGTTTTGTTTGCCGATCTGGCCGCCCTGTAGGGGGCAGCAGCATGGAGGAGGGGAGCGCCCTGCTGGGAGCGGGCTGCGCACCCCGTCTGCCCCAGCCGGTGCCGGGTATGTAGCAAGCCCGGCAGGGCAGCCCGCGTCCTTCCCTGCCCACTGACTGGAGCGGAATGGAGCCCTCCCGGCAGGCGGCGCGGCTGTGGGGGCCGCGTGGCGAGCGCCCCACCGAAGCCCTGGCTGCCCCCCTTCTCTCTCCGCCCACTCCCTCCTCCTCCCCCCCACACTAGCCGGGGCACGTCTGCAGTGCAGGGAGTCCCCCTGCACCCTGGTTCCAGCTGCCCCGCAGGTTGTTTTTTTTTTTGCTTTGCCGTTCTGGCCACCCGATTTTTTTTGTTGTTTTTGCTTGGGGCAGCAAAAAAGCCAGAGCCGGCCCTGGCCAAAACACACTGAAAAGGAACAAGGACTAAAGTGAAGGTGATACAGTCTGCATAGGTGAGGAGTCTAGGGCTTGTCTACATGACAAAGTAGCATCAGTTTCATTTAAATAGGTTTAAAAATCAATTTAGTTTAATGAGTGTAAAATCTGTATAAACATTCTTATTTTGGCCTGAGAGTGGCTTATTGCAGCTGAGCTTAAGAATCGACAGAAGCTAAACTGGTATAAGCCATTTTAAACTGAAATAGGCGTCTACACAGGGTTTTGCACTGGTTTGATCAAATCAGTTTTACAACATGCAACTAGATAAACCAATGCAAGTTTGTGAGAAGATAAGGCCCTAGCGTTGTTTTGGGTAGTGCTAGTTGATTAGTTGTCAATCAAATAAAATACAGTCTGAAAAGACATTGGAGTATGTCTGATCTTTCTTTAGCCCATCCAGAAAAAAAACAGTACTGGGAAAACTATGCAGTTGGTGCCAGATTCCCTGCCTAGCATCTCTTATTCACTATTGAGTGGTCAATTTCCACCTACCATTGGCCCATGATGTCAGTTTCCATCTTGGTCCATTTTCAAAGGAGTGCCTTTGTGTTTTCTCTCATGCTTGGGAGGATCAACCTGTGAACAGGGCCGGCTTTAAGCCGATTCGGCCGATTCCCCGGAATGGAGCCCTGCGCCTAAGAGGGCCCCGCAACGTCCGGGGCTGCCGGCGGAGTGGAAAAAAGAAAAAAAAAAGCCGCGTCCTGCTTCTCCCCCCTCCCTCCAGCGCTTGCGCCACCATACAGCTGATCAACGCAAGCCTGGGAGGGAGGGGTGAGGAGGAGGAATGCGGCGTTCTTGGGGAAGAGGCGGGGATTTGGGGAGGGATCCAATGGGGCAGTGAGGGGGCGGGGCTGGGGGCTGGACCAGGGTGGGGATTTGGGGAGAGATCCAATGGGGCAGGGAGGGGGCGGGGCCAGGGCGGGGATTTGGGGAGGGATCCAATGAGGCAGGGTGGGAATGGAGTCGGGGTGGGGCCGGGGCAGAGTTGGGGCGGGGGGGGTGAGAGACAATTTGTGTCCTGGCATGGGGCCCCGCACCTGCTAAAGCCGGCCCTGCCTGTGAACATCTGCAAAGCCACCTCATAGATTTCCTTCAAATCCCCCCTTAAAACTCTCCTTTGTTATGGCACCTTCAAAACACTGGTCAACAGCTAGGCCAATATTGTCTCATTGTTTCCCTGTACTTCCATGTGTGTCTGTCTGTATGCAACTGTTGTCTCTTGTCTTATACTTTGTTTGTAAGGTCCTTGGGGTAAGGGCTGTCCTTTTGGTCTATGTTTGTACAGCTCCTAGCACAGGAATGGATGAATGGAACTTCTAGGTGTACTACAATACAAATAATCAATCATAATATGGAATATTATTTTCCACCACAAGTGCTTCAATTGAAATCAGTGGGGCTACTCGCTATTCAGTGAGTAAGGATAGGAGAGTCTGCCTGTCAGACATCAAATGGAGCATAGAAACATCAACTGCAGTTTAAACTTGCAGTGTACACCACTACCCCAATTTCCCTCAGGTGTCAAGAATAGATCTGTGTGAGACTTTCCTATTGAAACACATAACCAGGTGAGTCAGCCCAGGTTTGCTTTGGTACCAAAGGGTTCAGTAAAGTCCCCAAAGCTGGGCTGAGTTTCATGTGAAACCTGAGGGATGAAATGAGCCGACACTTTGCTATTTTCATGAGTTCCGCTTTGAATTCTGACGCTTGGGGTACGTGAACAAACATGAAACTAAGAAAAAGTTCCCAGCTCAAGATGAACCCACTGTTTAATACCCAGCTCTAATCAGAAGTAACCTTAAAGCAGAATCACCTAATTTAGAGCCCGATTTCAAATCCCACTGGAGTCAGTGAGAGTCTTTCCATTGACTTCAACAGGCTTTGTTTTATAATTTAATCAGAGAATGGGTTTCCATGGAACAGGCCATGTTTGCTAGTACACTCCAAGTAGTATTTTAGATGATTACATTGCTAATATAATGAAACTTTCCATTTCACAGTTGTTTAATTTAATTGAGTGAGAATCAGATAATCTGCACATGCTTAATGGGGTATATGTGTAAGGCAGGTGCAAAAAATACCCCTATGGTAAATTAAACTAACTCAACAGTCAACAAAATAATGAGATGCTGTGGGAGTTGCATTTCAACTAAAGCCCACACGGATATAGCCATCTTAACAGAGGTTATTCATTAGCTTTCCTTGCCTTCAGTAGGAAGAGAAGACAGTTTGGGGTTCTATAAACGCATGACTGAGTTTGATGTGAAAAGTGAAAAATTTGTTTTAATGAAAAAGAAACAATTTCTCTTGAGTGATTTCCATAGAAACTGCCATCAGTTATCCCAGCTCTTAGCAACTTGTCTGGCCCTGACTCACATTCCACAGACAGCAACTTAGATTTTCACATCACTTTTTATGAAGGGACCCCCCTGTGGAGAATGATCTGTTTAAACCTCGACTCATTACAGGCATATCAGAAGCTATCAATGTCTAAGAAATCCATATAGGGTATGTCTACACTGGAAAAAAAACCCAAACCGACCCTGCCAGCAGTGAGTCTCAGAGCTGGGGTCAAGTAACTTGGGCTTGTGGGGCTCATGCTACAGAACTAAAAATAGCGGTGTAGATGTTCCTGCTCAGGCAGGATCCCAGGCTCTGAGACTCTCCAGCCCAAGCAGGAACTTCTACACTGCTATTTTTAGCCTTGCGGCATGAGCCCGATGAGACTGAGTCAGTTGACTGGGCTCTGAGACTAGCTGCAGCATGGTTTAGTTGTTGGTTGTTTTTTTTTTCTCAGTGTGGACATACTCTAAGTCCACAGACCCAAAGTATGGGCTGCTCCTGCTGTGCTTGCAGTGGGTGAAGGGGATTGATCTCTAATGGTTTATCAGGCATGCCATGAATCATTCAGCGGTGAAGGAGCCACAGAGGCTGCAGGCAAAGCAGAGCTGTAGGACCACACAGCTAGGAGGAGACTTATGTTTCAGCTTTGTAGGGGTCCAATGAGACTTTAGATGATGGCATTTTTCAAAGTAATCTGTTACAAGTGGGGCCACCAAAGACAGAATAAAAACAACAGGGGAAAGATGCACTTATAGTGCCATTAACATAGCTTTTATGGGCCAAAGTCCGTTGAAGTCAATGGGAAGCTTTCCACTGAATTCAGGGCCAATCATCTCTTTGGATCTGACCCCATAGCTCTTTCCCTTGGTGATAATGTTCAGTCCTTGAAGTTTAGATTACCATATATCCCCCATAGATAGCTTGAGTCCAGTAGTAATTCTCTCGTCATCAATGTAATGTTCTCTGAGTCTGTAATGTTGTGTAATGAACTTCTTCACTACTGTCTCCCTCTTTCATAGATAATGATGACACTCAATTATTTTAGGTTGGTTTTTGGTGGCTGCATTCAAATACTGATCCCACGCCTGCAAAGGTCTCTTGATCCATAACTGCAGAGACCCTTTTATGCGCCTCTGTGTTACTAGTGTACCTCCCACGTAGATAGCATAGTGTAAGTCTTTGCACCTCTTCACTAAGGTTTCTCTCCACTGGTTAGCTGTGTTCCAGTAGGGACTCTTTATACCTCTTCTATTGCTCCATTACTAGGCAGGCTTCTACTGTGTCTTTCACGCTATGGTTTTGTCCAGAACATCTTCATACATAGATTGTTTCCCTGTTGAGTTTACCACAGTGGTTCTTATGGCATTGGTCAGTAATCTCTCATGGTATTGCTCAAAATTTGTTTTTATGGAGACTGATTACCCCTGGCCTTTCAAACATTAGCTAATGTAGACCTATGTTATTGCATTGACCTAGGATAAAATCCTAGTCCTACTGAAGTCAATGGTAAAGTCACTGACTTCAGTGGGGCCAGGATTTCACCACTTGTGGCCATGGTCTGTTTCCATGAGTAAACTTGTCATGTAGTACTCTGAATGTCGTTCAGTTCTGCATCTCTTTTCATTGTAGACAGAGCTAGATTAGAACTGTAAAACTTTATTAATAACAAGTAGGAAGAGGAAGCGGGATGGATGGATGATCTTCTGGTTAAGGCACTGTACTGATACCCCCAAGATCTGAGTTCAATTCCTGGTTCTTCCTCTAACTTTGGACAAGACAGAATTTCTCTGTGCTTCAGTTCTGTAAAGGAGGATAATAATACTGACTTGTCTATTAAGATCTCTGGGATAGGACTTGCTTCATATGTGTTCAAATAGCACATAGGCTAATGGGATCCTCATCTTGGTTGGGGGCTCTAGGCAGTACCAAAATATAACTAATATTAATAAATAATAAGGACAGTTACCAGTTATCTCCTTTACCAGCTAGAGAGTTTTTCCTATGTATACTCAGTAAAGAACCAGCCAAACCTTACATTACCTGTCAGATTTCTGATTTCTGGAATGCAAAATTTCTCCAGGGATAACATATCCTTGAATACTTTATCAAAATGATGTTACTGGGTGCTCTTTCCACCTTACACGTGACTCCATAAATCAAAATTGTAAGTGAATTATTTATTATAAATCTCTCCCTGCAATAAAGTAAAATTGATCCTCTTACCCGGGCCACAGTGAGACTCTGCCACCAAAGGGTTACACATGTACATTGTCTTCTAACCCAATAAAATGAGAGAAGGATTGCTTTGCACCAGAGAGCTAAATTGCCAATCAACTTATTATGGAGCTTGGAGTCTGCTGTTATTTTGTCAGCCTTAATGCTTATACATGTCAATTTACATAGGATTATTCTTGACAATGTGACCTGTTATTTAGTTTATCAGTCTTTTTTGTTATAGAAATTATACTCTACACCATAAAACAATTATTTCTCATAGCTGACATGCCATTGTATAAAGTCTTTTGAAGGCTGCCCAGAACAGATGCTAACCAAACACCTTATGGCATTATAGTTCAATATTGTAGTATACAAAATACTAAGTTGCAAGCTTCTACCTTGGAAAAATATTGTACTTTCTTTGACGGTACATGATTCTTAACTCCAAGTTATGCACAGGCCTATTCCAAAACCTACTGAAATCAATGAAAAAAATTCCCATTGACGTCACTGGGCTTTGGATCAGGCCGCTTATCCCTTTTTCAAAATAGCAGATGAAATCCTGTCTTCATTGAAGTCAATGGCAAACTCCAGTTGACTTCAATGAGGCTTAGATTTCACTCAGTTTTTAAAAGGTTCCATTTTCAGTCTGTAGATAGGTACGAATTCACCAAGGAATGGGGATTTCTGTAGATAGATAAAAAGAACAGGAGTACTTGTGGCACCTTAGAGACTAACAAATTTAGTTGAGCATAAGCTTTCGTGGGCTACAGCCCACTTCTTCGGATGCTGTAGCCCAGGGGTAGGCACCGTTTGGCACATGGCTCGCCAGGGTAAGCACCCTGGCGGGCTGGGCCAGTTTATTTACCTCTGACGCGGCAGGTTCAGCCAATCGCGGCCCCCACTGGCCGCAGTTCGCCGTCGCGGGCCAATGGGGGCGGCGGGAAGCCGCGGCCAGCACATCCCTCGCCCGCGCCACTTCCCGCCGCCCCCATTGGCCCGGGACGGCAAACCGCGGTGAGTGGGGGCCGTGATCGGCCAAACCTGCCGCGTCAGCAGGTAAATAAACTGGCCTGGCCCACTAGGGTGCTTACCCTGGCGAACTGCGTGCCAAACGTTGCCGACCCCTGGTGTAGCCCATGAAAGCTTATGCTCAAATAAATTTGTTAGTCTCTAAGGTGCCACAAGTACTCCTGTTCTTTTTGTGGATCCAGACTAACACGGCTGCTACTCTGAAACCTGTAGATAGGTACAAATTCACCAAGGAATGGGGATTTCTTATGTCCTAATCATTACATGGGATTCACACTCCTTCTTTAAAGGTACTTTTTTTTTTATTAAACCTCAGGCTTTTGTTATTTTACAAGTGGAACTATTAATCTCAGCAATTTTGGTGTGTGGTGTGGTAGACAGAGCTTTTGTGGTAGGTGTTGCTTCCTTTCTCAAAAGACATTAAGGCTATGGTACTTACTATGTTAATAACAGACTCTCTTAATAGATGGCAGAAATAGACTTTAAAATATTGATCTAGTCTTGTGCTGTCAATGAGGCAAAATATTTTCCAGATACTCCCAGAGAGTTCAGGAAAACAGGTGTTTCAGAGCAAGCATATCTCTCTTTGATGAAATGCTTATTTTAAAGCAAAGACATTATCTGTATTACATCCTTGTACGTGTTGGGGTTTGCATAATTTCTAGCAATCTCAGTGTCTGAATTCCTCTCCATTATGCATTCTGCTGGTTAATTTATGAAGTGTAAAGAATAAAGCTGGTTAAAAAATAAATTGACTTTGGTGATACTTAATCTTTTTCTCACACTGTGTGTGGTAATTAACATATTAATCTGTACCAAAACCTAAAAGTTTCCTCCTTATCACTCTTCCATATATTACATTTGACATCTCAGTTATTTTCAGTTATATTTCACTGGCTTCTCCTGGGTGTATGAAGTGATGAAAACATGCAATGAAATCTGACACTTTAGTACTAAGGGTCTGATTTTTTTTTTAAAGAAAAAGATTAATTTGATTTTTGTAAAAATAACAGTTGAAAAGAATGTGTTTTACATGAATTAACATGGATAAAAATACCATTTGCCGAATGCCACCGGTAGGGAATAAAATTTGAACTTTGAAAATGATTATGTAACAGTTTAGCTACACTGAGCTATCTCAGCATGAGTTAAGTGTAAAACACTGCACAGGCACATTAAATTGCATCTTTATAGGGTACAAAAGGCTTACAAATCACAAAACCTGCCATAGTTTGAAAATAAATGAATAAATATGCTGGCTTAATACAACACTCCGGGTCAAATTCCTCTCTCGGTTACATCGGCCCTGATCAGCTTAGTTTACATGATGGTTTGAGGAGATCTTGTAAGATTGATTGATTGACCGTTTTCTTACAAAGACAGCAATGTTTTTGGATTTAAACTTTCTCCTAAAATGTTGTGAACTCAATGACAACAGAATTGTGCTAACACATGAGCACTACAGAGTGAAAGAGAGTACAAAATACCTTGTCTAGTTTCATTGTTCAAGCTGTGTGTTATCCTGTACCAGTCCCAGGGCCTTTTTCGTTATTTTGGATGCCTCTGAGTTTTTGGTAGACAAATACCAGTTCATTGACACTGCAAGGATGACTAGTCATTTTTAAGCGATATGTCCTAGTGCACAATTGCCAAAAATAATATCATGGTTCTTGCCATTAAGTCAGGGGCATTTAAAAGGAGTTTGGGAGGCAGGATGCTACCCTCGGGGGCAATTAGGAGCCCAAGAAAGTCATTCATTTCTACCACCTTCTTTTAAATAAAACAGCATATTTATGACTAACAGAAAGCTAAAATAATATATTTGAGAATAGATATCCTTTTCTACATTCAAATATATACTTTTTTCAATAGGCAATGGAGCAACTGGGCACTTGGATGCATTTATTTATTACAAAGAAACTTTATGGTCAATGTTCAAATGAGCTCCGGAGGCAAAAGCATCACATCATGTTTAGGGAAGTGACAGTCCCTGCGGGAAGAAGAAGCCTAGTATACTGCATACACTTCTGGATGCTTCAGTCCCATGGAGAAGTGAACAAAGCAGTGTGGAATTTGGTGGAGAGGAACAAAAATGAATAACAAGGGGTAGGAAATTGATCATGGAAAATAATCAAAAGAGTCAAGGGAGCAATTTTTTAAACGATTTAGGAGCAGAAATTCCATTTACTTTTAATGGAACTTGTGCTCCTAACTCATTTTGAAAATCCACCCTTAGTACAGCTAGTCCGACTAAACAATGACAAAGGAATAATTGTCTTCAAGGATGTTAGTGCCAAGGAGGAAGTGAAATGTATTCAGGGTGGGCTAAGAAGTGAAATGGACATAACTTGGAGGAATGGGAGGAAATTAAGCAAAGAATAATTTAGGCTAAGTGTAAGTAAACATTTCCTAACAGTGAGATCACTCTATATATGAAGATTCCTTTATGGCCTCCAACACCATAATATCTGAATACTCTTAGACTGGAATCGTCCCCAAAGTTTGTAGTGATACATCAAGATCAGGATGTTTATGAAAGAGTCGCTACAATTTGTTGAGTCTGAACTGATACAACAATTACCCCATTATTAAGTGGCTTGACATAATCGACTGTAAAGACTCCTGCTGCTCTTTCAATGAGCTTTTTCTGTATTAAAAGTAAACTGGAAAGATTAAAAAGAGAAACTGTTTGTAAGACAAAAATAGGAAAATAATCAGAGTACAGACATTGAAGGCCTGGTATAGAATGCAAAGGAAGGGATTATTTCATTTTGTCTTTTTTAAAATAAGTGGGAAGAATCAAGAAAGCAGAGGTAACTTGACTTTAGTTTGTGCGCCCGTATATTGAAAGTATGCAAGCCCAAGTCACAAGCACACAGTACTCATGCGAGATAATCTGGGCCTAAATTACTGCATTTGCTAGATCTGCATGTTCAAATTAGGATCTAATGATTTTCCATTAGAGTATAGCTGAGAATACAAACTTAAATCAGGGACAGTAACAAGAGAAACAAAAGAGCAATTTCCAGATGAGGCAAATTTAGCACAGCTTTTCAGCCATGTTAGAGCAGCTGTCTTCACACTATGGTGGACCCAGATCTTCCCTGTGGTAAGAATATAATAATATACAAGATGGCCAACATTCCATTTGTGACCTCTACAGTTTTATCCTGTTGCCATACTAACCTTCACACAAATAAAACACAATAGTGTTGTGTTGTAACCTGTAACTTTGTTGTTATATAGTGGAGCCCATAAGATATGTTCTTTTGATCATAAAAGAGGCAGTTTTCTTGCCATGGTATGGACAGTATCAGACAGTGCTTGAACCCTAGAGTTCTCCTGAACCTATTTGTATCTTTCATGTGACATACCTCTGGCTAAGATCAATGTTAACTTTGCCTATGTTGTAGATTACACTATATCACCTAGTCTTATAATCCTCCAGCAGTGTGAAAAATGTACCTCTGAAAAATACAGGTCTGGGGATCCATGTTTCAGTGTCAAACTTCCTGCGCCCCTCCAGAGGTATTTCCCAGAGTGAAGTCTTCTTTCTGTGAAGTCAAATCTTTCTACAGGTAGAAATACAAGCATCCATAGGCATGGGAACTAGGGGTGTGTGTGTGTGTGTGGGGGGGGGTGATGCAGCACCCCAGGCTTTAGCCGAGGCTCTGCTGCTGGCCCCCCACACCTGGGTCTCAGCTGCTTGCCCCTCCACAACCCGGCCCACCAGCCCCCAATATCTCCAGGTCCCAGATTCTGGCTCCAGAGGGGGAGGGCGGACAGGGGTAAAAGGGCTTGTTTTCAGCACTCCCACTATTCGAAGTGTTGCCATGCCACTGAAGCATCCCATGTTTGGCTTGCAGTTACAGCAGTTGCTTGACTGGCATTGGGTTCTCTGCTTCTCTGGATATTAGCATTTGAAAGACACAGCAGCAACTACCACCTCTCCTTTCATGGTTAGTAATTAAGTAATGACTGGACCAAAAAAGACAGAGATGTCCAGGATTAGAGTGATTATAATTAAAGAAGAACAAAGTAACTGAGAACAAAGGTTAAAAAAAAAAAGACCTAGAAGTGGATCTCTCGACTTTATTCATCAACTTGGTTTTTACATTATTTTTGACTTTGGGTGTCTCATGGTTTATTTATTTATTTCTCTTCCCCCCCATTCCTTTAGGAACAGAAGACAGAAGTTCTGCTCCATTTTGTCACAGAGAAAAATGTACTGGGATTTCCTTGTTATCAGCCCACCAGTCGTGAGAGATGTTGTATGTTTTTTAAAAGTTTTAATCACCTTGCTGGCATTGTTACGCCCTCCACTTGTTGGTAGATACTAGGAAAACTGATTTCATTTGTAAAATTGACTGTGTGACAACCTGCACATCAGATTCCAATGTGCTTCGATAACAATTTAGCTACTGAAAGGAAAACATGTTAATAGTTAGTATTAGATATTTGGTTTAAACCTTGCATATCGTCTGTTCTTACTGATCTCCTGTAATATCCTTGTGATAAGATGGCTGCCAAGAGCTTGGCCCATTGTATAGGACACCAAATTGGGGGTTAGACAGTTCTAATCTAGGTTCTAGTCCACCATCTGCTACCTCAATTACATCACTTAACTCTCTGTACTTCAGTTTTTTCAGTAAACCGGTAGTGCATTTTCACTTTGGACAGTGCTTCAAGATCCATGGGTGAAAATCATTCTGTAAGTGCTGTGTACTATGTTATTCTTACAGATATTCCAACTGTAATTTAAATAAAGACATTCAACTGAATTCACAATGAGATGCTTCCTGGCTTTTAAACTCTTAGGTTGCTGGATGGAGTTTTCTTATATCTCTTTTGCTAGAATTAAATTAACAGCAGTAAATAGCCAGACTGGGTATTTGAACAGATTTTCACTACAGATCAAATAGATGGGCTCATCCTTCTAAAACATACATTTGTTGCTTAGCATCTATACAAATCAAGACACTTCACTTCTAACCTCTCTTTAATTTACAATATGTCCTGCATATATCAGTCGAAGGCCACTTGTTCTTATGGCTGAAATCCCCATGAAAAAAAGAAGTGGGTGACTTTCAGGAAGCACAGCCTGGGAGTTGGGAGGAGGAGAGAAAAAAATATAAAAATCACCCACTTATTCTTATGTGTACTTTCATTGATTTTTGCTTTAACTCGGAGGGGGATAATTTTCCTACTTTGTTTGATGGTTTCTGTTTTTCTAGTTAACGACATCAAGGTTGGTATCCTTTTGCTGTGGGCTGCCTAGAGGAACACCCACCTGGCCCCCAAAGTTGCTTTCGAAATACATTGCACATCTTTGAAACATAGACTTTCAAAGAACATCAGAGACCTGCACTGCCTGAACTCTGGTCTCTCATTTGCATGAGGCTTCTGGCTTAACGGAGGAAATATTTTTGTCACGCTAATAATAAACCCTTTCATGAACTGCAGAACTGATCCTTGATGACAGAGAGTTCAGCAGTATTGGTGGTGACATGATTGATCTGAGGTGGACCTGTGAAGTGGAGACGCTGTGTCACCGAAATATGTCTCCGGAGATAAATGCACTGAGAGCAGAGCAAGATAATAGCAGGGATGGAATTGGGTAAAGTGGGATGAAGGCCAAAAAGTCACAAAAGGAGCAGCCGTCAGGTATGCAGTATAAAATGCCTCCTCCCTTTTCTAAGCAAAGAAAACAAGAGAAACTTCCCATTTGGGTTTTGCCATGCAATTTGCAAGAACAACAACAACCAACTCTAACTACCTCTTGCTTAGAACAAGACACTACATTAGGAAATGACATAGCTAATGAAAGATGAATGTGCCAGCCAATTGCCCTGAGAGGATAAAGAAAGAAATCTCATTCCACAGGTCCCCTTATCTATCTCCTTTTCAAAAAAATATGAACAGAAAATAAGTCTTTTATGGCTACCCCTCTAATTAAACCACAATCTGGGAAGCTTCTCCCCATATTAAGCAAGAAAAAAGAGAGACTCCTCAATATGCCTTCAGCAGAGTTGAAAGCATGGCACTCAAGCAGACATGAGAGAGAGGAAAAAAAGATCAGCCTACAATAAAAGCAGAGAGATAATGGCAGAATGTCTGGCAGCGGGCGCAGATATGAATACTGACCTTCTGGCCATAAAGAACAGCAATAACTTGGAAGTCGGAAGGGCAGATGCTCATTTGGTAAAAATCAGCATAGTGCCAGTGACTTCAATGTAGCTATGCCAATTTACACCAGCTGAAGATCTGAGCCCAATGTCTTCAGGATGGAGACCAGGGCAGGCTAAAACTGGGGAGTTTGCGCTGATTTACAGAAAAGAGTGAGAGTTATGGAAGCTATAGAAATCCAGTGAAAATTGGATGGCATTGAAGACAAGGATGGGAGGAATAACAAGTATCTGAATCCTCTGAAAAAATGTTTCCTATTGGATTTATCCAACAGCTATTAAAAGAAATACTAGTACAGATGAGTAAACTATTGTGGTACATATTGTCCTCCAAATGCTGGTCAAAGACCAGAAGACTTTACAATAAGGCTCCCCTATTATCAGCCAAAAGAAGCTATAATAAAAAGGACAGTCAAATGAGTGGATAATCTTTTAAGGAAATTGGTACAACTCATTTTGAATGAGAAGAGAATGAAATGGAGAAACAGTTCCTGTGGGGAAATAGAGACTGTTGAAACACGGTCTACATTTTTCTTCAATATGCGCTGTGCAGTGCCTGTGTCATTAGGCAACATTATCAGCAGGGTTTTGGCATGTCAATAGTTGTCCTCATCATTCTTGTCTCGAAGGCTTTCCAGAAACCTGGCTATTGTAGGAACATTCCTACAACGTGGGAAATTTGAAACAAGTGTGGTGGTGGTGAAACCTAAAGATAGGGGTCTGAATATGAAGAATGAAGATAAACTGCAGGAATTGCTAAAAGATAACTCTGAAATTGAATCAATAGTTTAAAACTGGTAACTAACAAAACCAAAATAAAGAAAGCTGGACAAAGAAATACTAGTACTAATAAGGACCAGGGTTCCCAGGATAAAAAGGAATCAGATAAGGAAGAAGAGTTGGATGCAGGCGTGCGCTCGCATGTGAACTTTGAAAAGCTTTTTCTAACAAAGTAAAGTTGGATTTAAATTGCTGTTGCATTGATGGGTTTAGCATTTGTACATATGTAGAGAGGTTGTTTTAAAGTTAAGGCGGAAACAGTTCTATGTGATAAGTGTATCAAAGTAAATATATAGAAAATGCTGTATTTAATAAAAAAAGAATTGCATCAATAATCTGAGTGGTTAAAATGGGAAGAGACTGGCACTCATGGGAGGTGTGAGCTAAATTGCTCATAATGTTTGAAAAAGAAAAGTATGGGAATAAAAATAACTAAAAACATTTGTATTAGAGGAAGGTCTCAATGATGAAGAAAGGAAAGTCCTTCAGGGAAGACCTTCATCTGAGGTAAATTATAGCTCCATTGCCTTCCATGGAGCTAAGACAATTTATACCAGTTAGGGATTTGTTCTCAAAGGTACCATGTAAGGGGGAAAAGAAACCTTTGCATCACTACATGCTCCAAATCAGGGATAATTGTAATAGAATGGTAAAATGTACCAAACTTGAATCTGTTAAGGAGGGTGGTATAAACAATACTGCTGGTTGAAAAACAGAAAAACGCTTTCACAGGAAATTTCAAAATGGCTTTTGTTTTGTAGGCTTTGAAATGGACCCATTTCCTATTTTTTCGTAAAAATTTCTGCAACATGTTTACTGACATTTTAAATCAAAACTTTCATCAAAACCATGTTCAACATCTTCATCAAATATTTTTGTTGACCAAAAAATGTATTTTTCAGAAAAACAATCATGTTCATATTGTCATCAAACAATTTCAATTACTGAAATCTACGTAAGCATTCAGTAATTATGTAGAACAAGTTTTTTTTAAAAACTTTACAAAGGTCTCCTGTGCTCAGGGAATTCTTTGCAGGGTATTTGTAGTTTCTGGTCCCAAAGGAAATTGATCTCAGTAGAGAATTTGAGCCTGTAGGTCCGATACACTCAGTGGCTGTTACTGTGAAAAATTCCCATTGCACGTGCTTAGCAATGAGATGTTTTGCCCTCAAATTTGGAGACAACTAGTTAATTAAAAGATAGAGAGGTGGCCAATGTTTGCCATATGCTAGTCCTTTGTGCACGAGACCTCCATTGCTGTTTGTGCCAGAGTGAAAAGGGCTCTTAAACAAGAGATTAAAAGCTCCAGGTTTGCAGAAGTAGGGACTGACTTGCTACTTGTTGCTGCAGCATGGGGAGAATGCAATTTCCTTTATCCCAGAATACCCTTCTGGATGGGAAGAGATATAACGCTGTCTGATGACCTTGGCCCAGGAGTCAAACATCAGCCTTCCATCTGGCAAAGAACAGTCAGAGGCTCTGGTCCTTTTCCACCAAGAAGACAACATCTATTGAAGCAATAGGAAGTTATGTTGCAAGGCCTGTTGGCGAGAGGTGATATGATGAGACAGCTGGCCTGAGGCATGTTGCGAAGTCAATAGCTTCAAATGTCAGAGGTTTTTATGTATAGTTTTACTGTGTTCACGCTGACGTATTGAATTCTTTGCTATAGAGCCCTGCTCAAGTGACACTGGTTGAGTGGGCTGAGTCTAGTTTGGCTGTGTTAATAATGGTGGGACTTGCATGCTCTTTTAATTTTGATCCACTCCCAAACCAAGAAGCAGGGCACCCATTATTTAGAGCCACAAAGGAGAGAGATTGCTTCAGCAAACCGTGGCCATTGGGAGCTGCAGGCAGCAGTGCTTGTGGACAGTCAATGTAAACACTGTCTCTCAGCCCGCCAGCAGATTACCCTGACGGGCTGTGTGCGGCCCGTGGGCCACAGGTTGCCCACCACTGGTGTATATTCAATGCAGAGCAAGTGTTCTCTGTAGCATCTACCCATATAATACATTCAGCACTACTCTCACCATATATTTACAATAGTGGGGGATAGCTGGGTGGGGGATAAATACATTGGAATGCATGGCTCATCACTTCTCCTATGCTGGGCTGTGTACATTGCAACGCTTACCTAATGCTTAGGGTGAACTGTGGGTTTTCTCTGGGAGCCTGGCTTACTTAGGTGCCACTGGTGATGAAAATGCAGGTCTGTGTAGCAACTGTGGAGATAAAAATGTAGGAAGTCTAAAACTGTGCAAAATGTTACTGCAACTACATGAGGATTTCATATGCAGATGATCAGTTACGTAGCTAATGGTAAAGGAAAAAAATAACCCTTTGTCAGGCCCATAGGGCACACTAGAACTTCCCCAATCTAGCTCAGCTGTCCTGTGAAGGACTGTATGCAGCTAGAACTCCTGCTGTTGCTGTCTTTTGAGTATAGTCTAATTTGTTTGAAATGGCATCAGCCATTTTTCATGCTAAAACTCCATCTCCTCAGTTTGCAACACCTCCAAGAATTGTTGAGTTAGATGCATTTTACCTCCCATTAATCACTGTTAGAAAATATCACACTTTATTCACCCTGAACCCACGGTCTGATCTCCATCATTAACTGCCATCTGCTACTCTGGGATACAGTTGTCCTCAGTCTTCCGCCATCTGAGTCAGGTAAGAATGCCAGAATAGCATTACTAAAATCAGAGAGGACTGTATGAGGGGAAGCATTGTTGGAAGCACAAAGAATGGATTTTAAATTGTGGGCTAGGCTGTTTACATTTTGCAGCTTGGCTTCGTTTGCCAGTGGCTGGTAATGCTAACATCCATCATGTCTGGCCTGTCATGTAGTCAGAAGCAGGCCCTGCCACTACTGTGCAGACCCCGCCAGGACATAGAGGGACCCCATCTGGTGAGAATAGGCAAGTCTGGGAGCTAGAGAGAAGCCAAGGATCTGTCTATGTCCAGCAGTCTCAATAAAGAGAGCCTTTTTATATCCCTTAAAACTGAGCACTGCCTCCTCCCTATCATGAACAGCGGTCCTGAGATGGACTTTCCAAGGTGCTGAATACTTCCAGTGAAGTTCTCAAGTACTCTCAACTCCCGCTGGAGTTGAGGGTGCTCAGCTGCTCACAGGATCAGACAGCATCAGTAAACATTCCAGTGAACATACAGAGCAATTGTATCCAGTGCTTCGGGCTTTTTAATATTAATGCCATCCCCAGAGCAGCACCCCCTAAGAGTTAATGGAGATTAGATCTCATCTAGAAATATAGCTCCAATTCACTGAAACTTCCTTAATAAATTTTAGCATAGACTTTAGTGCGGAATTACAGTGTAGGTCTCTAGCTATTAAAAAATGACTTATTGCCACTGGTGTAACTCAGCAGCAGTGCTCTCTGACAGAAATGGCCTGAGCTAATTCCCTCAAAGATTACTCTCTGTTCCTGGAAGATAAGTGCTTTTGCCTTGTTTCCTTATGTTGGATTTTATATAGTAACTTGACTAGCACTGCACCATTTTCATTTGCATGTACTGTATTGTCAGTAGCAGAGCAGGTGTAACATCACATCAGATTTGAGAAGACTTAGTGAAGGTTCTCTCAGCCTACCCAGTACACTGGGCCAGGTATAGAGCTGTGAGAATAATTTGTAATGAATAATGTATATAGAAAATTTCACCTCTTTTTTTCTCTGTTCATTAATTGCTTGGGAACTGCTCTCAGCTTTCCCCAATTAAATCAGTGTTTGAAGTTATTTGTTGAGAAATTTCTGCCAGTTACTTTTGAACTGTAGGTCACTGGCGAGCCGTTTGCTGTATGTATTTGACGTTCCGAATTCAACTTGTTTTGATTAGACACACAGGCACATATGCTACTATGTCTACTCCCACAAGTGACCGAGGGCAGATCTACACTACTGCTTAAGTCGATCTGACGTGCATCACTCAGAGGTGTGAAAAAGATACCCCCTGAGCAACGCAAGTTACAAAGATCTAAGCGCTGTCCACACCAGCACTATGTCGGCAGGAGATTCTCTCTCACTGACATAGCTTCTGCCTCTTGCCGAGGCGGAGTAATTATGCTGATGAGAGAGTGCTCTCCCTTTGGCATAGAGCAGGGGTAGGCAACCTATGGCTCGTGTGCCGAAGGCGGCACACGAGCTGATTTTCAGTGGCACTCGCACTGCCCAGGTCCTGGCCACCGGTCTAGGGGGCTCTGCATTTTAATTTAATTTTAAATGAAGCTTCTTAAACATTTTAAAAACCTTATTTACTTTACATACAACAATACTTTAGTTATATATTATAGACTTATAGAAAGAGACCTTCTAAAAACGTTAAAATGTATTACTGGCACGCGAAACCTTAACTTAGAGTGAATAAACGAAGACTCGGCACACCACTTCTGAAAGGTTGCCGACCCCTGGCATAGAGCATCTTCACCAGACGTGCTACAGCAGCACAGCTGTGCTGACGTAGCACTTTTAGTGTAGACTTGTCCTGAGTCTACACTACCAAATGTTTAGAAAATCATTGGGTTTAGAGGAAATACTGATGATTAGGAATTTGAAATGCAGTTTACACATCTAAATATGGTGAACAGTAAACTCCTCTTCTAAAATATTTGCAGAAATAAAAACACAAATGGGGCAAAAGATGAATAATTTAAAAAAAATATGAATAGGTATTTGTGGATAATTCTTTGTAGCATTCGCCTAAATCTAACCAGGAGGAAATAGTGGGGTTGCACATGCTCTTAGAGAGAAAATATGTACGGAATATGCTCATCAGCAGTCTCTGTGCAAACATTCCAGCAGCAGAAGGTGCATGACATATACTACTGCATACTAGCAGTTTTGTCAGAGTAGTTAGAAAGCTAATATTATGATGTTCCTTTTCCATTACAATATCCCCTTCCCCAGCTTCCAGGCCCAGAGCCTAATTCTGCGCTCACTGACACAGGTGCAGCCCAGACAATGGCATTTCCTACGTGTCAAGTAAGGGTAGAACTGGTTGGAAAATGAGGGAATTTTTATGAAAAACATTTCCAGTGTTTCATCTCATTTGTCAAAATTTGCCAACCAAGGCAGAATGTGGACTGCTGAATCTTTATTGCTGGAGATGAGGCTGCACACACTGGAAAGCACACAGCTTGACTTTCAGATGCCAAGATGAGATTGCAGGAATGACAGTTTTTTACTTAGAAATTGGAAAAAAAAAAAACAATGAGGGAGAAAAATAACTTAGAATCCTCCAATGCTGCTTTTACAGAGTTATCTTCAGAGCCAAGCTGCCTTTAATGATTTAGTCCATTTCTGGTTGAATTGCCTTTGTTTCCACGCTAAAGTTTAATAATTTCCCTTTTTTAGCAATTTTTCCATGTGGTGGTACTGATGTTGCAATTGCCTGTGATTTTATCATAAGGATCATGATATTTGGTGTTTTTCTTCAAGCCCCAGCTCCTGAACTCAAGTGATTTTGAGAAAATCTCAGCTTTCATATTTTTTTAAAATTAAGTTTCTAGCCATCTTGGTGCAAAGAAAAGCTTGAAAATATGACTGGCACTGGCTCAGAAACCCAAAGGCAAATAAGAAGAGCCCCACATTTATTATTTGTTAAAATCTCATGATTTCAAATAAATCACGTGATTTTTTTTGGGAGGTGGGGCTGCTCATGATTGTTGAATGCTTGAGGTTGGCCATACAGTACCTTGAGTTATCCTGCACCCAGAAGACTTTGAAGAATTAGACTATTGTTATGTGACCTGTGGTCTCCTGATTGATGGTCATGCGGAGTCCTTGGTGTAATGACTCTGGCACGAGATCAGTTTAACCACAGAACAGAATCTGGTACTTGCTGTTGGTGCAACTGGTACAGCTTTCCTCTCCTTAAAACATGAAGCACACACCAGAACTTCCGTGCTAAGAAAGTGGTACTTTTCTTCTGGGAGTTTTTAGAGTGGAGTTTCTCTTCACTCTAGAGGCTGCTTGTAGATGTGCCAACATACACTAACTCACCCAGCTAGCACAACAACTGTGACATTGTTCATTGATGATGCTGTAAAGTGCTCAATCGTCCCAAATAAGCATTTTTGGTATATTTGCACTTTAGACACAATCTTCTAGGACATGGTTCACTGGAGTTGTTCTGTGGTATATATATATATATATATAATAGGCTTGCTTGTGTTACCAAATTTTGTAAAGCTCCTTCAGAAATAGCAACATTGATGCCAAGTTGCTGTAATTGCATGGCAGAGACTATACTAAGGTATCTCTCTTCAAACAGGGAAGTAAAGATGTGTTGATGTATTCTTCTCATGCTAGGCAGCTACACCTTTATTTTAGTAGCAGCAGTTTCCTAGCAACCTCTCCCCATTTAGGATTTTGGGGATTTGGGGGATTTTTTTCCTTTGGTTAGATCGGGTTTAAAGTTGTAAGTTGTAAGTATGCTGCGATGCATATGGTATACTTCAGAAAAATGAGATTAATTCATTAACATAACCTCCAGACAAAGCTCTTAATGTTTGAGTCTGTTTCACTGAGGGAATACACAACACAACCTCCATCATTTTAAGTAAACAGGAACAACAGTCATTTGTACTTTAAATTAAAAGGGATGATTTGTAGCCGAATGGTATCTAATGCACAACTTGGTGGAACATCAAGCTAAGCTTCACTTAGGGCCAGGTTCTGCCATCCTTTTCCCATGAAGAGTAGTACCATCTTGGCAAGAAGTCTCACTGATTTCACAGATCTCAAAAATAAAACCAATCCCCATCAGTACCATATATATCCTTAACTAGATGATCTGGGGAAACAGATTGAATATCATACAGTCTCCTGGGGTCCTGGGGGACAATTAAATAATGCAGCCTCGCTACCCGGTATCTGCAGAATTTGACAGGACTTGAAATCTTTGCTCTATTTGGGTATGGCAGTAGCTTTTATAAATATTTTTCTTCATTCAGCTAACTACACTTGTGCTGCTGAATTGCAGGAAAGATCATCTCTGCTGAAAAGAAAGATCTCTGACAAACAACTACGAAGCTAATAAACAACAGCTATTGTACAGAATAGTGGTTCCCAAATTGCACTCCATGGATTACTGGTGAGCTGCAGAGTACTGGCTGTGTGTATGGTGCTGATTCTCTCCCTTATTTCCAGCTGATACATTTTCACTAAAAGACAGCTAAAAAAGCCATTACATGTTTTCCTAATAATGCCAGAGAAAAAAATACAATCAACTGCAAACAGCTAAGCTGCTAATACTAAGCATGTTCTCTCGTAGATATTCCCCTCCCCATTGTATAAAACGCTGTTTTGATATGGTCTCACTCTCTCTGTCCTAGATTTAGTGCTAAGCTGCATTCAGCCACAATATAGTCATTTTTTGCTACAACCACATACTTTCCCCATTAAAATTAGTAGGAGCAAGGGAGGTGATTTCGCCTCCATATATGGCATTGGTGAGACTGATACTGGAATACTGTGTTCAGTTCTGGTGAGCACATTTTTAAAAGGATGTAGAACAATTGGAGTGGGTGCAGAAAATAGCCATAAAAATCATTCAAGGGCTGGAAAAAATTCCTTCCTTTGAGAGACTTAACAAACTCAATCTGTTTAGTTTATCAAAAAGAAGACTGACAGCTAACTTGACTAAGCATGCGTAGCTTCATGGGGAGAAAATACCAGGTACTAAAGACCTCTATAACCTCGCAGAAAAAGACATACTAAAAATAATACCTGGAAGTTAAAGCCAGACAAATTCAAATTAGATATAAAGGTGCAATTTGTTAATCGTGAGAGTGATTAACCACTGGAATAAACTACCAAGGGAAGTGGTGGATTTTCCCTATCTTGAGATATTCAAGTCAAGCCTGTATGCCTTTTAGGCTGCTGGTGTACTGTGACCATTGTCATAACATGACATATCATATTGGGTATTGCTCTTACCGGCATGTCACAATATGTTTATTCTATTAATTTATTTTATACTATTTTATTTTAAAATTATTTTTAAAACCATCAGGGACAGCTGTTATTTAGCATTGATTGAAACATCTTATCTTATTTTATGTCTCGTGTTTGCATTGTAATGAAACAGTTTGACATTTTGTCTCCATGAACAAGAAAAGAAGATAAGCCCTCAGCCCCAGGTGAGAATTAGATGCCCAAGTACCTTTGATGATCATTGAATCATAGAAATGTAGGATGCCAGATCAGGCCAGCAGATGGATGCCTCCATCCCCCTTAGAAGGGAGTTACCAACTGCCACCAGTCTTCGTTTCCTCTTGAGAGTGGTGACCGTGATCCTCCCTGCCTCGGAGATATGTGGCTTCTCCCCCTCCACCTTTGTGGGAGAGTCCTCAGCCCCATTGGCAGGGCAGCATACTGGATGGACGGTGTGCTGGGACAAAGATGGAACACTGCATGGTGCCAGAAGTAATCAGCAGCCAGCTTTCTCCCTGTGAAGGAGCTGTTCCCCCCTCCCGTGGTGGTGCTAGTGCAGTCCTCTTCAGCTGGATGGTTTCCTCACCCTTGGAGGTCTCTGTATGCATGTTTTCAATGAATTGCTGACGTGAACTGATGCTCCTCCGCCTAGCCACCTCCCCCTGTAGCTCTCCAGCCTGCTTCCTGAGAGCAGCGTCTACAAGTAGACACTTCTCACATTGGATGGTTTTCTCAGCCTGGCTTTCTATGACAGGAAATGAAAGCCACAGTCTCTGAAAAGCCACACCAGGACATGAGTAGAGACATCCATGGTTAGGTTTTCGGTCTAGACGCAGGTGCAGCTGGAAGAGCCAGTGGTGGTGCTGGCATTGGTGATGTGGCCTTTCCATATCATGCTGACAAACTCCCTCTCAGACTTTCCTGTTTGCTAACTCCCCTTGATCACTTAACATCTGACTTCTAAGCCCTTCTTTCCTAGGCAAGCCCTGCCCCCTCCTCAACCCATAGGGGAAGGATGAGCACAAGGGCGATTAAGGATCAAAGGACAGGAGGCTAGAGCCTTGCCAGTGTCCATTCAGCAAGCAGATAGTAGGCCTCTGACCCTCACTGTCACACAGTCCACACTGCAAATGTTAAGCAAGCCAAAAGAAAAAAACAAGCAGACAAACAAGCTTGCTCCCTCACTCCAAGGATTAGTGCCCGTACCTTCTTCAGCAGGGGATATCCCTCTTAAACTCCCCGGTTTGCCTTGGTCACTGAGTATCTGGCTTTTAAGCCCTTCTCTCCTAGGTCAGCCCTTCTCCCTCATTAACACTGGGCCTCAAAGTACTAATGAGATGAGCAGCTGTTTTCAATGTCCTTCTGTTAGCATGGAATCATTTTTCTAGGATACTAAAATCAGTTGGTCCTTTAACTAGTGCACTGAGCGCTTATCTTCTTTTCCAGATCCAAGTGTCAAAATGCCAAACCATTTCCTTACACCACAAACAGTAAACATATTGTTTTTGAAAATAGGATAAGTAGTTGTCATGTGTCATGAAATAATGGGGAAAAAAAAGTAATCTAATATAAAAATTCCAGCACCAAAAAAGGCATTTGGAAACAAAGTTTCAATTGTTTTCTGAATTGAAATTACTCAAAATGAAAAAAAAAATGGTTTGATTTTTTTTCCCATGGGAAATTTTGTAAAAATCCATTCAATTGCACAAAAACCAATTGGTTTAATCCAAATTGGCATTTTCTAATGTTAAACTCTTCCAATGAAAAATTTCCAACCAACTCTGGGCCTTACCTGTTCCCACCTCTGAAGGAGAGAGGATGGTTCAGTTTTCATGTTTATTCAAATTTAATTCTCTCTGCTGACACTGCCAACAAAGGTATAAATGACAGCATTGGTTCTGTGATGCAGACTGGGTCCATCAACTTACCTTGCATACCCCACTTTACAACTATCATACAGTAATGACTTTTGGCTTATCACCCAGCTGTGTTAGATGCTAACCAGCAATCTCAGTTGAATGGTTCAATATCCTTGAGCCATCCAGTGCCTTGCAATCATAAATAGTCTATTCTTTTATCTTCAAAAAGAAGTTTAATATTGTGGCAGGTTTCTTTTTAACACAAACATCAGAGAAGAATCTATCCCAGCCGCTTCGCGGTTTCATTTACTCTTCAGAAATGTTCTCTTTGAAGGTTTAATCTAACAGCTTTCAGAAATGTTGCAATAAACTTGTTCATTTGTAGATTCACAAAAAAAAATCTCTTTTGTTTTTTGCATTTCAGTTGACGTTCTGTGCTTGAGGAACATCAACTAATTAGTTTTTAGGCAAATTAATCTTCAAGTAACACTAGGAGGTGAGAAGTTAATTCTCTTGTATTTCTAATTTCTTTATGACTATCTAATTATTCATGAATGTTTCTTGGGCACAGTTATAGAAATGGAACTCAACATGGGGTCAAGCAGTGCCCCAATGGAGGGAGAAGGGTAAAAGCTTTGCAAATTTGACATGCATGTGGGTTACTTTGAGATTGGCATTTACCGCCCGTCAATACCATCTTTTGTTTGGTAATTGTAAAGTATTAATCATTAACTACAATTTTCTTTATAGCCCTGTACATTTCCAAAGAGTGTTACAAATACAAAAGAAGACTCATTTACTTGCCCAGAAGAATTTACAATCTAAAGGACAAATTTTGCTCTGGCTTAAATCAGTGCAAGCATGCTGCTGAATCAAGGCGAGCAAAGAGGTTGGGAAAATGCTGTCAACAGAAATGAGAAAGGAGATGCCAGTAATGCAAGATTTTCTAGGCACTTGTAGGTGGGCATGATTAAATTTCAGGTGGTAAGAGATAAGAAGCCATTGGAGGGATTCCAGGAGGGGATGCTATGTGATCAAAGAAGTGAAAGAGGAAGATGAGTTTAGAAGCAACATTTGAAAGTGAAAGAGGAAGATGAGTTTAGCAGGAATATTTGTACAGTCTGAAAAGCAGAAAGACAAGGAAACAGGATAGGTAAAAATGCTCCATCAACTGTTTGTTGTATCGAGCAGTTTGCTCTCATGTTGTACTAGGTTGTAAACTCTTTGACACAGAGACCATCTTTTTCTGTGCTTGTGTGTAAGCTACATACATAGGTTTTAACTAGGACTAGTCAAAAAATCCAAATGATTTTTTGTGAAAAATTTAGGTTTTTGTTTCCTTGATTTTTTTGATAAATGTTTGAGTTTTTAAGAACAAAAAATAAAACACAGATGGATTCCAATTTTAGAAACTACTTGGGGACTAAGTTAATCAACTAACGTTCTAAAACTGAATATCTCAAAATTACGCTAAGCACATCAGTACAATGCACTGCATTAATTTTTTCTTCTCATTCAAACTACTGCGAAGCGATTCCCAATGCATTGAAGACATCAGGTGAAAGCTCATTTGACTTGCTCTTAATCAACATCACTTTTATTATGTGATTTTTTTGTCCTCTGGTGAGGAAAAATGGTTCCTGTGACTGGGATTGGTGTTAGGAAAATGGAGGTTCTAAAGCTAAACAAAAAATTTTACTTCATTTTGTTTTATTTCAAATTTTTGTTGCATTTAGGTTTTTGAAAACTAAAAAAAGTTTTTTTTAATCTTTGTTTTGTTTTCTTGGTTTTTATTCTCTCTTTTCAGTGGAAAAACATTAAAAAGGGAGAGAAAGTGAGGCAACCCCCCACATTTTTCATTTTTCCCATTGGCCCACCCAAGTCTCATTAAAGCCAATAGAAAGATCCTTGTTAATGTCATTGGCAATTAGATCAGGCCATAGATATGAAGGGAGATCAAGAGCAAAGAGAACGGGATGGAGAGCCCAATTGACAATGGAGACAAAGGAAAGCAGAGGATGGTACTGGAGAAGTAGTAGAAACCCAAAGTAGGTGCTAAATTCATTACCCACAAAACTTTCACTATCATTGAGAAAGGCAGAGGGGCTACAAAGCAGAAACAGCAGGCAAAGAAAAGTCCTGTACCATTCCAATAAGGACCATCCATGTTGAATTTATTTTTCAAACAATGCGTATCCAACCAATTGCATCACCTACTTCTCCTCTAGACAAAATCAAAGCAATATAGATTTATAAAAAAGCCTAATATCTCAATGGTTTCTTCAGAGATTTCTTCACACAGTTATAGGTGTCATAGACAGGGAATTGATATATCTTGCTTTCTTCTTTGCATGTTCTTGGTACCACAAGCTGTGCGCAGCATGCTTTCAATTAATTTAAACTAACTTTCCATCTGCTCCAACAAATGTAGGATTTGAGTGAAAGACAGTATGATGGAGTGACATGAAATACGCAAATAGCAAGCACTAATGTGAAAGGCAGTCTTCTGTGGAAAATGTAATAACCACGGTGCATTCTTTCTACTCCATGTTAAAGGCTCACTTTAGTGAAAAATGATTATTGTTCTCAATATTTTCCTAACCAACACAAGAGACAAAAGCTTTCATGAAGGAGATGGAGATTTAACTTTTTTACATAGCATTGTAATTTTAAGAACAGGATGCGTCAGATCAATTTCTTGTTAATTACCACTTTAATCAAGCTTTATGTTATGGAATTATTTCATTACCTTTCTGCTGTTAAAACAAAACAACACAAATGCCAAATGTGCTTAGAACTCTGAAAGCTTGGGGCTTGTTATCAACTTGATTAGAATACCAGTTTGAAGAAATACTATGCTCGCTCAGCAAATAAAAGTTCCAACAAAGGGATTTAAATTTCACAAGCAAAGGCCACAGTGAAACAGCTACAATTCAATTACACTCAAGTAATGACACAGACTAAATGACTGCAAGTACATATAACAAAAGCCTTTTGCTAGCAGATGTACACACTTTTCAGGCATTACTGTATTCCTTTGTGTCTTCTTAGAATAAAACAGCAACCTAACATTGATTCTGACACTAGCCTTTGAAACAATTACTATTTAAAAGCTTGCGCTAAATAAATTCCACTGGGGGCCCGCTCCTGCTCCCACTAAACTCCATGGCAGCAAAACTGCACACTCGACTTCCAAATTTTATATAGTATGAGAATTTGCATAGCAACTCCTTTCAAAGTCTGGTGCCTTCTCCTTAAATTGCTAGCTTTAAGATCTGTACTTTTAGCCTTGCTTTGACCACAGTAGCTGTTGGCACAGTTATCAAATACAACTCAAATCAAAATTCTAGGCCTGGCAAGGTGGTAAGGGTGAAGATGGTTCTAGCATTAATATATAGGAAAGGTGGTGAAAAAAGAAGGCTCTGATTCACATGTAGGCCCAGAACCTGAAAAGTATTTAGGCACCCAACTGATATGGAGCTAGGCTTTAGTGCTTCATAAAATCAACCTATATTTATACACACTCTTTCCAACTATGCATATATGGAGGTTAATTATATAGAACATAGGGAATACCATACTGAATCAGACCAGTTGACCATCTAGACCAGGGGTCAGCAACGTTTGGCACGCGGCTCGCCAGGGTAAGCACTCTGGCGGGCCGGGCCAGTTTATTTACCTGCTGACGCGGCAGGTTCGGCTGATCGCAGCCCCCACTGGCCGCGGTTCACCGTCCTGGGCCAATGGGGGTGGCGGGAAGCAGCGCGGGCGAGGGATGTGCTGGCTGTGGATTCCCGCCGCCCCCATTGGCCTGGGACGGCAAACCGCGGCCAGTGGTGGCAGCGATCGGCTGAACCTGCCGCGTCAGCAGGTAAATAAACTGGCCCGGCCCGCTAGGGTGCTTACGCTGGCGAGCCGCGTGCCGAACGTTGCCGACCCCTGATCTAGACCCATATTCAGTCTCCAATACTAGCTGCTTCAGAAGAAAAAATCCTGCACTTATGGAGTAACCTACCCCCAGGGAAAGCTTCCTCCTTACACAATAGTTAGGGGTTGGCTTATACCCCAAATCTTGAGGATTTCCTATCCCTTCCCAAACTCCTGGTGTTTTGTAATATTTACTATTATAAATCTGAATGTTCTTGTTATCCATAAAGGTGCACAATCCTTTTTTACAATTCTGCTAAGCTCTTCAATGATATCTTGTGACAATGAATTCCACAGGTTATTTTTACATTTGGCATGAAAAAGTGTTGCCTGTTATCAGTTTTGAATTTAACACCTTTTAATTTCATTGATTGTCTCCTGCTTCTTGTATTAAGAGAAATTCCTGATTGCGTATATTCTATATGGTGGGGGTATTCTGAATGTATGTGAGTGTGGCAGGACTTCAATTCCCCCTAGACCATTAGATGTCATAGGTCATGATATTTCTATTCAACAGGTAATATTCCCTTGTTTAGATATAAATTCTGGGATTTGACCTCTGACCTAAGTGTCGTGAAGTATTAGTAATTAGAATTTTCTGACAGCGTCACTAGATCGCTTGCTAATGTCCACTTAAAATGAAAGAGCTGTCTAGCAAGGTATTTTCCTATAGAATACATCAGATCTTGTTCAGATCTCTGGCTTCCTTGATTAGACTCATTCAGCAGACACCGTTAAAAAAAACAACATTTGACAACAGTTATCACATGGCCCATAGCCTGGAAACTAACTTCTGACTGTACCGTTTAAAAGTCAAGATTTGCCAGGACACTTATCACAGAGTAATTATTGTGGAGTACTGCAATACTTGTTATCTGGATGTGATGGTGATAGCTGCTTTAGATATGGAAGAACAGAGATGGAAAGAGTCACTCAGTCTCTGAAGGCCAGTTGCTCAAAGCCTTTCGTGCCTAACTCCCAATCAGTGGAAGTTTAGGTGCCTAAATACCTTTAAGGATCAGAGCCTCAGACAGTCAGTAAAGGAGCAATTCTTAATTCCCAGCAGTCAACTCATAGTACACTTTCTTCAGTCTCCTCAATTCCCTTTCCAGTCTCAGTCTTTTTCCTTAATCTTCCAGATTCCCAGTTCCTCAAACTCCCCAAGAGATTCCTCAGGATCTCCTGAGCCAAGATGGCCCTTTTCTACCTTGCCTCAGAGCAAATGATCATACCCCTCATTAAGTATATTCTTGTAGACAAATATCCTGGCAGCAGTGGTGTGAAATAATTTAGTTTTCTTGTGACTTAAAGATGATTTTTCCCCCTACTCTCCAGAAACAAAATATTGGCACATTTTGTATCACCTGTATCACCTACTCCTTTTCCCTGTTATCTTTGTATTAACAACCATTTTTAATTTCATTTTCCTATTCCTTATTTTTCTGCATCTCATGTGTTATATCCACTCTCTGAATTCATTACTGGGATGCCGTTTTTCTTGTGCTCAAACAATTTGCTGTTAATGATAAACATTTTAGCGCTCGCAATTCAGAACCAAGTCATGTGTATCAGCCACAACATTAATATTATACATTTTGTACTCTGCTTGTGTTTAATAATTTCACTTACTGCTACAAACAGATCCAATCAGGGTTGTGAAGTCTCTTTGGTCAATTTTCAGTTAAAACTGTTACCTTTATTTTTAAATGGATCATGCTGTGAATGTTTTACAGGACACTTACACAGATACAGCAAATAATTTCTTAGCGAATTTATATGCTCACCCTGAAATCCTTGTCAGAGACGTGATTAGACAAGCTTAATTATAGGCAGCATGACAAAGTATGTGGCAGGAAAACTCAGCTCTTCTGCCTGCATAAGCAGTTTCAAAGGACGAAGGATGCCCTGCCAATCACACTGATGTTTCAGGTATCGCTTGCTGGTATTTTTTAACCTGCATTAAAAGTGTTTACAAATGGAACCGTTTCATGCACAAGTTTAACATTTAATCAAGATGTGTTGAATTTAGATACAAATTGAAGCTATGGCAGAGAGGGGGAAAAAAAGAATAAAAATGCATTGCCACATCAAGAAAGCAAATGCGAAAGTGCCAGATTAAGTAATTTAAAATGAAGGTAATTGAGGATGAATACGGGGGATATTTTATTTTATGCCTGAGCTGGATCATTGGTTGAAAATAATCACTTAGTGCAACAAAGACAATAATCCCGAAAGGAGATGGAACAGTAAGTTAAAAGGGAAGGCAATAGGATGAGTAATAGAGTTAAGAGACCAAGAATGCAGCGATGCAGGGATGGTAATGCAACTTATTTAACACTGGGAACAATGGCAACTAATGGTAATTAGCACTAATGTGAACACATTTTCTCCTCATAAATCCATTCTTGATGTCAATGAGGGTTGCCTGCGTGTAGATTCCGGGAAGAACATGGCCCTAATCCGCTAGCAAGAAAGAAGGGAAGAGCGCCATTGAAAGAAGAGGGCAGAAAGAAAAGGGAACCAAAAGGAAGGGGAAAGGTTTCAGGGGGGCAAATCAAGAAGGATGTCTAACTCACTGGGTAGTGTATGTTTCAGGTCTCCGCTGGGCCCAATTTGCAGAATATGTGAGTCTATCACAGATCCTCTTAGAGAGCTTGAATTGCAGCCGCTTGTGCATTTAGCTCTGGAGGTTCCTGGTTCAATCCCTGTGTGTTAGCCAAGATGGCGGTTGTCATAGATGCTCCTTGTAATATGAAGGGTGTTATAGCTGCAGCACCTTCACCCCTGTCTGGTCTCACTAAGGGCACCCCACTCAGGTGATAGGCCCCTGGCCTTCAGCGCCCTCAGGGGGGAAATCCGGCTATTCTACCATTCTTAGACCAAGCCCTGGGCTATAGTATCTGTGTACCACTCCTTCAGCACCTGCAAATCTTCCCATCAGGAACTGTGACCAGTGGTTAAAACAGGTGAACAGAAAGTTTTCTTAAAACAAAGTGTTGTTTTCTTTTAAAAGTAGGAACACAGCAAAGCACATCAGAAAAAGGATTTTAACTCAATAAAATATCTATCTTACCTAAAGCTTACCATACATAGACTCACAGACTCATAGACTCTAAGGTCAGAAGGGACCATTATGATCATCTAGTCTGACCTCCCGCATGATGCGGGCCACAAAAGCTGACCCACCCACTCCCGGAAGAAATTCTCTCTCTTGACTCAGCTGTTGAAGTCCCTAAATCATGATTTAAAGACTTCAAATCGCTGAGAATCCTCCAGCAAGCGACCCCTGCCCCATGGTGCGGAGGAAGGCGAAAAACCTCCAGGGCCTCTGCCAATCTACCTTAGGAAGGCTTAACTAATCGCATCTGCTCCAACCCCTCAGACAGAGACCAACACCTACAAGATCTACACCAAGCATTCTCTAAACTACGATACCCACACAAGGAAATAAAGAAACAAATCAACAGAGCCAGACGTGTACCCAGAAGCCTCCTGCTACAAGACAGGCCCAGAAGAGAAACCAACAGAACTCCACTGGCCATCACCTACAGTCCTCAGCTTAAACCTCTCCAACGCATCATCAGTGATCTACAACCCATCCTGGACAATGATCCCTCACTTTCACAGACCTTGGGAGGCAGGCCAGTCCTCGCCCACAGACAACCTGCCAACCTTAAGCATATTCTCACCAGCAACCACGCATCGCACCATAACAACTCTAACTCAGGAACCAACCCATGCAACAAACCTCGATGCCAACTCTGCCCACATATCTACACCAGCAACACCATCACTGGACCTAACCAGATCAGCTACAACATCACCGGCTCATTCACCTGCACGTCCACCAATGTTATATATGCCATCATAGGCCAGCAATGCCCCTCTGCTATGTACATTGGCCAAACTGGACAGTCACTACGCAAGAGGATAAATGGACACAAGTCAGATATCAGGAATGGCAATATACAAAAACCTGTAGGAGAACACTTCAACCTCCCTGGCCACACAATAGCAGATGTTAAGGTAGCCATCTTACAGCAAAAAAACTTCAGGACCAGACTCCAAAGAGAAACTGCTGAGCTTCAGTTCATCTGCAAATTTGACACCATCAGATCAGGATTAAACAAAGACTGTGAATGGCTATCCAACTACAGAAACAGTTTCTCCTCCCTTGGTGTTCACACCTCAACTGCTAGCAGAGCACCTCACCCTCCCTGATTGAACTAACCTCGTTATCTCCACACTGATATCTACCTGCCTCTGGAGATTTCCATTACTTGCATCTGAAGAAGTGAGGTTCTGACCCACGAAAGCTTATGCTCCCAGTACTTCTGTTAGTCTCAAAGGTGCCACAGGACCCTCTGTTGCTTTTTACAGATTCAGACTAACACGGCTACCCCTCTGATACTTGACACCATGCAAGGCACTGCATTTAGCCGTATGGAATGGAAATCTATCAACCTCATGAAGAAACTTGCACAAATACAGACAGAGATCATCTTCCTTTCCAAATGCAAACGGATGGACATCATACCAAATGGACTGAAGGTGAAAAATCCATTGCTATCTACATACTGCACAGACCACAGTGAGAGATTATGCCATACATTATCAAAGAAACTGAGGAACCACCTGATCAGCATCCTATACAGCAAACTGAAAAACATCAAGAAAGAGCTCTCCAACCTGGAGACTTTCATAAATAACCAACCCTCCACACAAATGGACTTTACTAAAATAAGACAGGAGATCTACATTACACACCTCACCTCTCTACAAAGGAAAAAGGACCGTAAGCTGTCTAAAATCCTACCTGCCACATGGGGCCACAACAGGGGTACCCCGAACTCACCCAGCAATATCGTCAATTTATCCAGCTACACACTCAACCCAGCAGAAGAGTCTGTCCTATCTCGGGGACTCTCCTTTTGCCCCAGCACCCCCACGAACATGATACAGTTCTGTGGTGATCTGGAAGCCTACTTTCGCCGCCTCCGACTCAAAGAATACTTTCATGATAACGCTGAACAGCGCACTGATACACAGATACCCTCCCACCAACAACACAGGAAGAAGAACTCCACATGGACTCCTCCTGAGGGTCGAAATGACAGTCTGGACCTATACATAGAATGCTTCCGCCGACGTGCACAGGCAGAAATTGTGGAAAAACATCATCGCTTGCCTCATAACCTAAGTCGTGCAGAACGCAATGCCATCCACAGCCTCAGAAACCACCCTGACGTTATCATCAAAGAGGCTGATAAAGGAGGTGCTGTTGTCATCATGAACAGGTCTGACTACCAGAAGGAGGCTGCCAGACAACTCTCCAATACCAAATTCTACAGGCCGCTTTCCTCAGATCCCACTGAGGAATACACTAAGAAACTGCACCATCTACTCAGGACACTCCCTACACTAACACAGGAACAAATCAACATACCCTTAGAGCCCCGACCGGGGTTATTCTATCTACTACCTAAGATCCACAAACCTGGAAATCCTGGACGCCCCATCATCTCGGGCATTGGCACTCTCACTGAAGGACTGTCTGGATATGTGGACTCCCTACTCAGACCCTACGCCACCAGCACTCCCAGCTATCTCCGTGACACCACAGATTTCCTGAGAAAACTACAATGCATTGGTGACCTCCCAGAAAACACCATCCTAGCCACCATGGATGTAGAGGCTCTCTACACAAACATCCCACATACAGATGGAATACAAGCTGTCAGGAACAGTATCCCTGATGATGACACAGCACAACTTATTGCTGAGCTCTGTGACTTTATCCTCACGCACAATTATTTCAAATTTGGTGACAATATATACCTCCAGACCAGTGGCACCGCTATGGGCACCCGCATGGCCCCACAATATGCCAACATTTTTATGGCTGACCTGGAACAACGCTTCCTCAGCTCTCGTCCACTCATGCCCCTTCTCTACCTACGCTATATTGATGACATCTTCATCATCTGGACCCATGGGAAGGAGGCCCTGGAAGAATTCCACCATGCTTTCAACAGCTTCCACCCCACCATCAACCTCAGCCTGGACCAATCTACACGGGAGGTCCACTTCCTGGACACCACCGTACAAATAAGCGATGGCCACATTAACACCACCCTATACCGAAAACCCACCGACCGCTACGCCTACCTTCATGCCTCCAGCTTCCACCCCGGTCACACCACACGATCCATCGTCTACAGCCAAGCACTGAGGTACAATCGCATCTGCTCCAACCCCTCAGACAGAGACCAACACCTACAAGATCTTCACCAAGCATTCTCAAAACTACGATACCCACACAAGGAAATAAAGAAACAAATCAACAGAGCCAGACGTGTACCCAGAAGACTCCTGCTACAAGACAGGCCCAGAAGAGAAACCAACAGAACTCCACTGGCCATCACCTACAGTCCTCAGCTTAAACCTCTCCAACGCATCATCAGTGATCTACAACCCATCCTGGACAATGATCCCTCACTTTCACAGACCTTGGGAGGCAGGCCAGTCCTCGCCCACAGACAACCTGCCAACCTTAAGCATATTCTCACCAGCAACCACGCATCGCACCATAACAACTCTAACTCAGGAACCAACCCATGCAACAAACCTCGATGCCAACTCTGCCCACATATCTACACCAGCAACACCATCACTGGACCTAACCAGATCAGCTACAACATCACCGGCTCATTCACCTGCACGTCCACCAATGTTATATATGCCATCATAGGCCAGCAATGCCCCTCTGCTATGTACATTGGCCAAACTGGACAGTCACTACGCAAGAGGATAAATGGACACAAGTCAGATATCAGGAATGGCAATATACAAAAACCTGTAGGAGAACACTTCAACCTCCCTGGCCACACAATAGCAGATGTTAAGGTAGCCATCTTACAGCAAAAAAACTTCAGGACCAGACTCCAAAGAGAAACTGCTGAGCTTCAGTTCATCTGCAAATTTGACACCATCAGATCAGGATTAAACAAAGACTGTGAATGGCTATCCAACTACAGAAACAGTTTCTCCTCCCTTGGTGTTCACACCTCAACTGCTAGCAGAGCACCTCACCCTCCCTGATTGAACTAACCTCGTTATCTCCACACTGATATCTACCTGCCTCTGGAGATTTCCATTACTTGCATCTGAAGAAGTGAGGTTCTGACCCACGAAAGCTTATGCTCCCAGTACTTCTGTTAGTCTCAAAGGTGCCACAGGACCCTCTGTTGCTTTTTACAGATTCAGACTAACACGGCTACCCCTCTGATACTTGACACCATGCAAGGCACTGCATTTAGCCGTATGGAATGGAAATCTATCAACCTCATGAAGAAACTTGCACAAATACAGACAGAGATCATCTTCCTTTCCAAATGCAAACGGATGGACATCATACCAAATGGACTGAAGGTGAAAAATCCATTGCTATCTACATACTGCACAGACCACAGTGAGAGATTATGCCATACATTATCAAAGAAACTGAGGAACCACCTGATCAGCATCCTATACAGCAAACTGAAAAACATCAAGAAAGAGCTCTCCAACCTGGAGACTTTCATAAATAACCAACCCTCCACACAAATGGACTTTACTAAAATAAGACAGGAGATCTACATTACACACCTCACCTCTCTACAAAGGAAAAAGGACCGTAAGCTGTCTAAAATCCTACCTGCCACATGGGGCCACAACAGGGGTACCCCGAACTCACCCAGCAATATCGTCAATTTATCCAGCTACACACTCAACCCAGCAGAAGAGTCTGTCCTATCTCGGGGACTCTCCTTTTGCCCCAGCACCCCCACGAACATGATACAGTTCTGTGGTGATCTGGAAGCCTACTTTCGCCGCCTCCGACTCAAAGAATACTTTCATGATAACGCTGAACAGCGCACTGATACACAGATACCCTCCCACCAACAACACAGGAAGAAGAACTCCACATGGACTCCTCCTGAGGGTCGAAATGACAGTCTGGACCTATACATAGAATGCTTCCGCCGACGTGCACAGGCAGAAATTGTGGAAAAACAACATCGCTTGCCTCATAACCTAAGTCGTGCAGAACGCAATGCCATCCACAGCCTCAGAAACCACCCTGACGTTATCATCAAAGAGGCTGATAAAGGAGGTGCTGTTGTCATCATGAACAGGTCTGACTACCAGAAGGAGGCTGCCAGACAACTCTCCAATACCAAATTCTACAGGCCGCTTTCCTCAGATCCCACTGAGGAATACACTAAGAAACTGCACCATCTACTCAGGACACTCCCTACACTAACACAGGAACAAATCAACATACCCTTAGAGCCCCGACCGGGGTTATTCTATCTACTACCTAAGATCCACAAACCTGGAAATCCTGGACGCCCCATCATCTCGGGCATTGGCACTCTCACTGAAGGACTGTCTGGATATGTGGACTCCCTACTCAGACCCTACGCCACCAGCACTCCCAGCTATCTCCGTGACACCACAGATTTCCTGAGAAAACTACAATGCATTGGTGACCTCCCAGAAAACACCATCCTAGCCACCATGGATGTAGAGGCTCTCTACACAAACATCCCACATACAGATGGAATACAAGCTGTCAGGAACAGTATCCCTGATGATGACACAGCACAACTTATTGCTGAGCTCTGTGACTTTATCCTCACGCACAATTATTTCAAATTTGGTGACAATATATACCTCCAGACCAGTGGCACCGCTATGGGCACCCGCATGGCCCCACAATATGCCAACATTTTTATGGCTGACCTGGAACAACGCTTCCTCAGCTCTCGTCCACTCATGCCCCTTCTCTACCTACGCTATATTGATGACATCTTCATCATCTGGACCCATGGGAAGGAGGCCCTGGAAGAATTCCACCATGCTTTCAACAGCTTCCACCCCACCATCAACCTCAGCCTGGACCAATCTACACGGGAGGTCCACTTCCTGGACACCACCGTACAAATAAGCGATGGCCACATTAACACCACCCTATACCGAAAACCCACCGACCGCTACGCCTACCTTCATGCCTCCAGCTTCCACCCCGGTCACACCACACGATCCATCGTCTACAGCCAAGCACTGAGGTACAATCGCATCTGCTCCAACCCCTCAGACAGAGACCAACACCTACAAGATCTTCACCAAGCATTCTCAAAACTACGATACCCACACAAGGAAATAAAGAAACAAATCAACAGAGCCAGACGTGTACCCAGAAGCCTCCTGCTACAAGACAGGCCCAGAAGAGAAACCAACAGAACTCCACTGGCCATCACCTACAGTCCTCAGCTTAAACCTCTCCAACGCATCATCAGTGATCTACAACCCATCCTGGACAATGATCCCTCACTTTCACAGACCTTGGGAGGCAGGCCAGTCCTCGCCCACAGACAACCTGCCAACCTTAAGCATATTCTCACCAGCAACCACGCACCGCACCAGAACAACTCTAACCCAGGAGCCAACCCATGCAACAAACCTTGATGCCAACTCTGCCAACATATCTACACTAGCAACACCATCACAGGACCTAACCAGATCAGCTACAACATCACCGGCTCATTCACCTGCACGTCCACCAATGTTATATATTCCATCACCTGCCAGCAATGCCCCTCTGCTATGTACATTGGCCAAACTGGACAGTCACTACGCAAGAGGATAAATGGACACAAGTCAGATATCAGGAATGGCAATATACAAAAACCTGTAGGAGAACACTTCAACCTCCCTGGCCACACAATAGCAGATGTAAAGGTAGCCATCTTACAGCAAAAAAACTTCAGGACCAGACTCCAAAGAGAAACTGCTGAGCTCCAGTTCATTTGCAAATTTGACACCATCAGATCAAGATTAAACAAAGACTGTGAATGGCTATCCAACTACAGAAGCAGTTTCTCCTCCCTTGGTGTTCACACCTCAACTGCTAGCAGAACACCTCACCCTCCCTGATTGAACTAACCTCGTTATCTCCATACTGATTTGTACCTGCCTCTGGAGATTTCCATTACTTGCATCTGAAGAAGTGAGGTTCTTACCCACGAAAGCTTATGCTCCCAATACTTCTGATAGTCTTAAAGGTGACACAGGACCCTCTGTTGCTTTTTACAGATTCAAACTAACACGGCTACCCCTCTTATACAAGTCAGGAAAGTTTCCTCTTTATTCCACCCCCACAGAGGAGTAAGTTGCATGAGAATTTTTTTATGTGAGTGTTCCAGAGCTGTTTCTGGGTTATGAGTTGCTTTGTGGGAAATCAAAGTTACAGAATAGAAGTGGTGAGGATTGTGAATCCTAATGTCTGGGGAAAACCCGTTGTCAAGCTCACGTGCGCTTCACCAGTAATGTGGACAGTTCCATTGTTCCTGCGTATAGAGCGGTCAAGTTAAAATCCCAGTGGGTGTCCTGGGCCCAGAACATTTAAGGCCTAGAAAATCAGGACTTTAAATTTGGGGGTATGATTTTTGAGAGTCTCTGCAATGGCATCATGGAGTTCTGGGGTGCAGGAGCTCATGCTGCTATTCTGACCAAACTCTCCTTCCAGGCAGTCCAAGAAGATCTATGGGATGGAGAGTCCACCCTGTGCATGGATCAAGGGGAATGATCTGGCTCTGAGAAAGGGCCTCAGAAATGACCCAATACTAACAATCTGAACTTTAATTCTCTTGAAGCTTTGGTAGGAATGATTCAGCAGAATTGCAGCAGGTTGAGCCCAGCACCTTAGCATTATTGTTTAAATATATCAGGCTAAGAAAAGACTGTGACTGAGCAATCAATCCACACGGTGGGAAAGAACATTGAAGGGTTAGAATCACTGTAAGGTAATCCCAGTATGGTAACTTTATTGGTAAACCCCTTCCCTGAACCTCCCATGAAGCTCCCCAGGAGAACAAGAGGTTAAACCATCAGTAAGATGCACACAGCAGAGTGAGTCTGAGCCCATCTCTTGCCAACTATATTATAGAAACAAAGGCATGGGCAATTTTACCTTGGGTGAGAATTCCCTGAGTTTTCTGGGTCATTTTTGGAGCTCAAGAGAAGCTACCAGTACTTGCTGGAAGATGTCATCTTGGTATGCAAGTGGACCAGGGAAGCACTGCTGACATACAGCACGGCACAGTGGCAGGAATCTAGTACTGCAGCTTCCCGTAGCGTTCCCGGTGAATCTGCAGGAAGCTGACTTGTTGATCTTTTGTTCAGCATTTGATTTTATCATGGATGGCTTCTCTTGGTAGCCCTTAACTGCCTGCTGATAGAAGAAGGTGATGAGGGCTAGTTGGCTGAAGCCAAAGGGCGGTGAAGCCAAAGACCGATGAAGTTTCTTTGCAGCACGTAGTCATGAAATTTGCTCAGAGTGATGTAACAAAATTGGGGCTTTGGCAGGCATAATCGTTAACTGAGCTGGTGTATGCAAAGTAATCCACTCTCCCCGTCTTATGAAGTCTGGTGAATGATCTGTAGCCTTCTTCCATTCACTACACCCACCCACTCTATGGCCATTGTATGACAACAAACAGCTCAATTAATTGCCTTAATGGGGTGAATTGGGGGAGGATCTTCAGGGGCAATGCCAGCCTCTTACTGGTTGGGGGCCTGAGGTGGGCCAGACCTAAAATTGGGTGGGCTGCGCCCCCCCACTCACCATGAGGTCCACCCCCTCCATGGCCCCTCCCCATGGCCAGGTTGGAGGCTGGAGCCGGGTAGTGTGGGGCACGGGCTACTCACAGCCAGTAAGAGCTGCCCAAGTGGGGCAACCTGGCTCTGGGGCCAGCAGAGCCCTTGGGGAGTAGTGACCATCGGGGGTGGGGGCCTGGACCCCAGTCTGGGTGGAATGTCCCACCTGGCCAGTAGCCGCCACTCTCTCCACTCTGCCTTCACAGCTGGGCAGCTGGAGAGCAGCAGCTGCTACGGGGTGGCTATGGCAAATTTTGGGGTGGCTATAGCCCTTGCAAGCCTCCCCCAGCACTGCCCCTGAGGCTCTTGCTTCTAGTTTAGCATGGAGTGGTTTCAGATCTGTGTCAGCCACAGCGGGGTGATTATACAGCCCCCTTCGTTCATTCAATGTTGTTTCAGGAAGATCTAAACCCAGACAAAAGGATAAAAGCCCAGACATCCTTTATTTGAGCATTTCACAAATAAATTACAAGTTTCTTTGCAACCACATCATAAATCAAAACGTTTATTTACACCTCAGAAACAGCAAGCAATTCAGCAACTAGGGCCTAAAGGAACCATTCACTGGAAAAGTAGCTGAATAAAATATTCAAATCCAAACAAAAATTCCTGGTGATGATTGAAGGAGACAGAGTTCGTTATGGGGCAAACGTGACGCTACAGGAGGTTACCATTGGACGTTTCAATTAATCACACAGCATATCTGTACTGAATTCGCCACCATACACACTTTCATTTTACAATCCTAGTTCATGGGCAGGGCGCGTATGCATGCCCACGCATGCACTGTCCCTTTAGACTACATTCATTTAACCTCAAAACATCAAATACAGCCACTTATTAATGCAGAGGAGAAGCCTAACTTTCAGAGGATGGGTATAACTCCATATAGTCATCCTGCTAATATTGAAGAAAATTAGGATTCTTTCTGTATCCTCCTTCACACTGCTACTGACTTGCTGGTACATAGACAACTAAAACAAAAGGAGTCAGTAAACAAGTATGCATATCTTCAAATTATGTAAATCAATATAAAGAGAGAGAGAGAGCGCGCGCCGAGTGAGGCTTAAATCAATACAACATCAGAGGTGGGAATAAACTATTTATTTTCAGCACTTTGGGTTGACCATGCATAACCCATGCCCCTGCTTGAGTTGTGTGTTCATCTGTAATTCATAGAATTAAACTGCTTATTCCAAATCCCCATGCTGTGTAGTCTCGCTCTCCCCCTCTACATATCTTATATATAGCTCTATATATGTATGTGTATATCTCTATATATCTACATATATACACACACATAGCAATTGTGCAACTAGTAACTTTCACTGAGAATTTATGTGTGTATTCCTTTCATTTGGACATTGAGAAGTTAGCGGTCATCATAACTTGTGGTTAGGTAAAGTGTGGATAGTAACAGCAATGGGCTGTAAGTTTTACACAGTAAAATAGTTATCTGTATCTGCTTTATGTGGACTCTAGTTTGTTTTCTGAAATAATTTGCATGTGAACTTCAAGGTTACAAATCACGGAGAGCTAAATGGGAAAGAATTGTTGTTGTTTTTTTTTTTTTTTTTTTTTTTTTGCTACCTTTGGGAGACGTAGCACGTGGGACAACAATAGTTTCTACAGATACTGTAAGGGGAATACATAATCTTATATTTTCCCTTGGACCTGCTATTCTCATGCCAGTGTCATTTTTTATTATCATTCATCTTTTATTCAACTTTTTTACATGAAATGAGATAAACACATTTGTTAAGAATTTGGCTTCCGGACATACAATAATATGATCTGTGTACAAAACTCTGCTGTGTGATCAAATGGCTAAATGTATTGGTAGAAACAAAGGGGGGAAATTAGCAATCACCATGCTTTAGCAAACTAGTGATGCAAAGGAATGACTAATGGTAAAACAAACATAACCATAACACACATGCTTCTCTTTTTCTGTAATGATAAAATAAAGCCTTTAAACTGGGTCACCTATCAACTGACTGGAAATCCTTAATTTAATAAATGAGATTGTATTACAGTTCAAATGATCACCCCAGAGACCAACCAGACTTACTTGACTAGAAGTGTGGTCATTCTAAATAAAAGTTAAACAAAATTGTACTGGGGACCTTTGGGATACTTTAAAGGGGTTAGTGAAGGAAGTGAGTCATCTAGAGTGTAGGTTTCCCTAAGTTCAAGCCAGACCTACAATAATAGATAAATGATTTCCAAGTGTCTTATGACAAGTTATGTTATTTTACTATTTACAGCAGACTGATAAAAGCAATGTATTGAGAAATGAGATGAAATATCTCAAGGTATAGGGTCTTACAGACATCAGGGCGGATTTTCAATTTTTTAAACCCTGAATAACTCTGGTCAATGGAGTTACTCTTGATTTATCTAGGTGGAAATGTGATGAGAATCTGGCTCCACGTTTATATTACGAAAACATTGTTCCACTGTGATCTAAATATTATTTGACACCCACCATGAAATTCAGCTGGTTTTCTTTTGTTTTGATCTTCAGACCTGCAGTTACTGAACATAATATACATTAATATATGCACATAGGCATAATGCGAGCACACTCATGAGGTGTATTGACAGCATTTCAGTTAGCAAGTACACTGAAAATGACACATTCACCCTGCTAATCAACACCATTCTTTGATTAACTTGATAACTGTCATATTGGATTCGTGTTTTACCAGAAAATACAGGTTTTGAAATGAAATGATTTATACCAGCGCTGTTTTGCGTATGCTTCAAAATGAAAATGATTAAATTCAGTGTCTTTCAAAATACAGACAACTTTGCATGTATTACACACACATACACACAGAGAGAAATAAATGTTGTCGCAACTAAAATAGCTAAATTAAAATAATTGATGGATTATGAAAACAGCAAAGATTACCTGAACAAATTTTAAACTTAATCCAACATAAAAAGGAAGAGCAAAAGTTATGAGGTTTTTCTTTTTGATCTTTTCTGATTTTGCATGACATGAAATCCTTCCAAATTCTGCTAGTTCCTGAGTTTCAGGAAATAACATCATCTTGGGCCTTTTCCCTCATGTAAGGAAACCCATAAATTTTAATGTGGCTTCTCACTTGAATAAGGCTGTAAGATTTGGCCTATTGGGTTTCTTGATAGATGTTCTTTCTTGAATATGGGGAATTGGGAAACGAGGAAAAATATTAAGATGGCAGCTATGTCTCCTCTTTTCGTGCCTAGGATGCCCAGAAGTTAACTCAAGATGGAGCCCTTGGGCATATGAACAGGAGAGGTTGGGGATTGAGGTTTCAGAAACGCCCCCAATTTTGGATGAGAAAGTCAGGGAGGTATTGGTACCTCTGTGATCCAGAGCCTCCACTGGGGGAATATTCTCATTTATAACTACCCCTTGTATAGGTCAATTTTTTTGCAATATTATTTGAGCTGTTATGCTGCACTGTGGACTCTTATTGCACAGTAAAAGGGTAGGCAACCGGCTTTACCCAGCAGCTTGTCGCTAGGACAGATTCAAACAGAAAAGTTTTATTCCCGGATTTGGGCCCTCTTAGGAGGATCCATAATGTGCTAGGTTTTGAACAAGAAGCAGGGATAGTTTCTCATCATGACTCACGCAAAGCGCAGCCAAATCAATGGGAATCTTTTCACTGACAGACTTTGAATGATGCCCATATGCAGGGGGGAGGAAGTATCCCATTAGAAAAAATATATTTATGTGGAAGGATAGTTGTCGTTTCCATTACATTCAAGTGAAGAGTTTAGTAGATCAAGGCATGGGATGCAATTCCTCTTTGGGAAAGATCCACAATGTATTTCGCATTCATCTATTTTCATTTTGCAAACTTTGCATTTAACACTTGTTTATATGTATAAGTGATTGGTGATTATAAAACAGCAGCATTTGCTTACCACAATGCCTGGGGCAGAAGATGTGGAATGGAAGCATGCCCATGTTCAGGTCGGAGTAACATTTGAGATCAGGCACTTCCGCCTTAAAGGCCTGCAGTTGCCTAATGAACCTTTCTGAAATTCTTCTCAAAAGAACCTCCCATTGACCTCTAAGTACTACTGTGGTAACTCAGACACCTGTGATGTGTTGTGAAAGAAGCAAGGTCAGTGGGAGTTTTTCCTGGGTGAGGACTTCAAGAGTTAAGCTCTCAGAGAAAAAATACAGCTTTTTGTATCAAGGCAGTTTATATCTTATCAAGAAAACTAAAAATTGAGGGACGTCCACAACATAAACTAACTTTTTTGCTGTCACCATTATTAATTATTATTATTATTACTTTAGTTTAAAAGGACCTGTTGTAATATTTGGTATAATACAGGAAGTCAGAGAAAAGCTATTGTACAGCAATTTTTCACCACCAATACACATTTAATATCTAGTGTAACATCATGAAAAACTAAGTGTGTGTTTGGAATTTATTTTTTATACTTCCAAAAAGCTTTAATATTGAAACATATACATGATGTGGAAGGTATGTGTATAATCTCACTGTAGTAATGACAACATACAGAATGACCCATAAGTACTGTAAAAATGCTAACCCAAAAATGCAGCTGGGAAGTTCTATTGCATAAGAAAGCATTGTTATTTAAACTTTAAATAAGCAAGTTTATTAAAATATTCTAAGACATTTACCTCACCCTAGTTACTGGCAAGCTCTAGTAAAAGCCACAGTCTGTCACTAGTATATTTTTGGGTGTGTGTGTGTTAATTTTATAAAAAATTTGGTGTGAGCTTTGATGGATCATTTACAATTTATTAACAGGATCGTCATCTTGATACAGTTAGAAGTTTTTGTTTACCTTACATGCTCACAGAATAAAAAAAGGATTAATATTCATACATAATGAACACCTTTTAATTCAATGTTTGCAAACAAGTGTGGTTATTTCACACACACACAGAAGTGATCTTGTTACTTTTAATTGAAAACTGTGTGTACATGTATATGTATGTGTGTGTATATATGAATATATTTATACAATAGGGCATCTATTTTCCTCACTGTGCTCAGGGATGTCAATGAGAGCTGAGAACAGGCCTTTGTGGTTAAGGAGTCGAAAGAGAGATGATCAATGCATCTGAGAAATCCCTTTACTCCTACTATTCGCATAGGCCTTCTGACATGTAAACATCTACCTACCTGATTGCCTCCGCAGATCAGGCACTAAGAAGTTTAAAATGTCCTCAACTGCGCCAGCAAATAATTATCGGCAGGAGCAAAAAGAGAGGCTGGGTTGAAGCCCCTTTAAATTCAGGCCCAGAGTGTCCCAATATTCTAGATAAAGACCCATAGTGCATTTGACTGCTTTCAGCCCCCTTGCAAATCACAGCCTCCTTATCTCCCAGGGCTGCTGTCATTGTAATGTGGTGTGAAAAGCTGCTTTCACTGCTGCCTCATCAGTACCACCTGTGGCGGAAGGAAAGAAATCGTGATCGGCAATAAAGTGTTGGGAATTTGCGTCTCTTGTACAGAGCCTGAGGTAAAAGAAGTGACATTGCAGAGGACTGGGCCTGGCATAGCTGGCATCACTGACGCGGCAATTTTAATGGTATAGTCGCAGTTGCTCTTGCCTTTTGTGTTACACCATTGTATAAACAGCATATACAATGGGTTTAGCTATGATAGGACAATTATAACTCACCTGTGGCTCTGTTACTCTGCCCTGTTCCTCCCCAACTTCAGGCAACTGTCTCATAAAAGCTAACCCTATTGTGTATCTCTTCTCTGCATATAAATATATATACACACATACATTCATACATCTACAAATACCAACCCACAGACAAAATATTTGTTTTTGAACAGTTGAATAGCAACAAGTCAACAGATAGAAAAAAAATGGAGTCATTCTATATTCAGCTCCCAGAAGGTCAAGTTGAGATGTCATGGTCTTTTAACATTCAGTGAAAATTCGCATAAACCTTGCGTCTTGCAAGAGAAATCCATTATTGAACAACAGTAAGGGCAGAGGTTGTCAAACACTGACGTACAGTCGGCTAGACTAAGTGAGGTTGCAAATTAAATTGAATCTGGAGCAACTGAGGCCTAGTAGTGAAGAACAGTAACTGTAAACTGCGATCTTCGGATTTGATGTTTTCCTTTTCTTGTTGCCATGGCAACTCGGTAGGACAGCTTCAAATGTCAGGAGTTCTTACAGACCTAGGTGATGGGAAATGTGTGTGGTTATTACCGAGCAGGATCACAGCATTCTTTAACTATTCCTTAGGGGAAAAATACATCGAATTACTCATTGGTTTGCATGCATATTATTAAGCAATTGCAGCTAAAACATCCTGGTTCAGAAGCAATTATTTGAAGACAGAAATCTATGGGAGAAATGCCACTTCTGGCATTTAAGGATCTTTAGCAGTGTATAGTCAAGAGGTCTGAGCTCAAAACAGGAGACAGGACCTGTGACCTGATCCTCTTGTACCTTGCCCCTTAGTCAATTACACCTGTGTAAAGTGAGATTAAAATACCAACCAATAATCTTTTTTTAACCAATGATCAGTGCAGGAAAAACAGGCAAATTTTTAAAGAATATGCACTTTTTAAAATTATAGTTTTATTGGCACTTTATGCTCCCTGCAAGCTATGGTTTGGAATAGCTGCTCTATTGATTACGTGGTAGGACAATGGAAACCAAGGATACAGACAAATACAAAGTATACTTCTTATTTTTCCTGTTAGCCAATTTAAAAACACAAATGTTTGCAGGTGTTACACCTTGATGCATAACTCTGCCTTTTTTAGATTGTCACCCTTTACATTGTATCAGAGAGGTGATTGCAAAAGACCCAAAGAAGCAGAAGCAATTAGGATCTGCTCTAACACCCACTGGAGTTAATGGGAGTCTTTCCATTGACTCCATCAGGCATTGGATGGGACCTTCACTGAATTGAAAATACTGTGTTTGAATTGAGAATAAAAGCACAAGGCTGTTGAAAGGATTCACGTCAAATCACGCAGGGTCTTGATCCTACAATAGTTGGACCCAATCTCAACAGAGCTCCAGGCAGATGGAAGGATCTGCTTGTGTGGAGATCACTGCATGCTTGGGCCATGAAGACACATGTCATACACCCATATCAAAAGAGACGAATGTGTTTACTGAATATGCTTGTCTAATCTATGTTAAATTTCTATTCCTTGATCACCTATTTATCATTTTGCCAGTTAACGATAAACACCTGCAGCCTATTCAGGACACAATGGGTATTATTTAGATGCTGGATTGCTATTTCTGTTTGCTCATTTTTGATTACTTGTTTTGTTCCTTTCAGACAAACTGACTTTAATATCAGTTTTGATAAAATTGATTTTGTCCTAATTATTTGCTTGTTGTTATTACTTTTGCATTATTTGAATGGAATTTAATGTTAAATTTCACTAACTACGGAATTACATGCAGCACAACAAAGCAACCCGAGGAAACCTATAACAGCCTACCATCCCCTATGGCAAAATATAAATTACGCAACATATGTTTCTCTAATAATAAGTGGAGGGAAATGAAAGAAGAATAAGAACCTGGAGAGAGGCTTTTGAGAACATGCACAATCTCTAGAGCTGAAGAACAGAGTTCAGCCACTGGCTATCTTCTACTTGCTTTTGTATTCACCTTCCCCACTACTTTCTCCTGAGTTTGCTTAGCTATCATCCATACTTGCTTATATTCTTTCCCAATTTTGAGAACATGCTGCTTTGTGATGTCTACTAGGGCTTCATCTACCATTGAACTTCAGTCATTTTTGGGGTGGAATTTAACTAAAGAGAATACAGTAATGCTATATACTAATACAGTGTGGAAAGGAGGATACCATATATCCGTTTTAACAATAGAGTGAATCTTATTAGGAAGGATGCAATCACCTGAAGTGGAATATTCTCTGGATGGTAGGGCTAATGCCATCCCAATTTCAAACTGCCACAACATTTGGGATGGTTTGGTTTGGGTGTTCAGGTATGGTTATTAAAGGCAGAGATGCTAATCACAAAATTCTGATCCATGTTTGGATATGGATACTCCCTGAGCACCACCACCATTGTGTAGATGTGTTTGGATGAGGGGGTTCAGATTTGGGCCAGTCTTTCATAAATGCCTCTGGTGATAGTGAAAAATAAATTTCACATCTCTGAAAGGCAATACGATGCCTCTCAGCATCATGAAGGGGCTTTTATTCAAGCCTGACTCACACGAAGTTGTGCTGCCTTTTGAATCCATCTACTCAGAGTTTCTAGGAGTCTCTTGGAGGTCTCCAGCTAAGGACAGCCAGTCACACATGGCAAATAAACAATAATCATAACACTCAATATCTGGATAATCCATAGGCTGAAATTTCTTCAGAAAATAAAATTTCAGGACACAATTATGAATCCCAACACAGTCAGGAAATTCCTAGTTGGTTCATCAGCAGCTTGTGAACAAGAAATAGGGGCTACATGTGTTGCATTAATCATTCATTCTAAATAGGTTGCCCAGCTCTAGTTCTGAGCATGATTTTTTCCATGCTAGTTTCTTCTCGACTGGAGTCTAATATAACTGTAACATAATATATATTTCAAACCTCTGCTTCATGCAGTATTGACAGTTCCTACTGTGCAGTGCTCATGGAGAATAAAATATATTTTTATGATGTAATGGTCATATTTTGAAATTTTTCTCCACCTGCAAACAATGGCACAACTCCCCCCCCCCCAAAAAAAAACAAAATCCCATGCCCCTCACCTTCTATCTCTGAGTGCGAATTCCCAGTGGACTCACCCATTTACCAACTAGAATTTAGTTCCTCTGCTCAGCGACTCATGCAATATTCCCAGTGCAATTTCAACCAAATAAAAGAAATGCATTTAAATGTGCCTTGAAAAGTTGCATCAGCTGCTCTTCCTAACTGGAATGTTACTAAACTGATAACGAGAGGAAGAGCCAACGAAAGATGAGATCCTGAACATATTCAACTCCCATTGAAGTCGACCGGAGACCCTGGTGCTCCGCAACTCTTATGATCAGGCTTACTGGGTTCCTGGAATGGTAAAAGGGGCCATAGAGATTATTAGAGAGTGCACATTGGCTGAGAAGCTAATTGCACTGGGCTGCAATTTAAGTGAGGGTTTTAGCTGACGGCTAAGGTTCTGCTGTGTAGGGTTATGGAATTTAAGCTTTGAGTTTGTGCATGCATACACACAATCACAGACATACACACTTTTAAGAAACATTAGGGGGAAAAAACCCTGCCGTTTTTCATCTAACTGTAGCAGGTGGAGATTCCATCTGTACTGGTTTTCTTGAGGAAAAAATAGACTTTTATTTTTTATCAAGAGAAAGCTGTCAAGATTTTCAGTGGGAGTTAAGGTTATTTCTTTATGAGCCATGTAGTCTATCAAATGAAACCCTGGCAACAGTGAGACAAAGAAAACTGTTCATTCCATAGGTTCCAGGGACAGCACAAATGATGTACTGCTTCATTCTTCTGGATTTTGATGTGACCAGAAGCCCTTGATGGGACTCTTTCTTTTTTTTTTTTTTTTTTTTTTTTGCGGGCTGTACACTTCCTCTTCATTTTCTGATCTGGCCTTCAACACAGCCCTGTAGCCATCCTTAGCTTCAGGTGTGCAGATGACAAGGACAATCCTATTCTAAGCACTGTTGGTTAGAGCGGCATCAGCCATGCACTATGATTAATTGATTGGCTTAATTTTGCTGCTTCTTCTGCATGTAAATTGCCTGTGAGCTGCTTTCAGTTCTCTGAGATATATGTTTTCCCAAATTATGTGCCAAATAATTGCTGCAAATAATTCTCTTCTGTATCTTGAGAGCAAGTACTCAATATTTGAGTGTCAGTTAATTTTGATTGCACACAGAGGTAACATGATATGGTTTATGTTCCCTGATCGAATTCACCCAACTTTTCTATTCCAGTGTGAATATCAAAGTTTGCCAACTCAAAATTTGCTTTCCAAGAATATTCTCAAACAGTCACTTAAAATGTAGCATTTTCACAAACACTCTGGAATATTTGCAGAAATTAAGAAGACCCAAAGTAGTGGGCAAGATGCTCACGTGGGATAAATGAGTGTAGCCTCACTGAAATCAATAATGCGATGCCAATTGAAATCAGCTCCCTTGCTGCAGATTAAGTCAACTACTTGTAGTCCTACTTTTAGTGGACATAGAGAACAATTGATCACCGTCCTCTTCATAACAGCCTTAACATAGTTGAAGACTGTTATCACGTCCATCCTCCGTCTTCTTTTGTCAAGTCTAAAAATGCCCAGTTTTTTTAACCTTTCCTCATAGGTCAGGTTTTCTAAACCTTTTAGCATTTTTGTTGCTCTCCTCTGGACTCACTCCAATTTTTCCACATCTTCCCTAAATTGTCGCATCCAGAATTGGACACAGTACTCCAGCTGAGCCCTCCCCAGTGCCGAATAGAGTGGGACAATTACCCTCTATGTCTTATATACAATACTCCTGTTAATACAGCACAGAGGAGACCAGTCCTCTGAGGCCTGCCAATTCCTTCATCTCTTAAGCGGCTGAACACCTTCAAACTCACACTTGACCTCAATGAGAATTGAAGTTGGACTATTCTATTTAGGTACTCACACCATGCCCATTACCCTAGTATTTGAACACCCCTAGTCCGTTGCATAACCAGACCAATACACCTATGAAGTTATGCCTCAAGATTAAAGGCTAACATCTCTGTTTTCTTGGCCACTGAATGTTAATGTGCTCTGCTTACAAGGCCTTGGCATTGACACTAGAAAAAAGCGTCATTCCTTGTCACAAAAGAGGTACGTTTTCTGATCTGAGAGCCATCAGCTGTAATGGCTGTAATTCAGGAGATCCAACGCTTGCTCACAAAAGAAAGACATTATTTAAAATAATATTGACCAGTTTTTCGGTGCTGCTCAAGGTATGGGTCAGACTTCCTAATTTATGAGATTCTTTGGTATTCTTATAAGAAAAAATAACCTGACAAACTTCCAACAGGTTTCACTTTCAATTTTGGTGGGAAAATAAATTTCAGAGAAGGAGGGACAATCAAGCCCTTCTGATTTGCACACAGAAGAATCATAGAATCATAGAATATCAGAGTTGGAAGGGACCTCAAGAGGTCATCTAGTCCAACCCCCTGCTCAAAGCAGGACCAATTCCCAGCTAAATCATCCCAGCCAGGGCTTTGTCAAGCCGGGCCTTAAAAACCTCCAAGGAAGGAGACTCCACCACCTCCCTAGGTAACGCATTCCAGTGTTTCACCACCCTCCTAGTGAAATAGTTTTTCCTGATATCCAACCTGGACCTCCCCCACTGCAACTTGAGACCATTGCTCCTTGTTCTGTCATCTGCCACCACTGAGAACAGCCGAGCTCCATCCTCTTTGGAACCCCCCTTCAGGTAGTTGAAGGCTGCTATCAAATCCCCCCTCATTCTTCTCTTCTGGAGACTAAACAATCCCAGTTCTCTCAGCCTCTCCTCATAAGTCATGTGCTCCAGACCCCTAATCATTTTTGTTGCCCTCCGCTGGACTCTTTCCAATTTTTCCACATCCTTCTTGTAGTGTGGGGACCAAAACTGGACACAGTATTCCAGATGAGGCCTCACCAATGTCGAATAAAGGGGAACGATCACGTTCCTCGATCTGCTGGCAATGCCCCTACTTATACAGCCCAAAATGCCGTTAGCCTTCTTGGCAACAAGAGCACACTGTTGACTCATATCCAGCTTCTCGTCCACTGTGACCCCTAGGTCCTTTTCAGCAGAACTGCTACCTAGCCATTCGGTCCCTAGTCTGTAGCAGTGCATGGGATTCTTCCATCCTAAGTGCAGGACTCTGCACTTGTCCTTGTTGAACCTCATCAGGTTTTTTTCTGCCCAATCCTCTAATTTGTCTAGGTCCCTCTGTATCCGATCCCTACCCTCTAGTGTATCTACCACGCCTCCTAGTTTAGTGTCATCTGCAAACTTGCTGAGAGTGCAGTCCACACCATCCTCCAGATCATTAATAAAGATATTAAACAAAACCGGCCCCAGGACCGACCCTTGGGGCACTCCACTTGAAACCAGCTGCCAACTAGACATGGAGCCATTGATCACTACCCGTTGAGCCCGACGATCTAGCCAGCTTTCTATCCACCTTACAGTCCATTCATCCAGCCCATACTTCTTTAACTTGGTGGCAAGAATACTGTGGGAAACAGTATCAAAAGCTTTGCTAAAGTCAAGAAATAAGACATCCACTGCTTTCCCCTCATCCACAGAGCCAGTTATCTCATCATAGAAGGCAATTAGGTTAGTCAGGCACGACTTCCCCTTCGTGAATCCATGCTGACTGTTCCTGATCACTTTCCTGTCCTCTAAATGTTTCATAATTGATTCCTTGAGGACCTGCTCCATGATTTTTCCAGGGACTGAGGTGAGGCTGACTGGCCTGTAGTTCCCCGGATCCTCCTTCTTCCCTTTTTTAAAGATGGGCACTACATTAGCCTTTTTCCAGTCATCTGGGACCTCCCCCGATCGCCATGAGTTTTCAAAAATAATGGCTAATGGCTCTGCAATCTCACCCGCCAACTCCTTTAGCACCCTCGGATGCAGCGCATCCGGCCCCATGGACTTGTGCACGTCCAGTTTTTCTAAACAGTCCCGAACCACTTCTTTCTCCACAGAGGGTTGGTCACCTTCTCCCCATGCTGTACTGCCCAGTGCAGCAATCTGGGAGCTGACCTTGTGCGTGAAGACAGAGGCAAAAAAATCATTGAGTACATTAGCTTTTTCCACATCCTCGGTCACTAGGTTGCCTCCCTCATTCAGTAAGGGGCCCACACTTTCCTTGATTTTCTTCTTGTTGCTAACATACCTGAAGAAACCCTTCTTGTTACTCTTAACATCTCTTGCTAACTGCAACTCCAAGTGTGATTTGGCCTTCCTGATTTCACTCCTGCACGCCTGAGCAATATTTTTATACTCCTCCCTGGTCATTTGTCCAATCTTCCACTCCTTATAAGCCTCTTTTTTGCGTTTAAGATCAGCAAGGATTTCACTGTTTAGCCAAGCTGGTCGCCTGCCATATTTACTATTCTTTCTACACATCGGGATGGTTTGTTCCTGCAACCTCAATAAGGATTCTTTAAAATACAGCCAGCTCTCCTGGACCCCTTTGCCCTTCATGTTATTCTCCCAGGGGATCCTGCCCATCTGTTCCCTGAGGGAGTCAAAGTCTGCTTTTCTGAAGTCCAGGGTCCGTATTCTGCTGCTCTCCTTTCTTCCTTGTGTCAGGATCCTGAACTCGACCATCTCATGGTCACTGCCTCCCAGGTTCCCATCCACTTTTGCTTCCCCTACTAGTTCTTCCCTGTTTGTGAGCAGCAGGTCAAGAAAAGCTTTGCCCCTAGTTGGTTCCTCCAGCACTTGCACCAGGAAATTGTCCCCTACACTTTCCAAAAATTTCCTGGATTGCCTGTGCACCGCTGTATTGCTCTCCCAGCAGATATCAGGGTGATTAAAGTCTCCCATGAGAACCAGGGCCTGTGATCTAGCAACTTCTGCTAGTTGCCAGAAGAAAGCCTCGTCCACCTCATCCCCCTGGTCTGGTGGTCTATAGCAGACTCCAACCACGACATCACCCTTGTTGCTCACACTTCTCAACTTTATCCAGAGACTCTCAGGTTTTTCTGCAGTATCATACCGGAGCTCTGAGCAGTCATACTCCTCTCTTACATACAACGCAACTCCCCCACCTTTTCTGCCCTGCCTGTCCTTCCTGAACAGTTTATATCCATCCATGACAGTACTCCAGTCATGTGAGTTAGCTCTCCTTAGAATGAAGAATGAAAATGGAAAGACAGGAGAGGGATGAATTTCAACGGTATTGTTTCAACAAAGCTTTCTAAGAACAGTTATTAAGGAACCAATTCAACAGTAATTGAAGTCAATGGAATGCCTTCCAAGGGCTGTTCTAAGTGACACTGGGTAGAGCAGTCTCTTACAGACCATTCCACTGGTCAAGAACTGTCAGAATATGGGGTGCCCCCAATTTGCCCACTCCCACTGCAGGATGGGCAGGAACTCCCCTTATGCCTAGCTATACCAAACTGATTGTTTAATATACGTTCCAGTATTTTTCCAGGTATTGAAGTTAGGCTGACCATCATTCCCCAGGTCCTCTTGATCTTCCTTTTTAAAGATAGGCAATATATTTGCCCTTCTGCAGTCCTTTGGAACCTCATCCATCCCCAACTTCTTTCTCCCAGATGCAGAACTGCCCTAATAGAGCAGCTGGGGAATCAAGATATGTAAGGGGAATCTGTAGTGGCAAAAAGCAAAAAGGGGATAGAAGAGGAGTAGGAAGTATCTGGTACACAAACTAGCTTTACAGAGTCATGTGAGAATGGAACGTGTAGATCCTCTGCTTACTGTGTAAGGAGAGCTAATAACTGATGATATCAAGAAGGCTGAGGTGTTTAATGCCTACTTTGCTTCAGTCTTCACTAAAAAGATTAATGGTGACAAGATACTCAACACAATTTATATTAACAACAAAGAAAAAGGAACACAAGCAAAAATAGGAAAAGATCAGGTTAAATAATATTTAAATAAGATAGATGTATTCAAGTTGGTAGAGCCTGATAAATTCATCCTAGGGTACTTAAAGAACTATCTGAAGCAATCTCAGAACCATTAGCAATTATCTTGGAGAACTCATGGAGGATGGATGAGGTCCCAAAGGACTGCAGAAGGGCAAATATATTATCTATCTTTAAAAAGCGGGATCAAGAGGACCCAGGGAATGATAGACTGGTCAGCCTAACTTCAATACCTGGAAAAATACTGGAACATATATTAAACAATCAGTTTGTAAGCTGCTAGATGATAATAGAGTTATAAGGAAAAGTCAACATGGATTTGTCAAGAACAAACCAACCAACGTAATTTCTTTCTTTGGCAGCGTTATTGGCCTAGTGGATAGTGGGGAAGCAGTAGATGTAATATATCTTGATTGTAGTACGGCTTTTGACACAGGCCCACTTGATATTTTCATAAGCAAACAAGTGAAAAGGGTCGAGATGCAATTTCAATAGGTGAATTCACAACTGATTGAAAAGCCATATTCAAAGAGTAGTTACCAGTGGTTCACTGTCAAACTGTATCTAATGGGGTCTTGCGGGGTTAATTTCTGGGTCTGGTACTATTCAAAATGTTGATTAATTACTCAGATTATGGAGTGGAAAGTATGTTTATAAAATCTGTGGATGACACCAAGCTGGGAGGGGGTAGCAGCACTTAGGAGGACAAGATTAGAATTCAAAATGACTGACAAATTAGAGAGTTGGTTTGAAATCAACAAGATGAAAATCAGTAAAACTAAGTGCAAAGTGTTACACTTAGGGAGGAAAACTCAAATGCAAAACTATAAAATGGGAAATAAATAGCTAGATGAAAGTACTAGTACTGCTGAAAAGGATCTGGGGGATATAGTGGATTACAAATCAAATATGAGTCAACAATGTGATGCGGTTGCGAAAAAGAAAAATCATTATCCAATCATAAGGGTTTGTCTAATGGATAGTTTTTAAAAACGAGCTTGCAGAAAGTAACAATCCATTTTAAACAGCCTGCTTAAGTGTCTGTGTTATGTATTTATACAATGGTAGTAGCCACCTGTCTATTCCTAGAGGGCGAATCTAATGTTCACTCTCTATTCGAGGGTGTGTGATGGAAGAAAATGGCGAAAGAACACACATGCCATTCTTGAAGCCCAATATTTCAACCTGCCTTACCTTACCAAAAAAGCCCCATAGTTCATACCCTTGCCTAAGGGCCTGATTTCCAAGAGCTCATTGTCCAACAACTCCCATCTAGGTACCTCCAGCTTGTATTGGAGGTACCTAGATGGCACTGACCATTCTCATAGCTTGGCGGTTTTCTGATGCCATTTCCTATTTGTTTCAAAGAAACAGAACAGAACAGTAAAACTAAATTCCAGAATGTGGACCCATTTGCTAAACAGCCCTTGAATGCTTTGTTCCTCCCAAGAGACAAAGATCAGCCCTGTGCAGAGGGACAGTACATGCCCTATACACCACTTAAGTCCCACTGAAACCCTCATGGGAATTAATGGTGCATAAGCTTTGTGCTGACTCTCTGCATGGAGATGAACTTTATCTAAGATGTGTGTTTGCACCAATTCTAATTTAACATACAGTAGGATAGCTAACAAAACTGGATTCTACAGTTCACTGCTTGCATGTGCCATTTTCTTCAGAGGAAAAACTTCAATTACCCTCTCATCGGAAACACTGAATTTAATCTTTGCATAATTAAAAAACCACATTTACAACATGGGGTTTGTTGAAACCTCAATACTGTTGCAGAGTTAGTAGGGAAATGGTATATAACATCATAACCACAGTCACCTCACCAACATTCAGATAATTATTTCCTGGGCTTACCCTCTAGAAAAGGGCACGGATTAGATACATAGTCACTGCTGTAGCCGAAATGTAAATTATAACAACAACAACACACCACAGAAGTTTTCAAATAAATTATTTGGTTTTTGCCAGTGTCCCAGTGTGTGTGCGCATTTTCCAAATATCCAGAACTATGCTCTCTTTGAGCTTTCTCCAAATCCATTTCCATGGACTTCAATAGGACTTGGATAACGCCCTTGGAAATTACTAATATTTCTTTGGGCATATAGAAAATAATCATTTAATAGCCACTTCCTAATGAGACCTAGGTCAAATCTTAGTGTAGCAAGATGTTCTATAAGCTTTACTGCAGGTGTCAGAAGATATAGGTTCCTGATCTTTGCCAAACAGGCATTTGCTTTTCTTAGGAAAGAAGGGAAATTTATTCCCCAAATTCCCACTAGACTTGGAAAGATGAAACATCTGCCCCAGTTAGAAAATGTGTTTGCTCCTCTCAGCAACCAAGAAACCTATTTTTTGCATGAGCCAGGAGGTGTGCCTGTGGCCAGGGAGAATCCGTGATCTAACTGAACATACATACAAGGGTGAAGGATCTAGAAGAAAGAGAAAGTAAATGATTTTCCAATGGAAAATATTCAGTTCACAGGTTCACCCATGTAGTTCATTGTCATTTGCTTTAGTAAAATGACTTCTAGACTCTTAATGATAAGAAAAATGCAGCATGTAGTAATTCTGTATGTCTGAAGTGAATCTGTCGTACCTACAACTCCACTAAAATCTTAAACACCAATGTCAATATTTAATTTCATGAATTAAAATGACAGCAGTGCTATACAAACGGTTGAGACCAAGCCTGGCAAGAAAGTGGAGAAACATGTCAGTTCAGGCAGATCAGCTACTAAAGGGCACACCAGGTCTTCCGGAGGCTGAAATAATTTCCAAAGGGAAGTCTCTTTGGTACTGCCAGCCTACTTTAAAGATGTTTTCACTTGCGCTATCAAGTAATTAGTTAATTAAAAATATAAATTGGCCAGAACTTCCATTGGAGTAACACTTCTTTACACTGGCTGATCATCTGGCCTTCATCTTTTTAACTCATCAAGTTCCTCCTCCTTCGTTGAACCCTTTTTTCTTGATTTGTTTATTTGTTTGCTTTTATACAATGGGCAATTCTTAGACAGTGTAAAATATGCATGTGACCTCTACTTATAGCAAAGCACATCAGTCCTATATGGATTAGTAGTGATGCTTGTTTTGTGGTTGAGGGAAACTTTGAAAGCTAGCCTACAACTTTTTATTACCCAGTGCTCAATGTGATTATGCAGCTACCTAATAAAGCAGCTTCCATAAACATTCCTGCTTATTATTTGTTTCGAGTATATTAATTTGGGGACTATAATTCCTACAGTAAAGCGCAAACATATTACAGGCCTTGGATATATTTTTTTTCTTTAAGTAATACAGTCACGTCACCATAGCTTTGATAGACAATAAATATAAAGCTGCACTCTCTTTCAGTTAAAGTGGGAAATAGGAGGGAAGGGGAAGATGTCCAGTAAAATAAGTATGTAGGAAAGAATTCTCTCAAGCACTGAGCTGTTAAATCCCACCGAATGGCTGAAAATATTCATTTAATAAAACAGACAAGTAAATGTTTGAAGCAGACCGACTGAGTAGTTCTCTTTAAGTTTTCACACATATAGTACTAAAGTAAATGAAATGCATCAAAGATGAGAGCCAGCCAACCTTTTAAAACAATGGAGAACTACTTAAGCAGTCTAGTCTCATCTTACAAAGCAATACAGCTCAGTTTGCGAGCAGTCTTGCAAAAGTAGAGCATGAACATAATTAGTCCAGGGACACTTAGTCTCTAGGTAAACTATATCCCAACATGAAATATTGAGAGAATCCCTAAAAACTCGTTATTAAAATAGAATGCAAATGAGAGGAAAGTAATTTGCTCAGCAGCCATGGAAGAAAGTGAAATCAATTAGAAATTTGTCAGATTTGGCTGTGCTGATGCTATATATAGATAAATATCACTTTAAACTGCCCCTGAATTTTCATTTCAACCTTAAATCTTCAAAGCACTTTTGTACATGCCCCGTCTGTGCATGCATAACCCATGTATGCACAGATCTTATGGTGGACATGAATGATTCAAAGCCCCAGTGGCTTCTTCAAACATTCCTCTGGATAATAAGAGTTATCTTCATCCAATCAAGCAACACCATGTGACATTTCTGGCCAATCAAAACCCCCCAACTCATCTTGAATTTCAGATATCACATATTGAATACCAGTAGCAAGTTGTTTAGGATCAATCTATATAAAAAAAATATAATTCACAAAGATATGTGTTAGTAATTTTGAGGTACTCAGATACTACAGTGATTGAGAGAGCGAGAAAAGCATAGCTAGATAAAATAACTAAGCGAGAGAAAACAGAATCATGATTTGTTGTGGACATTTTGTGAGCAGGAAAACAGCCTAAATTTGTCCAGTAAAGTATTTTCTATGAATCATTTGCTCAGTCCTCGTTTTTAGGCATAGTCTATTTTAGAACAATTCAGAAAACTGTCTGAAGTTACACACCTGATGTTACAATGTTATCCAGAAAACAAACACAGTCCTTTATATTACAACCATTTACCTCTGCCAAATAAAAAAAAAATGGAAAAAGAAAATGTTCTTCTGAGTGAACACCACAGAAAGGGCTCCTAGTTTAATCTCTTCAAATGTCTTTTTCACCTCTATGGAATGCTGGTGTTACCACCACCACAGATTTTAAGGAACTAGTTGTTTTTGTATTATCAAGTATTTATTTATTTTACATTCCCAATACATATCTATCTATCTCTATCGATCTATATTTTCTAAACCGTCACATGTTTTTCAACATTTATTTTTCTGGAATCTTTAGTTTAAATATACTTAAAATGCCCTTTACCGATCCAAATAACTGTACTGATTCACTGACATTTAGGCCAATGACTTACATTTTCATTAAGGTTAAGTATAAACTGTGGGTGGGGCTTTGGTCTTATCTATATAGCGAGGTATTAGGTACTGAACCTGCAATTCATTGTGCGTGGGCAGATTGCTGTGCTGTGCCCTCTGACTTCATGTGTGCTCAGCCGTCAGTCAGTCTTCTCACAATAAGTTGTAAGACCCAGGTGTTACATTGCCATTATTATCAGAGTATCTGAGCATCTCATAAACATTACTGAGTTAATTATGTCTCCGAGAAGTTGGAAAAGACGGGGGGGCTAAGACAGACCCGGAGAGATTAGATTTGCCCAAGATGTCTAAAGTAGAGCTGAATCCACATCTTCTGGCTCCCAGTCAAGTGCCTTAAACATAAGAGCACTATTCTTCTACTAGAGGTTGGTCAATCAAAAATGTTAAGGGGCTCACAATAAAACTATTGTTCTCACAATATAGGTGGGCCGGTGTCTCCTCGCATTTCAAATCTAGGTATAATTATTATTTCATAGCACTGTATGTCTATTGTCTTCAATGGAGATATTTCTGATTTACGCCAGTGTGAGAAGAGAATCAGGCCCTAAACAGCACTATTAAAAGCGCCTTTCATGCATACAGTATGCATCCTGGACTATCAGAAAAGAGCTTTTGACTACAGCAGTGCAAAACTACTAATTTTCACATCAGAAGCATTCATAAATTTCATACTTAGTGAAATTTTGCTAATATGTACAGCTCTATGTGATGTCAATACTGAAATTATATTTTTCTTAAAAAAATGAGTACTTGTTCTGGTAGAAATTCGCTACTTTTACTAAGAAGTTTTGGCTTTTGTTTTCATTTAACCAGCAAAATGTTGGTTCTCCTATCTGTAAAAACTACTTATTAAAATAAAACCAGCCACAACACATCCTAAAAGCACTGAGATGGGAATTATATATATTTATTTTTTGGCAACCCCACTAAAATGAAATGTTTTCCACGTAATTTTTTCCTCTGACCTCATGGAATAGAGCCAGATATTTGCTCCTTTTGAAAAAAAAATATCCTCTAAAAATGAAACAAAAGTTAAACGATGAAAAGCTGTATTACTTGCCTGATTCAACCTAAGCAAAGCAAAGAAATTCAGAGATAAGACTCAAAACTGTGTACCTGCAGGTAAAAGTCCTGCACTGGCAAAGGAAAAGACCAGACAACCTCATAGGTCTTTTCCATCTGTAACTTCTATCGTTTGTCTTTGGTTCACACTAGATCGCATAGACTGAATCTTCAGATGTTAGGTGTTCGTGCATTAAGTAGAATTTATATGCTGCAATTCCTTTGTACAATGAAGTGGGTTAAAGGTGACATTTCAGTTTTAATTCTGGCTCTCCACACTCAGGCAAGTTTAAATCTGCCAGTTAATATTATTTGAAGATTTTTTTATTGGTTTAATATCCAACATTTGAAATCCAGGGGAAAAATAAGATGTTGGGTCTATTAGCCCTGTAGATGCATTCCTAAATGGGGATGGTGGGCAGCAGAGAGGAAAAGCTATAGAGGTGGCGGTTACCATTTCAAAAGGAAGGATAGAGGAAATTAATAGGAAGTTAAATTCAAGGATCTCTCTCAGGCTTATCTGCAATCACAATACAGGCATCAGTGCACTACTCTTGTTTCTCAACACACTGAAGGCTTTTCACACTTTAGTTTGACAAATGAATTTCAACACAGAGACCACAAACTCATTTCATTTCTTCACAGCCACCTTATTTTTGGTTTCTATTTCTTTCTGTTCATGATAATGGAGTATTTTAGTTACGTGGGCTGAAGTCATCTTTACAACTTTGTAGCCCACTTCCCAGACTGAATCAAAAAGAGAAAGGTTTCTATCATTTGTCTACCGTCAACTAAGACTTAAAATGTTGAACAGAAGTTTTCAGTTTCACCTCTTTCTCATAAGTAAATTAAAGCAAAATATTGTTACTGCTGTAATTAATTGAAAGCATCAGTGCGCATGCTATTTGTTCTGGTTTTGACTATTGTGCTTTGAGGCCTCGTTTTTAATCTCTGGTTTTTAGTGGGCTTAGCTCTGACTTAGTCTTTTATGTTGATTTAACATAAATTAAAATGTGATAAGCAATCCCCAGTTTGAGAAGATGTACAATTATTTCAAAATCAAGTCTAAATATGTAAATAATAATATTCTGAATAATGTCCATCTGGTCTGAAATCTAGATCTGATCATACAGGATAGCTATAATAATTCACGGAGAGCCCGGCTTTTGCTGTTGAGCTCAGTGTGACTGTGAACACAGGTATGTTTTCTTCCTGATCCTCCTTTAAGCCAATGGCAAATAGCCTGATGGAGCTGGAGGGCATGTATACTTTGCCCATGCTATTGTGCATATATCCAGCCCTGAAGGTTCTTTGATGCATATCTGTGAGTGGGCTTGTTTTGATTAAGTTCATTGTGGAAACTCATTCTACCATGGCAGCGCTACAGGGGAATGAGAACAATATTTCTATCAGGCACAAAGTATCCTGAAAAACTAATAGTCTGGTGGTTAAAAGCTTGTTAACATTTATGTACACTGTCATTTGTTGTGAAATTAATGGTATTTAAAGTGTAATTTGTACAGTCAACTATGCTCCTTTTACTATCCACCCAACACCTGTGGAAAGTGATCTGCCAGACTGTCAAATGGTACATTGCCATAATGGGCTAATTCTTCTTTTTTTAAATCAGTAGGCCACTTTGTGGAGATCCTCTTAGTGGAAAGGCTGGGAGGTTTCAGTTAAAATGGTGAATAAGTCCATCATGAAATACAAAATGCTAAAAAATGTTTTGATCCCCTTCAGAATACCCCTCACTTGGGCTACATCAGCTCCTGAATTCAGATATTTTTACTGCGTGACATTAAAATGATCATTTTCCACCTGCAGTAAATCTGCCTAGCATACGTGAGGGATACCTCCAATATAACTTATTTTGGCGTGGTTGGTAAATTAACATGCTGCGTCTCTTTCCTGAAAGAAACAAATAGTTGACTGTAACTGCCCGGTCACCACAGACCTCACATCAGAGCTCCGAGAGACAATATTGTACCTTAAAACTGAGGCTTATGTGCAGATGTGTCAATAGTGCACTCCTCCCTAGTCCTGCCTCCTTGTCCCAAGGCATTACTCTGTGTGACTGACATCCAACAGGCTTATCCCCGTTCTCTCTGGCTGGCAGCTGAGATCTATTTCTCTGATCAGCCCCATCTCTTCACCCTACTACCCAGAAGCTTCCTTTGTCCCACTCTCACTCAGCAATACCCTTTTGACAGGCACCCTATTTCTGTTCTCCCTGATATCACAGGGCCACAAGGAGACAGGAATGGCCAGCCTGGATCAGACCCATGGTGGATCTTGTCTAGTATCCTGTCTCTAACAGGGGCCAGCACCAGATGCTTCAGAGGAAGGTGTAAGGACACTGCAAAAGGCAGATTAGGAACAATATGCCCCAACTTTAGGTCTCATCCTGGTCTCTAATAGTTAGAGATTGGTTTAAGCCCTGAAGAATGAGATTTAAGATCCCTTCCAAAATTTGTTAGCATTAACTATTGTAACTCTGGATGTTCTTGTTATCCAGATAGGTGTCCAATCCCTCATTAATCTTACTAAGTTCTTGGCCTCAATGACTTCCTGTGGAAATGAGTTCCATAGATTAATTATGCATTGCACAAAAAAATATTTTGTTTTATCACTTTTGAAATGCCACTTTTCCATTCCATGGAATGGCCTTTGTTCTTGTTTTATGAACAACACACAAACCGGCAATCCCTGCTTTCCTTTTCTTGCACCAACCACACAACTACTTATCCCAGGCTTCTGGGCAATTGTATATTTCTTAGCCTGCCATTACTGAATGTACTCAGCAGCAGCTGAATATGCTGAACTGTTTCCTTTTGCTTGTCTTGAAGTTTTAATCAGGTTCTTCAGTTCTGCATTCATTTCATTCAGAAATCTGCCACATATCACTTCTCCTGTGACTTACAGAACAGGTATATTTTCTAAGTTTAGTTAATAATTGTCCTATTTAAAGATGTTTTGTACTGGCCAGAGATTCACACCGGGCATTTTTATACTGAAAAGCTCTTTCATGGGGTTATCCATCCTCACGCCAGATGTCAATTACAAAAATGAAAGATTTTGCCATCAACAGCAAAGTTCACTTGATTGAGGAATTTACCTCTTAGGAATAAGAGCCTCATAAAACATAAGCACCAGGAGCAAAGTGAGCTACGTAAGGGGTTTTGCAAAAATTAAACCCATAACTTGACACTAGCAATGGGATATTTCATCTGTTCAATAAGCATTAAAGTTATCTTAGTTTTTATGGCACCATAATCTTTGATTACTCTGATAAATATTTGGACTATGCAAGACATTGTGATAGAACTAATGGCAGCTATAAAAAGAAAACCTACTTGTGGACATGAGTAGGAACCACCCTCGGCCCCCCTGCATCGCTCCCCGGACATGACACCAGCACAGTTTGCAAAAGTTCTGAGCCAGAGCCAAACTTCTCAGCTACTTCTTAGGCTTCATTCTCTACTGCCTTGTGTGGTCACGCACACCTGTGGAAAGTGATTTTAAAATGCTACCGGTCTGATCTAACAATGGTTTTCAGTCACTTTGCACAAGTATTAATGACTGTATGAGATACAAGCCATTGGAAAATCAGGGTCCTCGCTCAATCGAATTCAATCCATTGTGGAGAGAATCACTGGATTTTAGGAAAAAGTCTAAATATGATCTGAACCCGGGAGGTCAGGCCTATCTTTGCCTGAATGTGCTTAACCCTATTTGTTGAATTCATGCTCACATTCACAACAGTGGATAAAATCACCTACATCTGGCAAAAGGTGGTCTTTCCACGTGTGTTTTCCAATACAGCTGGTGTTTACTTGGCTTTTCATCAGTTGCCAGGACAAAAGAAAGAATATCTTTTCCTACCCAAACAAACCACACCTGCAAATCATGCACAAATGCATCATTTGTGCTGCTGTTTTGCAAAATTAGAGACCAGGATCCATTTGTAAATTTGACCCTTAATAATTTTTTGACAGGCAGCTTTTTTTTAAAAAACAAACAAACAAATAAACATACAGTAATGGGCTTGCTTGTGGCTTTTATGCCTCAACCCCACGTAGGATGTGGTGCAGAGCTGCGCTACTCCAGGAAGAGCGCCAGAGAGAGTGAGTGTCTTAGATGGGTACTGTCTCTCCGGCGCTGCACCTTGCACATAATGATGGAGCAATATGTTCCCTCCTCAGTATGCTGGCTTTGTTCTATGGCTTAGTATCGAGTGTTGGCAGGATCAAGCAGCTACCATCTCCTACCCCTTCTCATTATATTGCTCCCTAGTGGGTGTTGGGGTGGGCGAGAAAGAACCAGCAGTCCCTGTCTTTCCCAGAATGCAAGAACTGTCAGTGTGAATGGTTCTTTTGCAGCCACACAATGAAGGGGAATCTCATTGTGCAATCCTTCTGTTCCTGTGCACACAGGCCATTTCTCACAATCTGGGCCTATATATGGTTCACATTTTAACTAGTTAGGGATGTGGAGAAATATACTCAGTGATGATCTGGATCCAACAGGTAGAATGTAGATAAACCTACTTCCCAGGGTTCATTCCCAGGAAAAATGTGTTGACTTCTTAACCTGCTAGATAACAACCAAGTGGGTATATTCAAAACCAAAACACTTAACCAAAAGATATTAAAACAATATAACCCCTTCCTGTAATCACATCCTGTACAGACAAACCAAAAAGAAGAAAGTTTCAGAAGGAAAACTGAAATCTCATCTACAGATGCAAAGAGATTATTATAATGGGCCTGACTTATGCCTGGTATAATGCCATTAACTTCCATGTAGTTGCATCAGAAATGAATCTGACCCAATGAGCTGCATATTAACACACATGGGTATGATTTTTTAATGTCCTGCAGAATAGTTCTAGCAAACATAATAACTACTTAGGGCTGAATTCAGGGTGCAGGGTAACTGGACTGACACAAGTGCAGTCACTCCAGATGTCACCCAATGGAATCGAAAACAGGAATTCGCACTTAGCATTTGTACAGCTCTTTTGATCTTCAAAGAGCTTCACAACATCAGCTAATTCTAAACTTCCCACAGTGACTTTTATGCCTTTTGGGATAAAAGCAATATACTCAAATAAAAAAGAAACCAATATGATGTATACTATATAATTTAAGCAGCCCCAAAATGCCATATGTGCAAAACTCTGCTACTCAGTCCTTTATCTCAGCATAATGTCATATTTTACTTTACCCAGACTCTAAGCCCTTTGGTCGTGCTGAGGTGTTAAATCCACCTATACAATACCATGCATATATATGGTGTACTGTACAAATCTTACACAATCCTTAAATCATAGATGAATTGTTATTATTATCTCCATTGTAGAGATGAGGAAACTGATGTAAGAGATTTGTCCAAGATTAGAGGTGGGCAAATTTTTTTGGACAAATAGTTTATTTGTCAAAAAATGCAATTTTGGGTTGACAAAAACTATTCGTGAATTTTGGTTGCATTCGTCAAATAGTTTTGGCCAAAAATCCTCCCCCAGATTTTTTTTTTTAATTCAAAGTATTTTGTTACAACATGCTCAAACTGAAACATTTTGACCTTTCATTTCAAAATTATGTTTTGTTTTGTTTTTTGAAATTTTGCTTCATTTATTTAAACAAAACAAAACAAGCGAAAACACACTCAAAACCAAAACAAAAAATAGGTGGGGGAAGGGTTTGGATTGAATAAAATATTTTGTTTGACCTGAATGAATTGAGGGGAGAAAGGGAAATGGAAATGAAAACTTCCATTTCAGGTTGATATGAAATTAATTTTATTTCCAGATTTTTTTGGCTCAACCACTGAACTGAAAAATCAATTATTTTCTCAGCTCTGCCCAAGATCATTAGAGCAAGCCAAGGGCAGAGCCAGCATTAGAACTCAGAAGTCCTGGTTCCCCTAGTCACATCACCTTTCAAGCATTAGTTTTGACTCTTGACCCTCCAAAATTAAATTGTGCATTCGTAAGGTTTATTTTTCTTTTTAGAAAGGCTACTTGGAAGCATCAAAGGAGAGACAATCCATTGAAAGTTATCCCAAGCCATCAACTCCTGTTCTCTCTTTTTGACTTGCAGTTCTCCAGACTATCAAACTTAGATGTCTATAAACTCAGATTCTTGAATAAATTCCCTGTGTACGGTTGCTGACGTAGTTTATGTGGGGGAATAGATTGAAGCAGACACTACTCATTTTCATAGTGACCCACAACAGCTATTGTTACAAGAACACCTTTAATCTCCTGTTTCTGTTTTTGAATTGAATTCAGGTGGGGAGAGATGAAGGAAAATGAGTCACAAAACTGTTACTACTGCCCATGCTTCTCAGTTTATAACAGGGGTCGGCAATGTTTGGCACGTGGCTCGCCAGGGTAAGCACCCTAGCGGGCCGGGCCAGTTTATTTACCTGCTGACGCGGCAGGTTCAGCCGATCGCG
>NC_048310.1:10377421-10552118 GCF_013100865.1 Trachemys scripta elegans
GGTTCGCCGTCCTGGGCCAATGGGGGCGGTGGGAAGCGGCGCGGGCTGAGGGATGTGCTGGCCGCAGCTTCCCGCCGCCCCCATTGGCCCGGGACGGCGAACCGCGGCCAGTGGGGGCCGCGATTGGCTGAACCTGCCGCGTCAGCAGGTAAATAAACTGGCCCGGCCCGCTAGGGTGCTTACCCTGGTGAGCCGTGTGCCGAATGTTGCCGACCCCTGGTTTATAATATCTCAGCTTTGATTTTCTTTGATTCTACTCAAAACTTTTCCTATATTTGTAATCATCTGCTAATTTGACAACCTGGCATTTCCTACCCTTTTTCTGCCTATAGAATTTTTGTTCCCCATTCACATACTTTCTCAAAATATTCAAATGTCACACTGTGGACTTTTAGATCACCGTACAAATTAACTTCTTCTCCCTTGGGTAGGTTTTCTTATGAAGAAGAACAAAAGATTCACTTCCAAGAACCTAGATAAATAATGCTTCACTGTTACTACTTGGAGTTTAGGAAAACTTACAAAATAAACTGAAGAGTGAAAAGAGAAGGATTAGGATCATGCTGATATGAAGGGCATCGGCTGCACTGCAGTCCATTTTGGATTTCTTGCAGGAACACACTTGTACTTTCAGTTCGGTATTGTTAGTCAGAGGCGGTTTTCCAGAATCTGTCACCAAGATTGGGATGTTGTAATTGGCCTTCTTCAGGTTTTGAAGCAGGCTGACCTGGGCATGAGTGTCTGCAAAGAATAAGGAGGTAACGATTAGGCAGCCATGGGTGGCGGGGGAGTAGGGGGGAATAAAAAGGCACCAGTATGCCACACCACATATGCCACATGAAAATATAGGGGGAAACGAGAGGACTCTACATAACTAGGCTGGAAGGATTTGTTGGTAAATATCCATTTCACAAACCCACAAAAAACAATTTCCATCAATAATAATAAAAATTCACAGATAGGCACAGTAAGAAAGTGCTTCTTGAGAATTTATGAGAGTTTAATACAGGGATCGGCAACCTTTGGCATGCGGCCCGCCAGGGTAAGTCCCCAGGTGGGTTATGCCGCGTCGCTTCCCGCAGCCCTCAACCCCCATTGGCCTGGAGCGGCAAACCACTGCCAGTGGGAGCCATGATCGGCTGAACCTGCGGATGCGGCAGGTAAACAAACCGTCCCGGCCTGCCAGGGTGCTTACCCTGGCAGGCCGTGGGCCAAAGGTCGCTGATCCCTGGTTTAATCTAAGGATATTTACTTTGTACATTTTGACATGTGATGTGTTTTAACTATTATAAAAAGCTTTATTAATTTTTAATCTCAACATCTACTGTCATTAAATAACCATTGTCTTACCCACTCCCCTTAATTTTGTGCAACTGTGAAAATTTAAATTGATAAAAGTAAAAAAAAGTGCTTAAAATTAAACATGATATCAGTCAGAATTCTAAAAAAATAGAAATGGAATACTTCCACGCCTATATAACTGATTACAAAATGGCATTCAATCAACAACTTAATCAAGGAATTCTTCCTCTTTGGCATGAGTATATTTTCCCCCGGCTTCTTCTGCAATCCCATAAAAAAAAAAAAGGATTTTCAGGAGTTTATTTAGTTTAAAACTATGATTTGTCCAATTGAAGCCAGTCAACTGGCAAATTCCAATAGAAACACACCAATTAAGGAGTAGATTGTGGCTGACCCACAGTGAGAGGGGAAAGGGGAAGACGGATGCGGAGGTGTTGTAACTTATGAATACTCTATGTGACCTGGTTTGCGGCACAGTTACTGTATGGCTATAACAACAAGGAGTACTTGTGGCACCTTAGAGACTAACAAATTTATTAGAGCACAAGCTTTCGTGAGCTAAAACCCACTTCATCAGATGCATGGAGTGGAAAATACAGGTGGAAGATATATATACATAGTACATGAAAAGATGGGGGTTGCCTTACCAATTCTAATGAGACAATTCAATTAAAGTGGGCTATTATCAACAGGAGGAAAAATCACTTTTGCAGTGGTAATCAGAGTGGCCTATTTCAAACAGTTGACAAGAAGGTGTGAGTAACAGTAGGGAGAAAATAGCATGGGGAAATTAGTTTTTAGTTTTTGTAATGACCCATTCACTCCCAGTCTTTATTCAGGCCTAATTTGATGGTGTCCAGTTTGCAAATTAGTTCCAGTTTTGCAGTTTCTCGTTGGAGTCTGTTGAGTGTCCCGGGAGGTTGAAGTGTTCTCTGACTGATTTTTGAATGTTATAATTCTTGATGTCTGATTTGTGTCCATTTATTCTTTTGCATACAGACTGTCCATTTTGGTCAATGTACATGGCAGAGGGGCATTGCTGACACATAATGGCATATATCACATTGGTAGATGTGCAGGTGAATGTGCCCCGATGGTGTGGCTGATGTGGTTAGGTCCCATGATGGTGTCTCTTGAATAGATATGTGGACAGAGTTGGCAATGGGGTTTGCTGCAGGGATAGGTTCCTGAGTTAGTATTTTTGTTGTGTTGTGTGTAGTTGCTGGTGAGAATTTGCTTCAGGTTGGGGGGCTGTCTGTAAGCAAGGACTCGCCTGTCTCCCAAGGTCTGTGAGTGAAGGGTTGTTAGTCTCTAAGGTGCCACAAGTACTCCTCGTTGTTTTTGCTGATACAGACTAACACGACTACCACTCTGAAACCTGTATGGCTATATTGAATCATTGTGATATTTCCTGTAAGCATATGTTGGTTTAGTTTAATAGTAAGGCTGTTAGGAAGCAAGCAGGAAGACCACACAATGACTCCAGATAAACAACCTTCTAATAAACACATCAGCAGGCATGAAGAAACATTGACTGAACTATTAGTTGTGAAGATACTGCTTCCAGGCTTCAGCCAAGTTAAAGGACTTGTTTTGCCAATGCTGGAAGCCAATAGTCCAAAACGATTTTAAAAAGCAGTTGAGAGGTGGGGGCAGTTGTCAGGGAGCTGTTCCTGGAGAACAGACAGTCACAGACAACCTGCTAGGAGATCTGAAGAAGCTAGGCCTTCTTCCAGGGGGATGGTAAGCCTTGGGGAAGATAGACATACATTAGACCTCTTATCATTTTAAAATCCTTTTTCTCTTATGTTACACTTTGTTCCAGCTATATCAATCACTGGCCACAGGCTCCCAAAGGGCAGAATCACAGGTATCCGAGCCCGTTGGTACCTGCTGGAGGTAAGACCGAGACTTGGTGCAAGAGTGGGAGAATCGCGGGATTCCACCCTTTGGAAAGATAAGAGTACAACGCCTAACACCTGCTGAGCTTCATTCAGACAGGGCAGAGAAGGGATCAGAGGAGCACCTAGTCTGTAACCATGAAGGCCTACTAACTAAAATAATAGCACTTAAGCTCAGAAGAGCACACAGGGAGGTCCATGGGGGGATTCTCTCACCCTACTTAACTGATTTGTTAAAAAGGGGCTATGGGGAAGTAGAGAATAGGCAGGTCCATGGCTCTGTACATCCTAAGCAGTGGCCAACGGAGCTGCCCACTGGTATGTGGGGGAGTGTGCTGAAACCTCTTATGGTGTACTGAGTGCAAGGCAATTGGGCTCTGAATGCTCCCCACCAGGGTGGGAATGAGCAGGAGGGAAAAAGAATGGTCCCACACCACCCGTCACAGTAGGTTGTGCATTAAGAGTCACTGCAGTTTGTCATTCAGTTCAACTGGCTTTGGATCAGGCCTTAAAGACATAATCTACACATAAGTGATCTGTTCTAATCATCCAAAGCACACAGGAGTACATGTGTGATAGTACGCCTATCATATTACTTTGCTCCTTGATCTCAGAGGGCACTTATAGGAAGACTGAAAGAATGAAGGTATAAGAAAAACAAATTCAAAGACTTACTGTTGATCTTGGCGATTTTCCACACTTTATCTGGGCCAGACTGTTTACTCAGTTCAAACTTGAAGGGATCCGTGTTAGGGTGAAGGTCCTTATCTGATGCCCCCAAGACCACTACCCTGAGATCTTTTGCGTCATCACAGACTTTTGCCAACGTTGGATAAATGGCGGGGGCATTATCATTGACGTCTTCCAGAGTTATCTGTAAGGTTCCCGTGCCGGTTGCAGGAGGGTTGCCTATGTGACAAATAAGCAAGTATTTATAAACTTGAGCTTTCATAATACACACTAATCTCTAACAGGCACACCTGAATGCTCACAAAAGGAGATCAGCATCATTGACATAGTTCCCACTGCTGACCATCGTAGGTCGACCTTTGCCATTTTTTTTTTAGACTTAAGGGTTGCTTTCGCAAAGTTTTGATGTAGACACTATATTTTCCAAAATCCAGTAAGTATTATTCTCTACAGTAAGGAGAGTAAATCTAAGCAAACCTCTGTTCTGGTACAAACTCTGTGAGGTACAAAATGGGGTCAAAATATATTAGAGTCCAAGTCTAAGTCTAGGAAGCAACTTGCTGTACACAAACATACAATAAGAGATAGTCCCTGCCCCAAAGACTCTAAATAAACACAACAATCAAAGAGTGAGAGGAGAAGTGGAGTCACAGAAAAGTAATCTGCCCAAGATCACACATTAGGTCAGTGGCCAAGGTGGGAATAGCACCAAGGTCTCCTGAAACCCTTGTCACTGGATGACGTTAGTTAATTTAGCGGAGATTAAATCTGCCAGATTGAGTTTGGGAGAATGAGCTCTTTTATTCATCCAGAGATGTATAGAATGAGCAATAGCAGTTCAAACTTCCACAAATTATCTGCATGAGCCTTGACCTAGAGGAATCAACTTTAGGGGTGAGAGTATTGTTTATTCAACATAACACCAGTATTAGCCTCTATTCCAAGGGTCGGCAACGTTTGGCACGTGACTCGCATGGGAGAGACCTGTGCTCTGGTGGTGAATATGTAACCCACACCTCCTGGGTGTGGTGTTCTGTCCCATCTAGTGGCGACGAGAGAGAGAGAGAGAGACACTCACTCTCTGCTTTATGGCCTAAGCCAGAGGTCGGCAACGTTCGGCACGCGGCTCACCAGAGTAAGCAGCCTAACAGGCCGGGCCAGTTTATTTACCTGCTGACGTGGCAGGTTCAGCCGATCGTGGCCCCCACTGGCTGTGGTTCGCCGTCCCGGGCCAATGGGGGTGGTGGGAAGCCGCGGCCAGCACATCCCTCGGCTCGCGCCACTTCCCGCCACCCCCATTGGCCCGGGACAGCAAACCGCGGCCAGTGGGGGCCGCGATCGGCCGAACCTGCCGCGTCAGCAGATAAATAAACTGGCCCGGCCCGCCAGGGTGCTTACCCTGGCGAGCCGCGTGCCAAACGTTGCCGACCCCTGCTCTATTCTGTGACTGATGTACACCTATGGTGATGGAAGCGTTTGCAATGTAGACATCTGCCCACAGGGATCAGGACTGAGCCCACCATCTCATTTTACAGAGGTCAATGAATAGCTGACAGATGGTAATACGTTTCAGTCACTACTGATTGTGTGCCAAGGCTGAACTAGTGACTTACTGTCCTGGTTAAAAGTTCAGTATCTCCATACCAACCCCTTTGCCATCCCGTTCTCCATGATAACGGTCACAAAGGTTTTTAAAAGTACATCTCTTCTTTCATAGGCTGTTATACCTAATAATAATTTCCCCATCTAAATGAAACACTTCTTGAGATCCAGGTTTTCTTATTCATATCAGAGATCTACCATCCCCTTAGTATAAAAAAATCTGAGATTCCTAAGCTCCAGTCATCTCAGAACCCTCTGGATATAAAAAGGAAGCAAGAGGGTATGTTTAGCCTCTGAACTGCTAGTGTGGTTCAGCAGGAAAAGTGGTCCTCTAATGTATAATTAATCTGCATACAATAGCTCAATCAACTTGGGAATCACTGATAGATTGTGACACTGCATTCTAAGGAAGAAAGTATTCACCCCATGGTCTGGATCTGACAGAATTGTAACTGTAACATAATGTGATTAGTCGTTATAAGGACAAATGTTACTAATAATGACACTTCATCTGTTTCAGACACATAAATGCATAACAAAGGCAGAATTTTCATAGTTCCCTTAGGTTTTTATCCCCTCACTCTTTTGTCATGACGAGGGTTAGGGTTGAGTTCTTTTTAATGAAAAAGAAATTATTTTTCGTTTTTTATTGGACTAATTGAATTTGCAGAAATATTCCAATACATTTTTTGTTCTTGATATATTATTAAGTAAAGTCATATGGCAGAATGGATGAAAAGAGATTTGAGTATTTGAAATATGATCATAAAAGTCAGGCTTTCATGCACTTAATTAAACTGCTGTCTTTAATTTTGAATGCATTATTTCCACACTGGACTGATAATGTCTTGTGCATTGCCCTGCTTATCTTCCTCTGAAGTCAGTAATATTAAAATCTTTCTTTTGAAATTAAGAACCCAACGGCATTATGACTATACTGTTAATTGTTGAATGCAGATATGGCTACATTTGCTCTGCTTAGCTAGTTCTTCACTATCTTCCTGTGGCTTATGGATGAGTCAACAATACACACACAAAAAGAAAAAGAAAATTGCTTCTGTCCATTTCAATGATTTATTCTCAGACTGTTTTACTTATAACTACTGCGACAAAATGTTTTGCTGATTTATAAAGACTTTCGAAAGAAGAATAGGCAAATGTCAAGGTCGTAAATTGAAGCTTGTTAACAAGCATGCCATAAAAATGCAACAAAAAGTGAGTCAAAGTAAAATGGCTACAACAGATCCATCGGGAATAAACAGCTTTTATAAATTTGACACTATTATGCCTTGGAAATAAGAACCATTCAAAACCCCATGATCTTTATTTGGCAATGAGTTTGAACTAAAAGTCTCTCACGAGCATATTTTAATTCTAAAATAAGCTTTCCCTCAATCTGTATTGTAAAATTTTGTAGCTAGAGGAAGAATTAATGCATAATACAGATTATAAAGGGCCAGTCCTACAAACCCTGAGGCAAGATTTGAAAAGAAACTCAGCTTCCATTTAGGCATCTAAGTGAAGTAGCCTGTCCCACTGGGTGCTGAAAGCTTTGAACCTTTAGGTGTTTGATTGGGAGCTGTTGGCTACGGAGATTTTTTGACAATCCTGTTCTGAATGACACAAGCTATATAACCGGACGTAATGGCACTATTCCATAAGTAATGGCTACTAGTGTGTGTAAGAGTTTGCGGATCGGGCTACAAAAATTAGTTTAATTGTATATGAAAGTGAAGAGACTAGCTATCAGATAGGGACATTACTAATTAAGGCCAAATCCTGAAGCCCTCATGAATAATCTTCAATGAGACTAAAGATTATCCAAATTGAGTAAGGTTCATGTGACTGGACCCTTCATCAGTAATAATATAAAGGTTCAGGAGAATATCAGATCATGCAGCAATGGGAAGTGTATGATGTACATTAGAAGCAGTAATGTCTTCATATCCTAACATTAGTTTACATCAGAAGGTTCTGACAGCAAGTTGTCACTTAAGCAATAGCTACTGCTGTTGTTGTGAGATGCACCAGTCAGAAAATGGAATAGGTTGAGTAGTTATGCATCATACCTTGAGGAGATAGATAATATAATGTATGACTAGGTCCCTGCCTGAGAGCTAGAGCCTACAATGAAAGGGGCTATTACTATAAGCAAATAGTGTAAAAGGGTATTCTGAAAGAAAATAAGTGATTTGAAAATGAACGATCAGGGAATATGTTTTTTGGACCTATTTTTGCTATATATTGGTACTGTATTCTAATTTAATACCATGCAGTATCATATTAGTGCTTCTAGTCTAAAGCTGCTTTTAAAAAAAGTTATATTCAGCTACAGAAACCTTTTAAAGTAAAACTCAGCAAATAAGAGTTTAGGTTTTAAACATGTAGGCATGAATTTGGAATCCGGCTTCCAATTTTAAAGCCAGTCAAGTAGTCGGATACCTACCAGACATCAGGTATGCCTGATACAAAATCATGGACATAGAATGGGAAGATATTTTTAATATCAGGTCATATATAAAATGGCACATTCACCCCCAGCCACTATCTTCAGATTGCTGGATGGCTGACCAACGTATTAATAAGATTGCAGAGTATTTTTTTTTAAAGTTATTTTAGGGAAAACCTGATCTCTGATTGGCTGAAGTACACAATAGCTCAGCTCACAAAACCACTGTGATGGCAGCAGGGAATAAACGATATTGTCAGCAACCGTCACTCAACTGTGCCAACATCCATCAAAAATAGTAAATCTACATAAATCATTTTCTCTAATTGGAATGATGTTATTGTAATGCACCATTGTCACATGATCAGGGTCTCCAGCTTGGAAGACAAATGTTTTGGCTTGGCTTTGGTATTTATGTAGCAGCAGGGAATCATTATCCCATGATGAGACACTATTCTTTTCATGGAATCATTTAAAGGGATACTGACAGAACAGAAATCCTATCATAAAATAAAATCCCTTTACTGTCAATAAACCGAAAGGATTTTAAAATTCCAATGTATTTTTTCCACATTTCTGCCTTTATTTTACTTTTTGCTCTTTGTTCATTTGTCGTTTAGCCAGCAAGACAGTTTCAGTTTCTTGTTGTTTGCGCTCTCTGGTTCTCATGCAGACATGCAATGCTGTTGGGTCTGGGCTTCCAACATGGCAGGCTATGCTCAGATCAGTGAGAGCAGATGTTTGTTTGAAATGTCATAAAAATTAATAAAAACATTTCTATTCCAATTTGGATTCTGTTATCCTCGCACTTATTTACTTTAAAAAACAACAACAACAACAACAAAGCCTAAGTCTGGTACCTAAGCACAGTATATGGGAATTTCAAAATTGCCTAAGACAGTTAGAAGCCCATCTCCCACTTAAAGTCAATGAGAGTTAAGTACCTAATTACCTAAGGAACTATAGCCCAGACCCTCGAAGATATTTAAACGTCTTTGAGGATCTATGACCCCAATGTCTGTATGAGAGCTCGGGCTGATTTATGGTTCTATATATTAAGTGTAATGGCTCCCATTATCAGCAGGTTACATAAGCATGTGTAATTCTGTTTCTTATCATTTCAACTTCAAGCCCTGTGACATTGACTGAGTTCATTTTGAATTCTGGGGTTTGTTTCAAGCAGAGACTAAAAGGAACCCCAAGGAACATACTACTGTGTGTCTGTGCTAAGCCTGTAGTTTTTAGGTCTCTGAAAGTGTTTGCACCAATGGCTGGAGGTGGACCAACCCCTACAAGTATGACTGAACCTATAAAGACTTGATTGCATGAAGACTTTCCCATTACAATTTTCCACTATTGCTAGCCCTAGGTGAGGTCCACTTGTAGCAATAGTGGGAGAACTGGTTTAGGCAAAGTGCTACTGACTTTTTAATTTCCATGATGTCTAGACCTGATAAGAGTAGGGCTGGACAACATGGTGGTCAAAAAGCCTGTAGCCACCTGCACCCCTGCCTACCACAGAATTGCCAAAGTTGCTTTTAGCAATGAACCAGAGTCAATGGTTCACTGATGGAGCATTTTCAACCAAAAGGAAAATACTTCACAATACTTTACTCTCTTCCTTCCAGGCATCCCTTCCCCATCATTTGCTAAGCCCTGGGACAAGCGCAAGGCAGCTGAGGGCTGCAGAAAAAGTTTCCAGATGTGCAAATAACCCCAGAGTATGTCTGCCAAAGTTTCACAAGCATATCCAGAGCTTTGTGAATAAACTTTGAAATTTGAACTTAAAGCAAAGTTGTAGTAAGTGTGAAGTTCAACATGCATCTCCTATAGGCTGGGCTCTCTGGCTGGACTACATCTCCCATGAGGAACACAGTCTCCCCTTTGACCAGGTGGCGTGGTTCATCATGGGAGTCATTTGTTTGTAGTGCATCATGGGAGATATAGCTCAGACACCGGCTCAAATGGGAGAATGGGAGCCTCAGGTACCTGAACTACAAATCGCACGAGGCAATGTACCACTATAGGAAAATGCAGGTTAATGTTGTACAGACTTGAAATGAAACACTTCAGAATCAACTTTTTTCAGAACTTTTTACTCCAAGAAAAATGACAATATTTAATTTTTTGTCCCAATTTGGGATGAAAACAAATGTTGAAATTTCAGAATTTCCCAAGGTTTGGAAATTCCAATTTTTGCTCAGCTCCAGTGTAACCACATGAGACAAAAGCCAGGAAATTCAAAGTTATGGCTGAGAACGTGTTCTTTGCTAATTTGATATTGTCATCTTAACTTTGACCTTGCTGAGTTTTGATGGTTTTTAACACACTTTGAGTGAAATTTAAATGCATTTTTTCCTGTTTGGAATTAGGCATTTACACAATTTTTTTAACTAGAGGATTTCAAAGCACTTTACTAAACTAACCAAACCAGTTTGGATAAAATAAGAACCTTTGCTCAGTTAACAAAGTGAATCAAACACAAACATTTTTTGTATTTCTGAAAACCAGTGGGGAAAAATAGAAAGAAGGAAACTAAATACATTTTATTTCCTTTTTATTTTAATTTGTCCTGTGGTTTTTTACGTCTAAGTTTTGATCAAGACAAGCAGTGGAAATACGACATAAATAATGGGAAGAGCTAGTCTCATAGTACTTCTGATTCAACAAGCCCAAGAAGACTTCAATCTCCGTGAGGCCTAATTTCCAAGCTCAAAAGATGCAGGTAATTTACATAAGGTTCAAGTCAAAATTGCTCATTCAAATTGCTTAAATGTTTTGACTTTGGAGATTTGCTGGTCATTACTAACTAACAAAGACCATATTACAAGGAGGCAATAGGGTGCTACAGGAAGGGCAGTAGGCTCTGATCCAGGAGACATGAGTTCCAGCCCCAGCTCTGCTAGTGGCTTACTGTATGACTTTGGATAGATCACTCACCCTCTCTGTGACTCAGTTTTCCCCATCTGAAAAATGGGGATAATAACGCGCACTCATCCTTTTAAACTCCATTAAAATATACATGTGAAAAGTACTCAGTAATTATTATTAATCATTACTGTCTTCTTATAATGTTGTGCTGTATGGGCATTGGGCCAGATCCCAGGTGGTGTAACCATCAGTGGGACTGATATACTGGATATGGCCCAGAGAGTCTATGTTAGGCAATAGTATTGGGAATTAAAAGTGGAAATAATTGAAAATTAAATAAAAGGGAAATATGTATATTTATCAATACTTGATTTCACATGAGAGGAGCAAGTTGTTCAGTGAAGACATCGGTACTGTACAATGCAAAATGTATTTGACCACGTTACCATAGGCTTTGAATGTTGGATGCACCTGTAAATAATATTATTTGTTTAGTGGGACAGCTAAGGAACAAAGAACAGATAATCAAGACATAACCAATTAACGAGGAAAAAAACAGACACACAAATCAGAAAATGTTAAGACTTGGAGACAAGTTAATGAATGAGACTGCATATTTTTGCTTAGATTTAAAAACTTTGACATCAAAGCACCAAATATATCAAATCTTCATTATTAGAGACATACATTTTATAGTCTACATTTTGGTCATTATAGTATGGAACATTTATTTAAGTCCCTTCAAAAAATAATTTCTTATCAGTGACAATTAGAAAAAAAAGAGAACTTTATTGCAGAATTGTATTTCAAGCCCATCTCAGACATATGCTCTGGAACTGCTTATCAAATTCCCAAAGAAGAAACTTCAGCCACTTTGTACGATCTGACTATTTACAGGTCTCTAAGCCATATTGTTGCTTGAAGCCAGAACCATATCAGGAACAACAAAGCAGAAAGTGTCTCACGTCACGCTGACATTACAAAAGGTAGAAAGACTTGTGACGTTATTTCTTTTGATTGCATTACGTTTACAGGCCTATCAAGTGAATCCATTAGCTATGTCCTTTTGTGCCACCATGCAGAAATTACAAAGCCATTTAATTCTTAGGACAAAATTCTCTCCTCCCATTGCAATTAGTGAGAGCTATTAACACGCATCTGAGGGCAGAATTTGGCCTTTAAACACAGATTTTCTTTCAAGCCAACAGTCTGAAAACTCAGCCACTCATTTAAGTTTCACCAACAGTGATTTCTTTCTCAGAAATTAGAGTATTGCTATCACTTCCTTTAAAAAGTCTTTTTGACCCACAATTTGCTTTAAGCTATCACACAAAACCCAATTCTGGACTCTGTTACACTAGTTTAATGCTGATATAATTCTACTGAAGTCAAAAGTTGTACTGATGTAAAACAGAGTGTAGAATCAAACGCCCAGTGTTTGTTCATTTATAATAGTAAGAATTAACATTCTTCACATGTAAGCAGTAAAAATGTTGTGATTTTGGAGTCAATAATTCTCGGCACAATTAACTTTCCATCACCCTGTCATGAATAAAGTTACTGAAAGCTGAAGTATGCCTCTTTAAGCGTCTATGGACAAGATTCTCATCTCAGTTATATCTCTTATATATATAACTTAAGGCAGTAGGGTTATTTGGATTTACACCCACGTAACTAAGAGCACAATATGAGCCTGGGTTGGGCTCTTTGACTTTGGGCTTTGACTTGGACTTTTCACCAACTGACTTGTGTATTCTTAGCTTCAGCTTTGCCTCAAACAGAGGGCTATGCAAGGACTTACAAGCAACACAATATAAGCTCACTGTCTTGCTTTAATATATTCTTCTTGTTGCACTTAATATTTTCTAGACGGGAAGAGAAGAGAAGAATGAAAGGAACACTTCAAAAGTCCCAGAAGTGTTCGGAGCGAGCTATGCAGTCACACAGTGTAATCTTTGGATGGGCTAAGAAGCACATTTTCTCTGGAAATAGGATGCTGCAAATTCTATTTTTGAAAATAACATTTGGAAACCTGCTGTAGGACTAAATGACTTTGAAAGTTTACGGCAAATGTTCTAACTTTCCTCTTGTTGCAAAAATCTTTAACTGCCTCTCTCTCATCAATATTCAGCTAAACCTCGCACGATACAAACAAGAAATTCTCTGCAAGCTGTTTCTCTAAATAGGAAATGTGTGCATGTCAGGTGTTTTGGCACTGACCTACCTGATCTGCAGGCACAAATCCAGTTCACAGGCAAATTCTGTTATTGTCATATGCGGGCTCATGTCTACAAATAACTCACTGAAGTCAAGAGGACTTTCTGAGAAGCAACTCTTCACAAATAAAGGTATCAAATCTGGCTACATTGGAAAGTCTGGCCCATAAATGCAATCCTCTGTCATTTTGCAAAGAACAGCTCCAAAGGTCTCAATGAACAATAATTCATTTCTATTTTTTTTGTTACATTTCTCTGGTACACAGATATCTTCTTTCATGATATATGGAAATAAACAGCCCATAAAAGTTATAATCCTTTATTCATTCCAATATTCTACGCAGATCATATTTTGAGTAATTATATTTCAAAAGAGCAAAGCTCTGTCAGCATATCAAATTGCTACTGACATATGCATCCGTCTTAAATACTGTTTTCAGCTATTTAATTTCTTTTTCTAATCACCAGTCCATGGTGACAAATTTAAACAATATTTTCTGTGCAATTTATATTTTATTGAAATTTAAAATGGCAAGAAAAGGATGAGTATTCAATTTATTTTCCCTTCTCAATTAATACAGCAATTAAGATAAGAGGTGTAAAACTGGCTTAATTGGGTTGCCATAGCAACTAATAGTCTTATTTCTTCCAAAATAGCATGTTTTAGGTGGAATCAATCGGTGATAATTTAACTATATACATCATGAAGCAAAAAGACAGGTTAAGATACATGTAAAGAGAAATTTTAATTGCAAATTGTTGTGCATCTCTTTGTTACTCCAGTTTTTCCTCTCTTCTGGTTGTTGTCTGTTTCTGTTTATCATCAGACACAACACTAAATAATAATTTTTCTTTTTAATGAATGGAAATGTTGGCCCCCTGCAATGTATTTGACTGGGGTTCATTCAATCTGGCCACTGAAAATATTGAAAAAGTTGTAATTAGAACCTTCTGTATCATTTCTTATTCATTTTAGTTTGGAATGGTCAATGAAGAAATTGAAACTGTGCCATTCAGCTAGGGTGACCAGATGTCCCGATTTTATAGGGACAGTCCCGATTTTTGGGTCTTTTTCTTATATAGGCTCCTATTAACCCCCACCCCCATCCCGATTTTTCACACTTGCTGTCTGGTCACCCTACATTCAGCTGACCTATAAATACATAGAACCATAGAAATGTAGGGCTGGAAGGGACATCAAAAGGTCATCAACTTCAGTCCCCTGCATTGAGGCAGGACCTAGATCATCTCTGACAGGTGTTTGTCCAACCCGTTCTTAAAAACCTCCATTGATGGAGATTTCACCACCTCTCTTGGAAGCCTATTCAAGAGTTTAACTACCCTTATTAGAAAGTTTTTCCTCATATCTAACTTAAATCTCCCACGCTGCAGATTACTTCTTGTCCTAATTTCAGCGGACATAGAGAACAAGTGATCACCGTCCGCTTTATAATAGCCCTTAACAGATTTGAAAACGTATCAGGTCCACCCTCAGTTTTCTTTTCTAAAGAGAACACATGCCCAGTTTTTTTAACCTTTCCTCAGAGGTCAGCGTTTCTAAACTGTTCATCATTTTTGCTGCTCTCCTCTGGACTCTTCCCAATTTGTCCATATCTTGCCTAAAGTGTGGCGGCCAGAATTGGACGAAGTACTCCAGTTAATGCCCCATTGGTACCAAGTCGAGTGGGACAATTACCTCATGTGTTTTACATATGACACTCTTGTTAACACACCACAGAATTATATTAGCCATTTTCGCAACTGCATCACGTTATTGACTCATATTCAATTTGCAATCCACTAGAGCCCCTAGAACCCTTTCAGCAGTACTATCACCTAGCCATTTATTCACTGCTTTGTAGTGGTGCATTTGATTTTCCCTTCCTAAGCATAGTACTTTTCACTTAGTTGTATTGAATTTCATCTTGTTGATTTCAGACCTATTCTCCAATTTGTTAAGGTCATTTTGAATTCTAATCCTGTCCTCCAAAGTGCTTGCAATCCATCCAAGCATATTTTCCACTCCATTATCCAAGTCATTAATGAAGATATTGAATAGTACTGGACCCAAGACTGACCTCTGCGGGACCCCACTAGACACACCCTCTCAGTATGACAGTGAACTATTGATAATGAGTCCGAGTACGGTCTTTCAACCAGTGGTGCACCTACCTTACAGTAGTTTCACCCAGACCACATTTCCCTAGTTTTCTTATGAGAATGTCATGTGGGATTGCATCAAAAGTCTTAATAAAATTAAGAAATATTTTGTTTATTGCTTCCTCCCTAGCCACTAGGCCAGTAATCCTGACAAAGAAAAAAAATTAGGTTTGCTTGGAATGATTTATTTTTGACAAATTGTTGCAGGCTATTCTTTATAAACCTATTATTCTCTAGAAACTGATTGTTCATTTGTTCCAGTATCTTCCCAGGTATCGAATAATTCCCTGCTATAATTCCCTGGGTCCTCTTTTTCCCCCTTTTTAAAGATATATACTATGTTTGCCCTTCTCCAGTCTTCTGGGACCTCATCAATCCTCCATGAGTTCTCAAAGATAATTGCTAATGGTTCTGAGATTTCTTCAACTAATTCCTTAAGTACCCAAGGATGAATTTTATCAGGCCCTTCCATACTTCTACATTCTCTAAATATCCTTTAACCTGTTCTTTCCCCATTCTGTCTTGTATTCCTGCCCCTTTGTTGTTAATATTAAATTGTGTTGAATATTTGGTCACATTAACCGTTTTAGTGAAGACTGAAGGAAATAGGCCTTAAACCTCAGCCATCTTGATGTCAACAGTTATTAGTCTCCTTCCTCACTAATTAGAGGACCCACATTTTCTTTGCTTTCTCTTCTCCTAATATATTTCTAGAACCACTTATTATTGCCCTTCATGTCTCTGGCTAGATGTAACTCACTTTGTGCCTTAGCCTTTCTGATTTTGTTCCAACATGCTTATCTTACTCTTTTGAACTCCTCTTTAGTAGTTCATCCACGCTTCCGCTTTTTGTCGATTCCTTTTTGATTTTGAGGCCATTAAAGAGCTCCTGATGCAGCCATATTGGCCACTTACTATTCTTCCTGTCTCGCCTTCACATCAGGATAGTTTGCAATTGTGCCTTTAATATTGTGGCTTTGAGAAAGTCAACTTTCCTGAACTCCCTTTTCCCTTAAATGTTCTTCCTATAAGACTTTACCTCTACCAGTTCTCCGAGTTTGCTGAAATATGCATTTTTAAAGTCCATTTTCCATATTGCTTCTGCTTCTTCTTCTTCTTCCTTTCCTTAGAATCACAAAATCTATCATTTCATGGTCACTTCCACCCAAATTTCCTTCCACCATCTGATTTGCTACCAATTCCTCTGTCTTGGTCAGAATCAAGTCTAAAATGGCTGCCCTGATTACTTCTTCCACCTTCTGAAACGAACAGTTGTCCCCAACAATTCCAAGAACTTACTGGATATTTTGTGTTTTGCCATATTATTTTTCCAATAGATGTCTGTGTAGTTAAAGCTCCTTGTTACTTCTATTTCTTTTGTTTTGGATTTGTTCTAAAAATGCCTCATCCACCTCCTCTTCCTGATTTTGTGTTCTATAGTAGACACTTATCATGACATCATTCCTGGGTTTTTACGCCTTTTATTTTTACCCAGGGACTTTCAACTGGTCTGCCTCTTCAGCTCCTCCTGGATCTCAGAACAAGTGGATAAATTCTTGATGTATAATGCAACAACTCCATTTTGAGCCTGCCTCTTCTTCCTGAACAAGCTGTACATGTCTATACCAATATTCCAGTCATGAGATTTATCCCATTAAGTCTCCATGATGCCAATTAAATCATAATTTAGCGTATGTACTTATAGTCCGAGTTCTTCATGTTTATTCCCCATACTCATTACATGTGTAATTTGTCACAATGTAAATACTGAAATCACTTTGCATTTAGAGACTGTTCTACACAGTCCTACATGTTCTTTTCCCCTTACCATTGCTTAAGGATATTTACATAAAAACAGGGCTGTTCCAGCTTCTTCCATTGATTCGGGGTTCTCAATCGACCCTATCCTAGTTATGTATTGGTTTAATGTAGCCCATCCCCAATATGCCTCCTACCATGAGGAGAGAAGGGACAGGAACCGGTACACTTTTCTCTCCAATGGGGGAATTCTCTGCTGGACATTTGTGGGCAGTGTTCAGCCCCTTTGGTCCTCCTAAATAGCACTTCATGAGTAATGCCAAGGGGCTGAAGCTTGTTATAGAATCAACTCAAATCAGAAGTGATGACTATCTGAGTTTTTAGACTCCAAAGAGAAACTGCTGAGCTCCAGTTCATTTGCAAATTTGACACCATCAGATCAGGATTAAACAAAGACTGAATGGCTATCCAACTACAGAAGCAGTTTCTCCTCCCTTCATGTTCACACCTCAACTGCTAGCAGAGCACCTCACCCTCCCTGATTGAACTAACCTCGTTATCTCCATACTGATTTATACCTGCCTCTGGAGATTTCCATTACTTGCATCTGAAGAAGTGAGGTTCTTACCCACGAAAGCTTATGCTCCCAATACTTCTGTTAGTCTCAAAGGTGCCACAGGACCCTCTGTTGCTTTTTACAGATTCAGACTAACACGGCTACCCCTCTGATATCTGAGTTTTGTGAGCCCCATCATGGCACCTACAGCGTATATCCCTGAGTAACAAAAGGGATATTCCACATGATATTATACTGACACATGGTAACTAGAAGCCACATTTTTAAAAGAGACAACAAAAATCACCATACTTGAAAATTCATAGCACAAAGTAAGGGAACTTTTTCATTCCACAATCACACTGATAACGTCCTGCCTGTTTTCTGGGCTGTGAATGGAAATTTCAAAATCCAGTGAGAAAGATTGTACTTCCAGTGTTCAGCTTGAGCTAAAACAGCCAGCTGCTCTATTTTCTGGCAATCACCCAGAATACTCCAGTTAGTAATAATGGCTTTGGGATATTGAAGGATACTGCAGCATATTCAAACAGGAAATACTAATATTTTCTTGAAAGTTTGTTCCAGCCCAATTTTGCAAACCCACTAGGCTTTTTGCCCTTACAAAAATAAAGAAAAAAGTCCTACAGTCATGGTGCAAACGACCACATTCTATAACAGTGATACTGCAGTGTTTAGAGTGATTACTGCAGCATTTATTTCAATAAGGGGCATCAGGAAGAAGCCTAAAATGTTTTCCAGGTTTACCTAAATCTGTATATTTCCCATTATCAACCTGCTCTCAGATTAAACACAGTTCACTCCACTTATGTTAACTCTGCTCCATGATCTTTTCCACCAGCATGTAATTTCTCCTTTAATAGACCAGAGTCTCTATGTCCACACAAGCCCTTAATAAAGAGTTCTCAGACTCTAAAGACACGGTCTTGACCTTTACGGAAATCAAAAGAGTACAAAGAAAATTAGGATGTTCATTCCAAAAAGTGAAATTTCTTCCACATAAAAGGTCATATTTTTTAATCTATAAAATTAAATACTATGATCATCAAATTCATTATTATCTATGTTGTTTCAATAAGTCCTGGCAGAGATCAGAAGGGCTGTTTACAACTGGAAGAAATCATTTCACACTTAACCAAATTTTCCCTTCATCTAAAGTTCTAATGTTGAAGAAGAATATCTGACATAACTATTATTTTTTTCCTGCGTTGAGAATGGCAGCCATAGCTCCAACTACTAACGTCCTGTTGTTAAGAGCATCTTTGTGGTGGGCTGAAGAGAAGTGATGCAGGTAGAGGTGTGGCTGACCGGTTTATGCACAGAACTGCCAATGAGAAATTCCTGAGTTATATTCCCAGTTTGCGACACACTCTATTTTACAGATTGGGAAAAGTGCCCTTGTTCTAGTCATTTGTATTGTCAAATGACCTCAATCTAGTGCCCACTGGATTCAATGGGAGATTTTCTATTGACTTCAATGGGCACTGCTAAGAAGGGCAAAACAAAACAAACCTACCTCTGTGGATTTGATTCCTGTCATTGTGAATTTGATTCCTATTTCACCCCACCTTCTTATCCATAATTTACACAACAGATAGTGAAAGAACGTGCTGGAATAACTGTAACACATTCTGTAGCTAAATATATCCCAGGCTCTGTGGCTAGCAATGGGAACGTTTAGGCTTCCCACCCCTTTATTGTATGACTAACTCTGACATGCAGCATATTAAGGTCAGGCTTGAAGACTCCAATTCTGGAGTCGAAGCACTACGACTGCCTTCTAACTGAATGCCTTAGTCATTAGTTTTTAATAAGGAAAAAAAAAAAAAAACTTGCTAGAGACTGAATAGCTGTAACCCAGGTTTATTAAACTCCAACACTATTAAAATCAGAGGAAAAATCTACAGGTGCCTTCCCAAGGCATGAATTCAATTTCTCAGACTTATTTTTATGAGCTTAAGTTTATGACTTAAGGCAAAGTCTGCAGCAGTTCAAGCTTCCCCAAGTGGCTCAAACTTGACTTGGAGGTGAGAAGATAGTTCAAGTTCCACCTAACACTTAGTCAAAGCTAGAATTAAACAGATGCTACTTTTTAGGCCATATCAATCACAGAATAAAGAGTCCTATGATGTGTTATTAATAGATAGAGAACATGTTTGCATTGGCCAAGACCAAATCCACATTTAATGAAGATCAAATAAATATCTGCTCTCTTTTCCTGGCTAGTGGCCACATGTGATGGCTGGAGAAAAAACCTACAGTGTGTGCCAGAACACAGCCTTTGAATAAAAGACTCTTTGGTTGAGTGTCTTTTGCCTCTCCTCTCTCCTTGCTCCAAGACCCTTGGTCACATGCATAATTTGAACTGGCTGAAATAACACAGTTTTCAATTTACCACCCAATCTGTTTGGACCGCTTTTAATCTTCCAAAAACAGCCACTATCACACATCATTCTAACCTTTTTCACTGAGTTAAACTAGAATATATTCAGTAAACTGAAAAAATGACCTTTCCCTTTGGAGTTTATGGATACTGCAGCTCTCAAAAAGAATGTATGCAGGGTATTTTCATTTGATTTTCATTCAGTTAATTTAACCCTCTTTTAAAGTCCTGGAAGAATTTTATATTCATTTTAGATTATTCTACCACCAAGCTACATATATTATTTAGCTGTAGGAAATGTAATAAACCTTTTCAAACTGGGCATTAAAGTTAACTGACTAGAAAAATCGAGCAGAATCCAGCATGGCTGGTTAGCACTTTTTTGGTGACCCATCAGTAGGGGAAGGAGGGGTGTAGGATGTGCCTCACTTTGCTTGGAGGTGTCCTATAATGTCAAAGTTGATTGACTACCATGTTAACAGTACCTTAGAACTACTTCAGATAGACACATAACAGACTTCCTTAATGATGTGCTGCCATTGAATATGGCTTCCCAAGTACACTGAGAAAGTTCTTGGTACCAGTCCTCTGTGAAACCTGCTCCTCTTGTTTTTCTGAGCAGTGCACAGGTGCCTTTCCCTCTTCTTGTCCATCCGTTCTGCCCAATATCTGGCAACAAATCCTGGCAGCAGTGAGCTGAGATTCTCCGGTCAGAATGCATGTTGTCATGGAAGTATTCAGGTGCTTCATAGCTGGGTGACCTCGCTCTGTACTGAGGTGCCCAATTCCAACTGCCTCCTAGCATCTCTTATTACCTGCACCTGTTTGAATGATGCTACAGATGTCTTTAACTACAAAAAAACAACCGTGCTGCGGTCTGTACAATTCCTTTTGCATACAGCCATGATGCTCAGATACTGTGACATGAGAACCTACATACTTGTAGAACAGGAAAAAACAATCACTGTGACTGTGCCTGCACTGGCTGGTGTCTGCACCTGAAAATATTCAAATGTTTTGCTCCCTCATTTCTCTCTCTCTCTCTGATAATTGGTGGGACAATTTCCCCCTGCTCCTGCATACAATTCTAAGCCTCTGCTTTCTGCCTCTTGAGTGTCTACAGCTTTTGCCCTTGATTCAGACACAGCGGCAAAATGAGGACAGACACATGGATGGATTTTTAAGAAGCAGGCTGCAACTGCTATTAAATTTAAATAGAGGGGAGGGGCATTACCTGCCCATCATCCATATTCTCCTATACCAGGCATTTAATTGGTTCCAGTTTGGGGATTACAGGGCTCTTACCATATGGCCCCCACTCCAGGTTAAATCCTGGGAACTGAGGAATGCTGGCCAATCAGAACCCCTCCCCTCCAATTGTGAGTGAAAGAGACTCCAAGGGGAGAGGGAAGGAGCTATCTGGTGTCTTCCTCCCTTGCTGAAGGGTTGTTCCCATTCACTGCTGGCCCCAACAAACTCCCCTACCGACTGAAAATTAAGCCGTAAGTAATTTGATCCCAGTTTTCCTATTTGCTCAATATACGATTACAAGGGGTCCCCGGTATCCATCTCCCACTTATCTGTTGTTTAGTATCAACAGGGGTCTGTGTTCTGATTCGCATCAGTCCCGATCCACATATCCATCGCTTCACCTTTTATGTGGCTTTTCTTTGGGTGCTTCCCCCCGTATTCAGGAGGTGCTGGGAAGGTGGGGGAGGAGCAGGAATGGGGTGCGCTCAGAGGAAGAGGCAGAACTGGGTGGGAAGATGTGGAGCAGGGTGAAGATGGGGTGGGAGGGGGTGGGGTGGGCCACTATTTCTTATCGGAAAAAATTCACCAGTATCCGTCGTTTCAGTATCCATTGCCCTTTTCAAGAGCACAACCCTGACATATACTGGGGACCCCCTGTACCTTTCTGATGCTATTATAATTAAGATACATTTTTGAAAAATGATTAGCCAGCAAACAAAGGTAAAGGGGTAGGTTTAGTGCCACATTTCTTCTATGGAAATTACATTAAGAAAGAAACACATTTATGAATATACAAGTAAATCACATCTGCAGAGGCTTCTGTTTTCTTTTTGCATTGAAGGAGATGATTCCCTTTTCTTGTCAGGCCTAGCAAACGTTTCCTGAGCCAAGCCATGTGATTCAAAAAATGTGAAATTACCTTCCTAAAAAGAACATTTTACAATTCACCACCAGGGCTAAAGCAACTGCAGCTGTGGGAAAGGGTTAGCATATTAGCTGTTATATTACATACAAAGGCTCTCTTTATTTTGTGCTTTCAGCTCTGGAGATTTGCAGGAATGTTCAGGCTTTTCTCTACATTTTTATGTGCTACAAAAATCACTTGAAGTGAATTTTTGCAACATACTTTAATTTAGATTATGCTCGACAGAAGAAACGTTAATACACATAATATGTAAAAATATTGCATTTTAACAAGCGGTTTTAATTATGCTTTTATTGTCACTGTCATTATGTGTTAAATAGGATAGAATTCACCATATCCAGGATGAGTTTGTTATTGGTGCCTTAGGCTTAATAACTGCTCAAATATTATGAAGAAATTAACTCCGATAAAGATGATTTATTACTACCCAAGTACATTCATCACATGCATTGTTTACTATTAGCAATGAGGGCTCTGTAGGATTAAATGTCTCTAGCCTAGCCCCCAAACCTATGCCATTCTAAGTTTGAAGTCTAACTTCCTCCGCACTTACTTTTTGTCTCTATTTGTCTAGAAATATCTTAGACACTTAGGTGACGATTTAGCAAATTACTTAAGCTTGTGCTTAACTTTATGCATGTGCTTTTTTGAAAAGTGGCCTTCAAGGGGGAAAAAAAATCAAATACATTTTCAATCCAGTAATGTTATCAGCAACCCTTACTCACCACTGTCAATTGCCAGAAACAGTGCTGTATAGACGTTGTTGTGGACATAGGGTGATTCACGATCCAGGACAGCAGTGGTGAAAATGGTACCATTTGTAGGATTAATTTCCAGCCATCCTGCTGGATCCTTGTAAACAGAATACCTAGGCAAAAAGATAAAAGCCATCTAAACTTGAACTGATTATGTTATTACAAAAGGAGAGCCCTTTGCACGGACTGCCTTGCTTAGGAGAATCTCTTAAGCACTTTCACAAACAGTTTCTTAAGCCTCACGACACTCCTTTGAAATAGGTGATTATAATCAGACTCATTTTACAGATGGAGGAACAGACAGAGAGAGGTGAAGGCCAACATTTTCAAACAGAGTTAGGCACCTAAATCAATATTTAAAACACAGGCAACCTGGTTCTCATGGGTGCTGACCGCCTTCTGCTGTCTATCTGAGGACTTTAATACTACTGTCCATTACTGTAGTATCAGACCGCTTTCCACATACAACCAATAGCAATAGTGAAGCCAGGAGTGAACTTCATCGAGTCACTAGCACTGTTCCCTTTTCCGGGTCAGAACTCCGTGGGGGGGATAGTGCTTATTTTGTTGTTGTCTTTTTCTTGGGTATTTTGGATTTTATTTTATTGGTTGCTAAGGGGTTTGGGATTTGAAGGGAATTAAAAGGATGTTTTAAATGCCATTCTTATAGTGGAAAGGATTTTTTGAAGAACAAGGTTTTGCAGTGTTTCCCAAAGACAGTCAAATGCTGGATCTGCTTGGTCTCCTTGAAATGTTTGTCCCATATCCAGCTACGTCCTCCTCCCCCCTCATCCAAGGATACTTTGTCTTCAGCTCTCACTTGCTTCCTTCTGGGCTTTGTGATCTGCATTGTTCTGCTTCCACAGACTTCAAGCAGCAGGTGCTCAGACTCTGAACAATCAGGCCACTTCCAGAGTCACTTAAATATGGATATAAACCGTTGCCTTCTGGGAGCCCTGACATCTACTCCACTACTGTAGACTATGCTTCTTCCTTATCATGATCATTTAGGTTCTAATCCTGGAAAGACTTAGGCCAGTGCTTAACTTTATGCACTATGAGTAGCATAATTGAAATCAAATTAAATGTATAACTCTTTGTAGGATCAGGGCCTAATTCTGTATGCAGTTAAATACATTGAAATAATCTAACCATAATGAGTTGAAATAACAGACAAGTTTCCTTTTTAATTAAATATTTTAATGTCTCAAGTCTCCAATTGAAGTGCCTATTGCACAATCAATATGCACGTTAGCGAGAGGCTTATCTGCTTGAAATGGATTGCTTTATAGGTCATAACAGTCAGCAAGTCTACCATCGGTATTCTGAATCATCATCAATTGACATGAAGCCTGTTTATTGTTTTATGAGTATCAGTGAAAAACCAGGAGTTTAGAGTGGCCTCCATTTAAAAGGTGCACTAGGCAGGTATTGCTGCCAAAAACCATCCACCCACTGAAGGAAACAATCAAAATCAGTGGATTGTCAAGAAGAAAATAGTGCCAGAAAAGAAAAAAATAAATGAATTGAGGGTCAGCAACGTAAAGAAGCGAGCACACTGAATGCTGATTTCAGAGGCTTGCTTTGGTTTCATGTAGCTGAGACATTCTATTTATTTCAGGTACTTATATGGAAACCATTACTACAGCATTTGAGCACCTCACAATCTTTAACATATTTATCGCCACAGTGAAATCCATTAACTTCAACTGACTTTGGACCAGGCAAAGGGCTCAGAATAAATCCTATTAAAGTCAATGGAAAGATCATCATTGACTTTCACAAGAGATGGATAATGCCCTAAATTCTGTCTTCCCAGCCTATATGAGTAAGGCCAGATTCTAATCTCATTTACCCCTGGTTAGCTCCATTAGCGACAGGGAAAGTGGTTTTCATTTGCACTGGTGTAAGTGAGATCTGACTCAAACCTTTATTCTGATGGCACAGAAAACTGAATTTGCTTTTTGATCTCCAGCTCCCAGCCCTACTAAGCTGTAGCCTGATCCTACTCCCATTGAAGTCAACACATTTTCACCCTTGACTTCTCTTGGAGCAGAGTGAGTCCAGGAGGGAAAATGCAAACAAAGAAATGGAAGCAAACACTAATGAACAGTGAGTGGCACAGTCTATCAAACGTGTATGCACTTCCACTTTAATAACCATTTAAACATTAATCAATAGTTGAGCTTTATCTCCCATAAAAATGAGTTGCTAGAATAGTAACAAGACTGATAATTATTTCATTGTACTCCTTTGTTTTCTCTTTTATTGTTGTTTTTATAATATTGCAACAAAGGTATGAACCAATATATATATATATATATATATATGGAACCAGGGCAGTCTAAATAATTCCCAGTCTATTGTAAGGCAGCAAATTCTCAATTAACCCTGAAACAATTTAAGGAGATTCAACACTTTTAAGGTAATGAGGATTTAAAATGGATTATATTATCTTCCCTGATTGCTCTACAAAGCACTATTGAATGTACAAATAAAAAAAAAAATTGTATAACCGTGATTTGGCTCAGGATATTGTAAAAGCAGTACTTTGTCTTTCCCACCAGATTTTTTACATATTGTACGAGTATACTGCGGTGTAGTTCAGATGATTGTTCTTTGTTTCTTTTTCAAAGTGAGGGTTCTACTACCAAAAGGCTTAAAATAGACACTCATTAAGAAAAGCATTATATAAAGCCATAAAAATACAGAATACAAAGACTGACTTTTTCCCCATCTACTGACTTCAAGGGGACCCGCTGGGCATTCAATAGTGTTGTAAATCATGCCATATATTCAGGTGGCAAAGAGTGGGCTTCGCAGCCTAACTTTAATCACCGAATTTTGTAAGTCAGAGGCATGTGTATGTCGACACATTTACTCACCTACATATAAATGTAGGCCCATATTCCATGCTGTCTCAAAGACCTGATTGCAGCTTGTTCTGGGGCCAGTTCTACATCAGCACTAGTGAAACTTAGAACAGCCTCAGTTTGTTCTAATTGGTGCCAGCAGACTGTGCCCCCCCGCCAAGCAAGTTTGTCAATGGGGATCACCAGAGTATACCCTGTTTGGCTGTGACATGCCCCTCTATGCCAAGAGCTGCGGGGAAGTGGGAGAGGAGACAGCTACACTACTTCCCTTAGCTGGAAAATCCTCAGCTGAGAAGGGCTTCAAGTTTTATGGCATTGCTGCAGAGGTGTAGTAGGGTTACAGCATGGGAGCGAATCTGACTTAATATGTCTGTGTGATTGGGAGGCGGCATAGGAGGCAGCCAATCAGAGGGGTGCTGCCAGGAGTAGCCAATCAGGGCCAGGCTGGCCCATAAAAGAAAGGCTGCAGAACAGAGCAGCTTCAGTTACTCCCTAGAGCTTGAGGAGGAAGGTGCACTGGCTGCAGGGCCAGTGCAACCACTAGGTGGACTAGGCAGCTGCTTAGGGAGCCAAGTGGTTGGGGGGTGCCAAAAAGCGGTGCCCAAACATTTTTTTTTCAACAGCAGAGCACAAGGCTGCTACTGCTTCCCGGCTCCAGAGGGGCTGCCCACGGCGCAGCCAGTTCCTCCCCCTGGGGGAGGAGCCGGCGGCGGAGTGGGGAAGGGGAGGGTGTAGTGCTAGCAGCTGCGCCTTCTTCCTCGTGCCACAGGCCGAGCTGGGCTCCCCGCCACCCCTGGGGGTCTCAGCAGTGGCGGCAGCAGGCTCAGGGCGGCTAGCTGCCTGTGCCGCTGCTGAGAGCCCCGGGGGCAGCAGGGAGCCCCCGGGGAAGAAGGTGTAGCTGCGCTCTGCTCTTCGGGCAGAGAAGCTGGGTCTCTACTCCGCCTGTAAGGTACCTAGCTGGGCCGCAGGGAGCCGCACAGGCCCGCAGAGCACTGGGGGGTGGGCAGGTCCAGTCCCTGGCCTAAGAATGGTGTATGTGGGAGCAACCCCTCCCCCAGCCAGCGCCACCCCCTCCAACACCCACCAACAAGCTACCTTCTCCCCTGTGCACCCCCCGCCCCAACAACCCACCCTGTCCTGCCACTTTTGCCTCTGGGCAACCTCCACCCAGCAATCCCCTCCCCAGCCACAACGGTCACCTTCACCCCTGCATCAACCTCGGGACCCCACCCCCACCTGCCATCTCCCTTCTGCCCACTCCTCCCTTGTGCAAACCCCTCTGTGCCACCTTCACCCCCCTGCAACAACCCTGGGCACAGACACCCCCCCATCTGCCAGCCCCTTGCAACAACCCCCTCCTGTCCACTCCTCCCTTGTGCCACTCCCTCCCTGCCACTGCACCCCCTGCAACGAGCCCCTTTTGCCTCTGTACAATCTCTTTCCTGCCACTACACCCCCGCCCCCTCCACCACTTGGCCACCTCCACCCCTGGAATAATCCCATGCACCCCCCTCTCTGCCACCTTCCCCCTGGAAGAGCCCCCATACAACCCTCCTCTTTGCAGCCCCCCCATGCCCTCTGCACTTTGTGAACATCTGGGTCCCTGGGGAGAACTTGGCTGAAGGAAGGTGAGGGCTGGACGTCGGAGGGGGGGTGCAAAGTGGATGTTTCGCCTAGGGCGCAAAATATCCTTGCACTAGCCCTGACTGGCTGCCTCACAGGTTCCCTCCCTGCCCCAACTCACCACTGAGGAAGTGGCTGGACTAAGTGACTGTGACATTCCCCCAGAAGCGGGGGGGGGGGGGGGGGAGGGGTGGCACAGAGTGCAGCACAGCCAGAGGGCTGTGTCATGAAAAGGATGCCGCACTCCTAGGAATAACGTGGGTCCTGGGAGCAGAAGTGACGGCGGCAAGATGCCACCAGAAGTTGGCACACTGGCTAGCAGAGCTGATCCCCGGAACATCCAGCAGGGGGCGCCACGGTGGTGAGTCCCACCCGCCCACAAGGTGCAATTGGCTTACATGGCTAAAAAAACAAGTTAAAATGGCTTCATCTTTAAAGCAGTGTGGGTGTATGTATGTGTATTTATATACATATTTTCTGGGAAATATTTGAAGTCTTCCAAAGAACATCTCCTGAGGATGTTTAGCACACACACATAATGTCTGTGGCTGGCAGCCGATTAGTGGGGAAGCTCATTATACTGAACAGTGGAGACAATATGGACATGGAAATCTAATCAGTGTCACGACCCTGCACTTGCCACATAAAGAATTTCATAGCTAGCAGTGAAGTAGCCAAGGGGTTACAGAAGAGCAGCCAGGCATCTAGGCACAGACCCAGATACTGCTGCTGGCAAACCATTCCAGAGCTTGGTAGGTGCCAGACACATCCCATGGGAGTCGAGGGGTCTTGGCTTTGATGACTGAACAGAATGAGAAGGAAGGCAAAATGAAGCATATTGCGCATACTGAGCACCACCAGTGACAGAAGAAGGCCGTGCCAAATGAGCACTGAACTAACATATATGTGCCAATTTGATGTTGCAGCTCTTTTGCTATGGTACATTTGAGGTTAGCAATCTAAATAAGCATGCTGGGATATGCCTGTCTCTGTTACAGGAATCTGAAGTTACAACAGAGGTTATTCAGATTGTATTGCACAAAGACTGTATAACCAACAACATGCAACGGCTGTGAAGACACTGGAACAAGTATTGCAGTCTTGGATAACAAAATATCAGTCTGGCTGTGCAATGCAGCTCTACTATGACAGCATGTTCCTGAAGAACTGGGGAATTTAGGCCCTGAAGCCCAGATTTTTAAAGGTATTTAGGTGTTGCTGTGTTCAGCATTGCAATGCATAACTGATTTAGATGCCTAAATCTCATTTTCAAAAGTGATTTAGGCTCTTAGGAGTTTAAATCCCAACTGTCAATGAGATTTGGGCCCCCTAGGTGCCTAAATCCCTTTAAAGTATGATTTATGCTCCTAAATCACTTGGACATTGCAATGCTGAGCGCTGCAATGCTTAAATACCTTTAAAAATCTGGGCATGAGCCCACAATATGATGGGCTGGAATGGACCTGTGGCATTCTCTAATGGGGAGGAATGACGATCTAGTGCTTAAGTCACTGGACTGGGACTCCAAAAATTTGGGTTCAATTCCTGGCTTCACCACGGATTTTCTGTATGACATGAGCCATTTCATCTACACTGAGTCTCAGTTTCCAATCTGTAAAATGGAGAGATTAATCCCTACCTTGAAAAGGTGTTGCAAGGATAAAATCTATAAATGACTGAGAGACATTTAGATATTACAATGATGAGGGCCGCAAATGTACCTATATAGATAGAATAAGGCAGAGCTAAAGACCCCCTGTTCTTTTAAGTTTCTTCTGAAGTGTCTACAACATTATAAAGTAACAATGATGCAAAATGGAAACAATCTAGAAAATCACAAACGAATCACATAATATTTTAACAATAGCCTTTCATTGTTAGTACAAACTGAATTTGCCCCTGAAAGTATAGGGGCAGAAGTGCACGTGCATTCATCCAATTAGGTAACAGAACACATCCATGTGACTTATGTAAGCAATCAGCTAATCAATAATGAATCACACTGAGGTAGGGTGACCAGATGTCCTGATTTTTGGGTCTTTTTCTAATATAGGCTCCTATTACCCCTGACTCTCGTCCCAATTTTTCACATTTGCTGTCTGGTGACCCTACACTGAGGGTAAATAATGGAAAAGATGCAGTCACACTGATCTCAGGTCTGAGCAAAGCATTTTGGGTCAGATTTTTAAAGTTAAAAATGCACATAGGTCCATAGTGGGAGTTTCAGAGGCACCCAAGTGCCCATGGGAGTTTTAAACACCTTTAAAATCTGTCCCTTTATAAAAAATAAGACTAAACACAGTTGGGTTAAATTTTCATTATTTTCCAGACATGGGATTACTGGTTCTAAAAGTGCCTACCGTGTTTTTTTTTTTCTTTTTGCAATATTTCCAGCCTAAGTGGCAGCAAGAAATGTCACACGGAAGTCTATTCACACATTAGATTTCCACAATACATTTTCTGCCTTTGGGGTGAAATCTGGCTCACTGAAGACAATGGCAAACTTACCATTGACTTTAATGGGCCCAGGATTTTATCTTAGAAGTTCACTAAGTGTTCACCTTTTGGGTGGCTTATCCAAACTTCTTGCGGCTTCACCCATAGTTCGGTGAAATTCTGAAACAAATGTGTCTGTCCTCATCCCTGCTGGGCCTATATTACATAAAGGCAGCTTCAGAAATTCTTCTACGAACTTTTCATGAACTGTTCAAGTAAAAGGACCAGTGGGGAATGTAACTCCATATTTTCTGTGCTTAAGAATTCAGCATGAAAAGTTCCTTTTGTCCTTGAATGAAACATTCTCTAAACATGGATATTATATGATCCTTGAATCACACCAACATACATTTCATACTATTAGATGAAGTACCCTCAAACAAGAGAGCACAACTGCCTCTGAGAAATGCCTGTAGACACGTAAAAGGGACAAGTGTGGTAATTACAGCAGAGAGATATTTGTTCCTCACATTTGAAAAAACGCAAATAGGTCAAGACAATGAATACAAGATTAAATGTTTGGGCTGAAATGATAACTAATGTACATTGCGTTTCATGTGCTTTACCTTTGGGTTGCATAACCTAGAGCTTTTAAACTCGTAAGCTGTATGCCATCAGATTCTCTGCTTCCCACTGTGCCATCGATAGCATTAGTCTGTGCTGGTTACTGTCTTCTATCAGCAGCATAGTAGCCCTCAGTGTCCTGCAGCTAGTTCTAGATTTTCTAGAAGGTTCAGGGATGAGCAAATACGGTACAAGGAATAATTTATATGGTATTTCTGCCCACAGAATAATTGTGAATAGATAGCAAGTTAAATGAATTTCTTTGCTATCCAAAAGAATTTGACAAATTATTTTGCAACTTTTGTTTCTTTTTAAACTGATCAGCAAATATTTGCTGTTTGATCTGTGTTGGCTAATGGTGACCAGTTATATACGTTACATTGCACTTTTTCTGCTATCTGAGTGGATGAAGGCACAAGCACTTCTGCCTGAATACAGTCTTAGATTGTAAGCTTTTTAGGGCAGAGACTGTCATTTGCTCTGTATTTGTACACTGTCTTGCACTAAGAGGTACCACAATTTAAGTCAGCAGTGGGCAACCTGCAGCCCACGGGCTGCATGCGGTCCATCAAGGTAATCAGATTGTGGGCCACGAGACATTTTGCTGACATTGACCATCCACAGGCACAGCCCCCCGCAGCTCCCAGTGGCTGCAGTTTGCCTTTCCCGGCCAATGGGAGCTGTGGGAAGCGGTGGCCAGCACACCCTTGTGGCCCACTGCTTCCCACGAACCGTGGCCATTGGGCACTGCAGGGGGTTGTGCCTGCGGACGGTCAATGTCAGCAAAATGTCTCGTGGCCCGCAATCAGATTACCTTGATGGGCTGCATGCGACCCGCGGGTTGCCCACCATTGACCTAAATGATAATAACAATAGTTTTACATGAGAATTTGGCTTTTTTATAATTCATCTTACATGAAGTTTTGACATTTGCACCTGTAAAATACGATTGTCAAAAAGTTTGTGGAAAACAGGGATGGTTGGAAAATTTCAATGAATAAATGGAAACAAACAGTTTCTCCCTCTTTTCCAGCAAGCTTTGATGAATAAAGTGATCGTGTTTAAAAATATGAGTGAATAGACTGGTTGTATCGCATTACATGCCCAGATGTAAAGCCGCTGTAGTTTAATTCTCTATTGCAGTCCTTTAACTCCATACCTTGTCTGTGCCATACAGTTCACCCGCACAGCCGATTCTTGGTCCCTCAGTTTAGTATGATGCAGAGTGTGTGCTATACCAGTAGAGACGACACAATACTAACAATAATTGAATTCTCCATTTCAACAGAAATATTAGTGATGAAATATGGAAGCCACTGATAAGACCTGTATTGTAACTTTATCACATTAGTCGACAGGATACTACTAGTAAGCAGTTCTGGGGAAAATCAGTAATCCAAAAGGGCTTTCATATTGCCTTTCAAAACCACTGCCTGATGTGCCTTCCCATTAGGATACATAAAAGCCATAGAACCCCTACGAAATAAAAAAGGGAATATATATATATATATATACTTTTTTCTTTATAACTCCTGAACAGCTCCATCTCTTATTCCTACATCCATACAGCAGGATGTTTTTACATCCTCTCCTATGGACTGAACTCAGAGGCTGGTAGCTTGCTGTTAAGTTTGATAATGCTTGGATATAAATCTGCATGTGACCACTATGGTGTTTCATACGCTGTTGCCTACCTCGTTCAGTACTCAGTGATGTTGCTCTGTAGTCAGAAAAAGTGTGTGAATGCCAACTGCTGGACTCTGATACAGCTTGTTTTCTCTGCTTCACTCTTCCATGCCTGCATCGGTCCCTTTTCTTTAAATGAGCACACGTAGTGGGAGCCGCAGTATTGTCAGAACTATCTAATTATATATTATGCTGTGTAATCTGATGACAGAGTCATTTGAGGATAATTTATACTCTGCTATTGCTTAGGCTGTTTGCTAAGTACATGTCTGTGTGTGCAATAATTCCAAATTGAGTCTTTTTTCATAATTTATTAGCAATTCAAATAAAATTTGTCTGAAACAACAATACAATGTCAACAGTTAAGTGGCCATATGTTAGCAGAAATGAGGACAAAAATTGCATCAATATTGCCCTTTGTGCATTTACGTATAGCACTGCTGTCAGCAACTGGACGTGCACTGCTGACCTGCACTGGTTAAACCCAATAACCCAAATTTCTTTCAACAACACTCCTTCACCCCATCATACTTTATGGGCCTCATGCTTTTCTGATGTGCTCACGGATGAATGTGGCAAAGGCAGATTTCGCTGTATTTATAGACATATTGGCTGCTCAGTGTACTGTTTGTACCAAATTCATGGACTTCATGCAACACAACAGACTTAGTTACTAGTTAAATCACATACCCATGAGACATTTGGAGAACTGAAACTAAAATGTGGGTGTCCTTAAGCTCCATACACACAGCCTTCTTCCGCTGGAGCTAATGGAGATCTCTTCTGGATGGCAGTAGTGGTAGGCCATTATCCACCTTGTAGGCCAACCACTGGAGGGGACACCATTACAAGTACACACACAAAACCAGTAGATTGCATTATGTCTTTAACTACACAGTGTGCTCCATTTCAACCATGTAACATAAACCATATGAGAAAGCATTTGGATGACATGCAAGGGATGACAAGCAATCAGAAAATTTCACTTTATGGATGAAACTCAGATCAATTGCTTCAGCACACAACATTAATGAGTCAAAGCTTAGGCATTTTTTCTACTTGGCCCAAAAATCACAGTTCAAGTTAGGTTACCACGAGGAGTAGTAATGGTAAACATACTGGCATCCTTTTTAAAGCTTGTGCATATGGTCTACTGCATAAAAGAACCGCCACCTGGATTACTGATCCCTGAAGTCCGTAGAAGCTTTACTGTATAAATCTGAGCTTGTGATTTTTATGATAGTGTGACCCAGAGGATCATAAGACCCACTTGGAAACTTCACAGTATCTGGGATTTTTGACAGGAGCCTTTACATTCCATCATGTCAAAGCCCTCTTACAGGCATTGAAATTTGTGAATCAGTGGCAAGATTCTGCTGCTCCAAAAAAAGCAATTACAGCCCATCACGCTAATATATCTTAAAGTGCTTACACATAAAGCTTGGGTGCTAACTTCTTTCAACACATCTTTCATAAGAAATGTTATGTCTGAATGGTAACCAATTTTCTCAATAAAATATCCTACTTGCTTGTTGTTGTTTATTTAATTACATATTACGAGGAGGTTCGAGAAATAGCAATCCCACATATTCTCACCAATTTTCCTTACCCTTCTTGGCTGACTTTGAAACCTGGATCACAATAATACAATCCTTCAGCCAAGGAATTCTACATGCATGTTATTTCTGCTTGGATGCTGGCTGGGGAGAACCACTCAAAAAGAAGGTTCTTCTTTCCCCAGCATCTTCTAGTCTAGGGCTGGGTAAACTTTTTGGCCCGAGGGCCACATCGGGGAATAGAAATTGTATGGTGGGCCATGAATGCTCAGAAAATTGGGGTTGAGGTGCAGGAGCGGGTGCGGACTCTGGGGTGGGGCTGGAGATGAGGAATTTGGGGTGTAGGAGGGCGCTCTGGGATGGGACCGAGGGGTTTGGAGGGCGGGAGGCGGATAAGGGCTGTGGCAGGGGTTCCAGAATGGGTGCAGGTTCCTGCTGGGGGTGTGGGGTTCTGGGGTGGGGCTGGGGATGAGAGGTTTGGGGTGCAGAAGGGTGCTCCAGGCTGGGATTGAGGAGTTGGAGAGCAGAAGGGGGATGAGGGCTGGGGCAGGGGGTTGGGGAGAGGCTCAGGGGGTGCAGGCTCTGAGCAGCATTTACCTCAAGTGGCTCCCGGAAGCAGTGGCATGTCCTTTCTCCGGCTTCTACATGGAGGGGCGGTCAGACAGCTCTGCGTGCTGCCCCGTCTGCAGGCACCGCCTCTGCAGCTCCCATTGGAGTGTGTAGGAGCCGGAGCGGGGCCGAGCTGCATAGTGTGGCTCTGACCCTGCACCCCAGTCAGAGCGGGGCCAAGCTGTGTGATGCTTCTCGCAGGCTGGCTTAAAATGGCTTGCAGGCCAGCTTAAAATTGCCCGCAGGCCATAGTTTGCCCACCCCTGTTCTAGTCTATTGACCAAGCTCAGGACACAACTTGAACCTCACATTTGGTTAAAAACACCAATAATCACCCTCAGCAGCTTTCAAAATATGCTGTTAAAAAGCCACGTTTGAATTACAGAAAGGAAGAAAAATCTTTGCTTCATTATATTTGCACTCTTCTCATATTTGACTTATGTTGTTCAGGTGGGGAACTAAGAGTGGTGGACAAGCTTTTTTAATTAAATGTTTGATGATACAAAATGCATAAGTATGTATTTGGCTGGAAATGCTGTTACCAAAGCAGTGATTATATGCTACCTGTGCTGCAGGCCGTAAAACACCTCCTGTAGTGCACACAGATTCTGAAGAGACAAGCTCAAGCTGTCATGCTCTGGTGGATTCTTTGTTAAATCCATAGCCTTAAAATGTAATTAGGAAATTTAACCTAACCTAAATACACTATACCTTAATAAGAACAAATATACCGGTAACAACAACAAAAAGCTTACTTAAATTGCCCTTTCTGGCTACCAAGGGACAATGTTGAGAGTGGCACTGTGTTAGTTGAATTTATAAATTGACTGGAGCATAATTGCATTATAGGTACAATATAAATTGTATCATGCTGATATTGCTTTTGGAACAGAGTGTGCTTTCGAGCCACAGGCCCGCGCTGAATAAAATAGAGTCCCCTCTGAGGAGGGCTGGGAAGCATTCAGCAGGACGTACAACCATCCTGGAGCCCTGGTTTGCCAGGGGAGATCACACATCGCTTAGGAGGGTACAGCAAGTGTTCACCTGTGTGGCCTGCCAGCTCTGCAATCATGGATCAGGACCACACTTTACTAGGGGCAGTATAAATACAGAATGACAAGATGATCCTTGACCCTTAGATTTACACACCTTGCTTCCACTTTTTCCTTTGAAAATCTCCTCTTTAGGCACCATTCCTGCTTGAGGCAGAAGGAACGGAAAATATAGATTAAAAACAAAAATCTGATCAATACCACATAGATTCATGTGCCTCGTGCCATGCTTTCCTGCTAGTATTTGTCAAGGCCATGATAACAAGGGTCACAGGTAAAGCTGGTTGAAAAATGGATAAACAATTTCATAAAAATATTTGAAATTTTGAAGTTGTTTAAAAAAAATGGAACAATTCTTTTTATTTAAAAATAAATAAATAAAACACAGTGCTAACCAAATTTTGGAATAAAATTAAAAAACCTAGACATCACTCCTGTTTCTGAATTCAAGGACAAGGAAACAGGGGAAAAAACAAAAATCTGAAATTATGAATATTTTTCAGTTTTCAAAACCAAAAAGATAATTTTGGTTCAAATTTGATAAAAAAAAAAAAGATGTTTATTTTTGACATTTCAAGTAAAAATAGGGCGGGGGGGGATCAAAATGACATTTTTCAACCAAAATTTCATTTTTGACAAAATCAGTTTTTGGCAGGAAAAAATTCAAAGATTTTTGACCAGCCCTAATCACAAGGAAAACGTTCGATCCCCCTCTTGTCAAACTGATATATGAATTATACTGAGTCTTTCCGAAACCCCTCAAACAACCTCCCCCTCCCCCGAACCTTGTCAAGCCCATCAGAAGCAAGCTCCCCACAGACCAGGACCCACCACCTCAAAGCGGCACCAGACCCTGCCAGAACAACAGATGCAAAACCTGCAGCCATATCTCCACTGCTACAATCATCAATATCTCCTACAACATCACTGGGTCCTACACACGCCTATACCAACATGTGGGGTACCTCATCCAGTGCATTAAATGCCCCAATAACAATGACATGGTAAAACCAGACAATCACTACACTCTCAAATGAACTCACAAAGAAAAATGATAAAAGACAATACTACCATGTCACCCATGGGCGAACCCTTTTCACAAAATGATCACTTTATATCTGACCTCTCGGTCCTCATAGGAAACCTGCACAACACCTTCAAAAGATGAGCCTGGGAGCTTAAATTCATAACTTTGCTAGACCCTAAAAACTATGGTCTTAATAAAGATGATGGATTTATGGCCTATTACAACAATCTGTAACCCATTAACTCTCAATTTTTGTCCTTTTACTGCAGGGGTGTTAATGGGCCACTTCACAGTCAATGGTCTACTATGTGTTAACTAAACAACCTGTTCCACTTATGTTCTTCTATTTATGCATCCGAAGAAGTGGGCAGTAGCCCACGAAAGCTTATGCTCTAATAAATTTGTTAGTCTCTAAGGTGCCACAAGTACTCCTGTTCTTTTTGCGGATACAGACTAACACGGCTGCTACTCTGAAACCTGTTCCACTTGGTATTTAGTTGTGACACTCTGAGTACCTTTCCCAGACCTGAAGAACTCTGTGTGGCTCAAAAGTTTGTCTCTTTTATCAACAGAAGCTGGTCTGATAAAGATATTACCTCACCCATTTTATCTCTTTATAAAACAGGCACTTCTTTTATGCAGAACAGATAGGATTATAAAATTCGAGGACTGTGATTAGGAATTCAAACCACTGTGGTAGCTGTCCTAACACAGGGTTCCCACTGGCTTAAGTGGTCTTTATTGCCAATGACAGATCAATAATATTCACCCAATATTTGCTCCATGCTTCTCATGAATGAGAGTGAACCAGATACATCAACTATACACAGCTAGAGTGACCAGATAGCAAGTGTGAAAAATCGGGACTGGGGTGGAGGGTAATAGGAGCCTATATAAGAAAAAGACCCAAAAATCAGGACTGTCCCTATAAAATTGGGGCATCTGGTCGCCCTATACATAGCATAATGAAAAAAACATGTTAACACTGTTCTATATCATGCACTATAAGGGAAAACGGTCACTTCGCTTATAAACTAGAGCATTACTTTTGGTGCTAAGGTGCCAGCCGTGAACTGCTGTGCTGATCCCTCTGCTTGCATGGAGCAGTTTGCAGGCTTGGAGCTGACCTGGCTGCAGACACCTATTCTGTTCCTTTCACATACAGATTCTGGGGACATCTTTTATTATGCTTGACATCATGCCATTAAAGTGGGGACATTTATTTGTTAGAGATTTACGAGACTTGTCAGGTTAATGATTTAGAAAGCTAGCCTTCATCACAAAGCTATATAATATGATCAAAACACAGCCTCTCCCCTCTCCCCCAAGTCAAAATTCAGCTTGCCAGCCCCTTGCTACTGAAAAATACAAGTCACTAATTAATTGCTTGTGTGCAAAAATAAGAAGGATAATAACTGATAAACTTCAGAGAAGAAACTGAAGAGTCATTGCATGAAATAGCTGCTAAGCAGAATAACAACATGGACTAATCAAATTAAAATAATAAAGTTGTACTCATCAGGTTGTTGAAGACTGCTCTAATAGTGCAGAATATTTTATATTAGCGTTATTATCTGGCTTTCCAAAAGTTTCTACATTCCAAAATGTCATTTACATTTAGAAGTAATTAGGGCTATGGTTAAATAGGCCCAGAGGCTGTGATGATTTGTATTATTCCTACAGCCAAAGAATAATACATCATATCTCGGAATAACACACTAGCATAATCAGGATGTTACTGTTGGAAGATTTGCCGACATATGCACATCAGTAAAAATGTTTTAACTGTAGCAATTGTGTGTCAGACGCTAATCAACACACGAAGAGCTGGAGGTGCTTTTATGAAGCACTTAGAGGAGGTTCTGGCTGTAAAACTCAAACTTCTGCACATGCCAATATCCTTCCTTCCAGCTGGATCAGTTTTTCCTGATACCTGTCCATTTGCTGGTTTTCCAGTCCTTTAGTCAGGAGCCATGCAGTCTTCAAAGATAGAGGAGTTTGGATAAGAGTCTAGCAGATTCACAACTAGTCACTATAAAATAAATAATAAATGACAAATTCTAGGATTGAAAAGGGAGTTATGTTTTTTTTTCCCCCAGGAGGCAGGCAGAAAAGAAATGAGAAGCGGCACACTACTGCAAAGTATTGTTCCATTTGGATCAATAGAACTTCAGCAGGTCAGCAGCACTTACTGCTAGAAATCCAGTTGGCACCAGCATGAGATCCCTAAATTCTACCGTGGTCCCTTGGAAGGTCCAATTCTGCTTCCACTGAAGTCAATGGCAAAATTTCCATTAACCTCAAGAACAGAGTCAGAGAGGCAAGAAGATTAGAAGGGAATTAATATATTTTTATGAGTCCATTTGGGAGATGAAAGGGTAACTACTAAATGTAAATAATCATTTAAGTGCAATTTGTGGATTGGGATATACATTATAATGCATATTTGAGATCTGTGCAATATGGTCTTCTTTCAGTAAAGATTAGGTGAAGTTAATACATGGTCCACACACACTCAGGGCATTTTTTTTCATTTGTTCCAGGCTTGCATTTTCCCTTTTATGTTATTTACCACTGCCCTTTTTGCCCCAGAACTTTTCAAAATAATTACAGTCCGTCATACATTTCGGAGACAAGGAAACTATTTTATCTTAGAGATTGGTGAGTAACTACTTGACACACTGATAAAAAAAAATCAAGTTTATAGCTATTCTAGATCTTTCCCCCCTAGTGTCAGAGAAGCAAACAAAATTGAGGACAACATTTTAAAAAGCAGTTCCTGAGGATTTAGCTGAATTATTTCCTCTGACATTAAATGGAGTCTTGTGGCTTACATGAGTGCCACTTTGACAATTAACTTGAGATGTTCTTCGAGAGGTTAAGAACATTAGTGAATGAAACAAATGCGAAAGAAAGTGAAGTTTAAATCCTGTGAACACTTTCACAGCATACATAGGCAGAATCACTGGTATTGCGTTGTGCAGATACTCTCAAGTTTCTTGGCATTCAGAAGTATTAAGGGCCTAATTTTCCTCCACCTTGCATCTTGGATAGTCATTCATTCCCATCAGAAGTGGATGTAAAATCCTACCAAATGTACAAAAGATAGTGCTGAAACTAAGACTATTAAACATGAATGAAGTCAAACTCAACTTTTTATTGCTTTATATGGTCTGAGTGTACATGGGAAGCAAAATAATTTACCAGAAGTCTGAACTACTGTTACTCACGGGAAGAAAATTGTCTCAAATAGAAGTACAAATTATGATGTATATAACTGCAAAAGGTGTAGAGATGATGCTCCTTACAATTTTTAAACGAGATCAGGGGGAAATGGGAAGTTATTTCAGCTTCTTAATACCAAATACAAGTGTTTACATAAAGTGCACCATCTGTTGAAGTATGAAACATGCAAAAAAGAGAATGAATTATAAAAGAGGTAGGAGAGTGAATGAAAGGAGAAAAGTCTATGAACTAAATGGTTGATAATCTATGCTCAGTCTGTCAATTCAAGGTCAGCAAAGATGAAGTGAAGAAGTTCTTGAGAATGAAGAGTGAGCAGCTGAGGGCTAAACATGATTAAACTTGGATAAAGCAGAAACTACAGTTATCCCTTGAAGAGGAAATATGTTTGAAGCATCAGCCATGAATGATCAGTGTTTGACAACAGACAAGGACAACCAGAGTGATTATTGCCTACGGAAGGGATATCATAACAACCAGTGAGACCTCCATTTTCTATAAAGCTACTGCAGTTTGCTCCAAGGGCTAAATAAAGTATTTCAAGCTATTCCAGATAACTTGGAATTCCTAGATGATTCCATTAGACTTTTCTTAAGGAGGAAACACAATTTTAGGAATGCAATAAGTACAACAGCGATCTGCGCTGTTGATATAGACAGATATAGATAGATATATTTACTTATTTCAGTGAACCAGCACAAACACTTTGTTGTATTCACCTATTTTTCCTTGGCTTCGCAGACAAAAGAACAAGAATCAACAACAACAAAAAGCAACTGTAGAAAGCACAGAACTTAACGCACAAAAAGTAATAACTGAAAAGAAAAGTCTGTAAAGAAGCTGATGTTGCCAAAAATTGTAATAGAACTAGTTTCCAATGCTGACTGAACTGGAATACTACTAAGTTGTCTGAACTGACAAGGGACTCATTGCTAGGAATCAGTTATATATAAGGGAAACAGATAATAAAGCTGGAGGAGGTGGAATAGGTATGCTATTCTCTTGATTCAGAAAAAGATTCTACATAGCTCAGTTTTTCATTTATAGATTCCATGTAGGTGAATGCAACACATTAAGATGTAACACTAAGAATGCACCTGTGGCATGCCCCATTCCAGCTTGGTTTGCTGTTCTAATACTGAATTCAGTGGGAGTAGCATTAGGTCCCTGATTGGTGGTCTGGGGGGAGGGATAGCTCAGTGGTTTGAGCATTGGCCTGCTAAACCCAGCTTTGTGAGTTCAATCCTTGAGGGGGCCACTTAGGGACCTAGGGCAAAAATCAGTACTTGGTCCTGCCAGTGAAGGAAGGGGGCTGGACTCGATGACCTTTCAAGGTCCCTTCCAGTTCTAGGAGATAGGATATCGCCATAAATTTAAAAGAACCAAAATACTTGAAACCTGCTCATTGTGTGAATATAAAAAGTTTACATATGATATATGACTGGTGGAATTTCCCCCCAAGTTATATATTTTTGTTAAATGCTGAAAGGCACAATTCCGGAACCAATGTCTATAATTGCATTTTTATGTGTTGGTGCTACTCAGGCCCATGACTGCAAAGTTCCAAGTTAGAATCCAAACTTTCCCAAAGCATAAGGGGAACATTGGTTCGGAGTTCTGTAGAAATAGGTACACAAGTTGTGAAGTCTGGATTCGCCAAAGTTTAGTGCACAGGCAGGGGCAGAGTGGTGGTAGGTTTGTGGGGGTGGAGAGTGGAGCATGTTAGCTTATATCTGGAGACTCTGGCCTTCACTTGTGTGTGTACACATTCTTGCCCTGCAAAAGTATATTCACTCGCAGGAGATGGGGTTTACATGCACAAAATCTATTTGTCCACTTGGGATATGTTCTTGGAGATTCTGTCACCTACCCTCATAGTGGATGGACTATCACTTGCTGGCATAAGTGTTAGTGCTGGAAAAGTGTGCATGCCGGTGTGTGGTACATGGACATTAGTGCTGGGTTGATGTCCTAATAAAAAACAGGCCCCAATATTTAAATTCATATTATTTGTGTGTGTGTGTGTGTGTTCTCAGCCTTGATTATCTTCTGGCACACAAATATGATAAAGTGGATTTCATGTCATCACTACACAAAAAGTGCATGCCAAGTTTTCTGATGTTTGATTAATGGCCTGGCTTTATCCAGAGGAGTTGGTAATTTTCAAAGGGCTTCATGAATAAGTGGAAAGACAGCAAATGTATAAGATTGTTTCCATAGAAATAGATTCACTATCATGCCAACTCTTGAAAATATGTGCCAGCAATTAAGATAGTTTTTGGATCTATTTGTTCATTTATTTTAAATTGTATTATTGGGGATTTTTAGCAGCAATACTCATGCTAGCTCTCCTTTTCTCTAAAATGACTTCGTTTCTTCAGAATGATGTATGACTGCCCAATGCACCCTTTAAAAGCATCAAGGGAATGAGAAAATCTGGTGGAAAACAAAGCCATCTTGATGCACTTCAGCATTTATGTAGCCCTGAGGAATACATTCTATCTCTGTAGCCAGCAATAACAGAAGGTAAGAGTAGGTGAGAAATTCAGTAAGACATACTGACATGATGATATATGGTTCTAGAAAAACCTCACTCCAGAATTTAGTCCAAAAATATAACAAAAATGGAAAAATGTTCATTTGTATCTGATAACAAAAAGTGGGGAATACATAATGGAAGAAGCTGAATTATAGGTACTAATTTGGGGGATATTGTGCACCATATAGGCTGCACGTCTTGTGCCATAGACATCCAATGCTTGTTTTAACCAACTCTCTTCTCCTTTTTCTTATTGTGACGATAAGTAGCCAAAATCTATCAGATGTTTAGTTGATCAAGTCCATCCCAACATTCTGTACAGAAAACTGCAGTAGGCTTCTATTCTAAATACTGTAAGTGCCCAAGGGTATAATGTCCTGCCATATCTTTTCTCTGACTTTAGACCAGTTGTCTTTGTTTGTCTAACTATCTTTTTTGGTGATGAAACTTGAAAAGGAAAATGTGATTTACCAATTCTGATCTGGGTGAGATTTGAAGATATTCAGACAATTCACGCACTCCCTAAAAGACAAGCACTTACCTACTTACCTGACTGGCCCTTATCACCTTTCAAGTTTGAGTGTGACTATGCCTTAGCTGTTTTATTTATGTTATCAAGTCTAGTTTGTTATATTTGTTATTGCTTGCTGTGTTGAAAAGATTGCTATTTCTGATTTTGCTGTCCCTTTTGGGCCTGTAGGAAAATTAAATATGCTTTCTCAGAAGTGGAACAAAAGTAGTAAGGGACAGATTTCTACTGGCAGTTACCTTGGTATAAATTTAAAGTGACTTCCATTACTTTGCTGGTTTATATACAAACTGAATTTGATACTGCATGTTTAAATATTAACGAAGAAGAATACTAATATAATTCAATTTCTGTTAGATTTGCCAATTGGTAATGGGGCACAAGCTTTACCCATGGTGTAGCTGAGAAAATGCTGCTTTGTATATTCCACAGCTAGATGATTCGATGATAATATACAGGCATTTCTGAACAAAAAAATGTATTTTTTCAAAGAAAAAGGACAGGGTATTTTCATAAAGCAAATGATCCTTCTTTGCAAGTGAGTGGGTACTAAAGACTTTAAGCACTGGAATAAATTGCCGAGGGAGGTTGTGGAATCTCCATTATTGGAGATTTTTAAGAGCAAGTTAGACAAACACCTGTCAGAAATGGTCTAGATCAGGGGTCGGCAATGTTTGGCACACGGCTCGACAGGGTAAGCACCCTAGCGGGGCCAGTTTATTTACCTGCTGATATGGCAGGTTTGGCCGATCGCGGCCCTCACTCGCCGCAGTTCGCCATCCCAGGCCAATGGGGGCGGCAAGAAGCGGCGTGGGCCAAGGGATGTGCTGGCCGTGGCTTCCCACCACCCCTATTCGCCTGGGACGGCAAACCGCTGCCAGTGGGGGCCACGATTGGCCGAACCTGCCGCGTCAGCAGGTAAATAAACTGGCCCGGCCCGCTAGGGTGCTTACCCTTGCGAGCTGCATGCCGAATGTTGCCGACCCCTGGTCTAGATAATTAGTCCTGTCATGAGTGCAGGAGACTGGATTAGATGACCTCTAGAGGTCCCTTCCAGTTCTATGATTCTAGCATCCTCCTAGCACTTACAAAGTTTGAGAGTGTCTCTCTTGTTAGCTTAAGAACACTGTGCAATAATGAATAGGGATAGGTTATCTCCATCGTGATGCCTACAAGAAATTAACTAAGCACTGACAGCTGAGTTGAAGGGGGTGGATGGCAAAATTTGACACTAAGTTTATTTCTCTCTCTCTCTCTCTCGATATATATATATATAATTGCAAGCATATATTAGTATGCTACATACAAATGTACTATGTTAACAGAACATAGCAAAATCAGGCACTCAGATGATAGGAAATGAGTGAATTAAGACTGCCTGTTCAACTTTAATTTGTCACCTTTCTGCATGTGCCTTATGAAACAAGGTGAAATCCTGGTCCTATCTGAGTCAATTGCACAACTCCCATTGACTTCTATGGGGTTAGGATTTCACACAGTCTTTAATTACAGGACCTCATATTTTTTATTTCACATGAACCCTGCCTCATTCAGTGCACAGGATATATCGTCCTCACTGAATAGGTGACTATTCAATTCTATTTTTTTATCCTCATCATTAAATGTCCAGCCTTGTTTACTGCACATTAAACCCTGCACTGAATACAAAATTATTAATTTCCCCATGGGCTTTTCTATTCTGGTCTGAACATAGTACCTGATTGCTTCACTAACATTACTGAATTTATGCTCACAACACCCCTGTGAGGTGAGGGGATGTTATTATCCATGTTTTATACATGAACAACTGAGGCACCAAGACATTAAGGCCAAAGCTGTCAAAAGTGCCCGCTATTTTTAGGTACGCAACTCAAGGGTATGTCTTCACTACCCGCCGTATCGGCAGGGTAGTGATCGATTTATCGGGGATCGATATATCACGTCTCGTTAAGACACGATATATCGATCCCCGAACGCACTCCCCGTTGACTCCAGAACTCCATCGGAGCGAGCGGCGGTAGCGAAGTCGACGGGGGAGCCGCAGCCATCGATCCCGCGCTGTGTGGACTCCACATAAGTCGATCTAAGATACTTTGACTTCAGCTACGTTATTCACGTAGCTGAAGTTGCGTATCTTAGATCGATCCCTCCCCCAGTGTAGACCAGCCCCAAGACACCTAGAGCCTGAGTTTTCAGAGTAGGTAGTATTTTTCTAGCACTTTATATCTTCAAAGCACAGTTACAATTTCAAGATCAACCTTAATCCTGCCATTTTCTAACTTTTGAGTGCTTGACTTTGCAACTTTAATGTTATTCTGATCATTTTTAATGCAATTTGTTTTGATTTTTTTTTTAAAGTATATTAAAAAATGGAAATACTATCAAGTGAAATCCTGCTGGCCACCACAGGGGTCATCTTCAGTGCTGGAACCATTAGATTCACAGCACAGTCCATTAGGTAGAGAGGAGTAAGAGGTAGCAAAAGACTTATTTTCTATGTGGTCCAGCCACTACAGGGAGATGAGACACAAACTTTGCCAGTGGATTTCACAACTATTTGTTAGACAGCAGAGGAATGTTGAGATGCTGGAATCCTGGGTTCAGTTTCTGTTCTGGAGGGGAGTGTGTTTTATAACCCTTCTCCCCTTATTCCCCCAGACCTTACCCTGTTCCCTTCTGCTTCTATCTACACTCCGGCTTGCTCCCTATCCTGCCCTTAATCATCTCCTGTCTCTGCCCCCATTTGTTCCTATCCTTTCCCTTCCTGCATCAGCTCCTCTCTCTTTCTTCCTTTGCTATTACTGTAACCCCCTTCAGGTCCTGTCCCAGAGCCCGCCTCCTGGTCCCTATGCCCTCCTCGCCTGTCCACAACCCCGACCACTTCTTGCTCCTGTCCTTAGCTCTGCTCATTCCTCTGCCGTTGAGGGAGGCTGTTTCCTTCTTTTCATCAAAACTGCCTGAGCACCAGCAGTAGGAGCATTCAAAACACAAGAGAGGCCATCGTCCCAATTGTAATTTCGGTGTCTGACACCACAGCAGGCCCAAGAAGCCTGGCGAAGCAATTGCAGGAAAAGGCCCGAACCTCTGCAGCGCTGGGATGGCCTATGCTCAGTTGCTCTGTAGATACACTGCATGCACAGTCCGTTGATACAGGAGCATAGCCCATCCCCATACATCTTCTATGCACGGAGCATGCTCCATCCCCATACATCTCCTATGCTCAGTGCATATGGAATCTTTAGAGACTAATGCTGCCACACCTCTACTGACCATGTGCAAAATGCAATTTTCAGAGCCTTATAATTTGCCCAGATTTGGGTAGATTTTAACAGGGACACTGCAAATGTCACATTTGTTACAGAAAACCTATTTTAGGAATGTTTTAAAGGGGTGTACATATTGAATTGATTTTCTTTCTATATCCATTCCCCCATAAAGTCAAACACCATAGGTACCAGAGTCCAACTCCAACTTTACATGGCTCAGAGGAAGCTATGGAAAATTGTTAAAAGAACTTAAGATGTAACACTTAAGATGTAAGTGCTGCGTGTTCCATTGTGAAGCTGAAAGCCTCCTGTTCCGATAGTATAAAGTTCCTGTTTATAGCCCTGCAGAGTCATGAGGTAAGAAACTTTAAATCTGCAACATTTTATGTATTAAAAAAAATCTATCACTAGCTCAAGACTGAATATCACGCAACCTGGGGTTTACACAGATAGAGTTATGTAGGGAATTTCATATTTGCAAGGGAAAGGATGAAGCATTTATCTGGTGAGTTGATTGAAAAAAATTGAATTTTTGAAATGGCCCCCGTGTTTAATAGGCCCTGAACACACACATTACTGGCCAGATGTGCATAATAGACACCATTATCATACGACTCTGCAAACAATGTACCACATGGATATTAATTACCTACCTGTTTGTGGAGTATGTCTCTGTGTGCATGGGTACATAGCACAAATTGGTCATAAACCCACAGAAAGTTTGATTCATGGGTGACGTCTGCTTGAGCCAAGTGTGGAAGTGTAGACTTGCCACTGCTTAACAAAGTGCATAATTTCACTTACACGCAAAAACTATTTTACAGAAACTGGGCTCCTTATTACTCAGCTAATAGAAAAATTCCAATTCAACTCTGCAAGATTTTTTCTATTACAGTAACTTCACAGAGCTCTGTTTAGTGAAAAATGAGTGCTAAAACCTTCTAATAATTTCCTAGCTGAACTTAAATTCCATTCTAAGAATAGCCACGTGTGATTTTGAAAGAAGATGGGATGCTTAATTCCTAGAAATGCACAGATCAGGGTGATTCATGGCTGAACAGCACCTGGAACACTAGCAGCTACAGTACTATGTGCAGCACTGTGGAAGACCTGAGTATGGGAATGGCTCCTTTCTAGACACCAGAGACCCAGCCTCATGGGAATTTTGCCAGTGATTTCAAAGTGGCCAAAATGTCAGCCCTGACCTCATGGATACTAGATGTGAGCGAACCCACACTTATATGAAGTATATTGACACCATCTGAATCTCTTGGATCTTCAAACCAGGCCAAAGGGATCTGCAAGAATTCCAACATGCCCTTTGTGCACCCAGGACATGAATACCAGGAAAATAGCTACTCTTCTGTTATACAAATTCTGGTTTTGGATCTGGTCGAAAGAGGGAAGTTTAGAGGTACACAACAATGACAAAGGGCTTATTGCATTTTTCTCTGGCCAGTGTTGGAGACAGTATTCGGCATGAGACAGACCATTGGTCTCATTCGGTATGGATGTCCTACAGCAAGCTCTTGTTCAGGTTTTTGTTTTTACTATTACAGCCTGGCCTTTGCTTATAGAATAACAGTGGTCTCATGAGTTATCTTCTATACTTATTATCACACAAACACCTTTCCTTAAGAGCACAGTGGAAGTGTTTTAGAACTTTTCAAATATAATTTGGCTGTGTGGAACTCCAGAATTTCATGAAACATGAACTATTAACTGCATTTTTTACCCCCAACTTCATAGTGACCCAACCACCTCACACAACATCCCTACATTTAATATCCAAATATATAATAACCAAGATGCTTCTCACTTCTTACAAGGGGTCAGTATCTTCTTATTCTGTAACCGGCATAAAATAATGACAAAGTGAGTTATTATCAGGATCTATCTTGCACTATGGGCATAACTTGTGACTTATATACCCCATTGTTTTAGTTCTCTAGAAGAACTGCAATATTGTTTAGTCAGTGACATGAAAAATGTGCCCTATAATTTTACGGTTCAGAGCAATTCATTCTCTGCACTGACACAGTTGAAAACATTATGTGAAATAATGCTGTTTTGCAGGGGGGGAAAAGAGGGTCTAATTAGACTCCCCTTAAAATGTTACATTCATCCTTGTTAATCAAGAATTTGGAGCTCTTAGGGAAATATCAGGGGAGGTTTTTATTGGTTTTGATGGCTTTTCTGATTACATGAAAACAAACACATTCTCAAGTCTATCATCATGTGTAACTTTAACAACACATTAAATATGGTTTATAGACAGGGTAGGGCAGATTGCACATTTTAGGAATGTAACTGTTCTGTCAGGCGTTATTGGCAGCAACAAGGGCTGAGTTCAAATAAGCTCAGGGTCTCTTTGAAACCTAAGAAAAGATCAGCATCTTGAACTCCCCCCACCCACAGAATTTCTGGGATTACTGAACACTTTATGTGGGCATGCTTAATAGGCAATACTTCCCCACTCACAAGCACTAAGTCTGCATATGAAACAAAGACAACTTTAGTAGAGGGGAAAGGAAAACAGCATCAACCTGGGAAAACGCAGCAATGCTATATCTAAATGAATGCTCAGTAAAACACTCCTCCATTGTGACTTTGGCAATTGTCCATTAGCTTGGTTCCTTGCCTACCAGTGTGAACGTCCAATAGGCAAATGTCTATTACCACATCACTTCTCCCTGCCCCATCTGCTAAACCCCACTCACAGTTTGGTGTCAGTGGATAGCATAGTCCCAGAGTCCTGAGGTGTGCTCAGGCAGGCCTGTCTCCAGTCCCTGGGGAAGTGCTGCCTGGGCCTGTCCTGAGGCTCTACCACCTAACCCAGCTATCAAGATGTCAGCTTTATTTAGTAGCTGGTTACAAGGGTCCTCCCTAGAGTGCTACTATCCTCTGAGGCTTTAGTGAAGAAGTCTTCCTGCATTGCATCCCATCATGGAGCTGCCTCTGCATCACCTCCCATTGCACAGTCTACATCACTTCTCGCAGTGAAGTCCCTTCAACAGCATAGGATCCTCTGGAGATAAGAATCAGTAGCATATAGCACTCTTGAACAGAGTTCTTGCCATTACGGGTATACTCCTTGCCATGAGATAGGAATCTTTCCCCCTTTTCTCAGTTCAGTTCTATTACTCAACCAATTCTGAGCTATTGTACCATGATGGTGGCTCTAGAAGAATTCTGGGTTAGAAAGTTGATGCAAATGAAGCTCTCTGTAGCTGTATATCTCCCTGCTCACTCACAGATGGGAACAGATCGCTCCTTCCCCTCTGGAGCTTGTTCGTCCACCTAGAGTTCTGGGTATATATCTTATGCAGATGAAGCAGCTCTGTGGCCGTTCTTCACACTGTTTCCCCAACAGATGGAAGCAGAGAACTCCCTCTACAGCGTCTAGCCACAGGGCTTACAGGAAAGGAGATTGAGCCAGATCTTCTGGTTCATTAAGCCAGCTTTGTGCTGCTATCCTGCTGGAAAACTGCCCTAAACCCAGTTTAACTACCACCAGAGGATTCCCCTCCAGCATTGGGTGATCCTTGGCTGACAAAGAGACACCGTGGTAGCTTCTGCACCATAACGGTGCTCATTGCAGCAAGTGCACAGGGTGTGGCCAAGGTAAAAGGGGCATAACTGGGGAATCCTTGTGCCCATAAAGGCCTGGTGCCATATCAACTCCTCTGCTGATGCTGCTGTTTGGAGCCCGAGTAAGAGTGAAGACTGCTCTAATCAGCACACAGTGCAGAGCCCAGGATTAGGAAGCTCAAAGGTGCCCCCCCCCCCCCCCCCGCACCCTGACTTGTGCTGAGAACTGGTCCATGGGATCCCAGGAATTGGCCCACACTGCATTTTGGCCGGAGGCAATTTTTCACTCATCTTTCTAATTCTTAGAGCAGCTGCTGTTCTCAATTCCTTCCATGCTACTCGTGAGGTAATTTCAGAACTTCAAACCAGCTGTTTTTAAAGATACCCACCTGGCCTCTCTGTTTGTATCTGAGTCAGATCACCTCCTTCCATGGAGGAGAAACCAGCAAGGGTGGATCGGAGGGGCAGGATATCTCAGAAAGGAGATGTAAGGTCTCTTGCCAAATATTTCCACAAGGGACTTGAGGACCTGTGGAATTCAGACAACGTGAAGGTTCCCAGCCTATGAAAGAACTTTCCAGATCAATGAATCCTGCCTCTGCTGCTGTTCCTCACCACTGCCAATGTGGCTCCATCCACAGCCATGGTACCATAGGCTGGTTCCCTTCATGATTTGTCAGAAGCATCCATGGAGGAGACCCAAAGCAGCATTTATTCCTGCTCTGGTTCTGCTTCATTAGAATCTGTACAGCAAGTGGCAGAGAGAAGCCTATCCCATGTTCATCATTTTTCCTTTATCCCTGGCTTAAAAGCCCACAGAACATCCATGAAGGAGTACCCAACAATGCTTCAGGGAGTGAGGAAGCACGGCCTCATTTTCAGGGCATGACCGTACATCAATAAACACAGGGCAATCTTCATTTCCGCAACAAATTCTTCATTCCCTTCTTGCAATGACTTAACCTACATAGTCTGGCTTCTTATTTGTCGGATCAATTAAGACCGCTTGGCTTAATTCTTTATACTCATGCAGGAAAGAGACTCTCCTTTCCTCAGGGAACTTGCCTCATGCACTTGGGGTGAGATTCTTCTTTCCGGTGGAACTTATCTCTTTGTCCAGCTCTAAGGTTGAGGAGAATGTTTGGTGGTTGTGGTGGTGTGTGAGGTGCGGATGAGATATCAGGGTTCCCCACCTGTGTGGTCGTGTTCAGCCTCCTTTCATAGATTTGGTAGGACTTGGTTTCCAGATCTGGCAGATTTTTAAATTCTCTCCAGCCTAAGGATTTTACTCCAGCCATTGATTCTCTTCAGTCTCATTTCACTAGTTTGTTCCCACCAGAGAGATTCTCTTGCCAGCTGCTTCCTCACAGTTAATTCAATGTGTGTTATCTCTCCAGGCAGTGCCAGCCAAATGCCCTTTAGCTGCAAATAATTCTCAGAACAGGAGAAACACTGATAGATCTTGGACCCAATTTTCTTCTCACCCCTCGTAACCCTACTTGAGTTATACATGTAAAAGTGGTGTGTGAAGAGAATCAAGCATACCCATCCCTTTCTAGAAGCCCCTCCAAACTCAATATCTTCACTCCTTTTCTCATTTTACTGTTAGTCTAAACAGTTTGTTACACAGGGGGAGAATTGCACATTTATCTCACCACTTAATAAATGAAAGACACGTCAGTTTGTTCAGATTACCAAGGAGCAATGTACGTGAATCTTTCATTCAAAGTTTCTTCTCTCTGAATATTAGTATTACAACTACACCACAATACAGCTCACACACCAATATACTTACACTGCTACTATAACCACGTACAAAAAAAGGTTTTCAGTGAAAATGCTGTTCTGCAGGGTGGTCTGTAAGAATTCCCTCTAGAGCATGAAGGAATGGGCAGGACTGTTTCTTTCAGAATGAGGTGATTCAAGCCTCTTCCACTCCCCTGTCTCTGGATTCCACTGCTACAATTAGCGTCTCTGGAGGCAATGCTTTGTGTTTCAAAGATTTTGGCAGGAAGGGGAGGATAGGAATGACCTGTACCTTAGGCCAAGTTCTCATGATTTCCCTCTCCATCTCCATTATTTTTAAAGCAGTTTGTACTCCCCAATATACATCATCTTCAGATTTAGAGATGCGCTCCAAATTCCCAGGGCGTGGATTTTGGACAGGCCATAAATACAGCTGCAGAGCTAACTCAAGATGCTCTTGGGTGTAACTTAAAATGAAAAACCCTGGTGCTGCAACTGAGAGTATGGCTCAGCCATTATTTTTTAAAAATAAGATCTATTTTTCTATCTGTATAAGGAAAACAATCTCCTGAGGTTAGGGGTCCAAAGACAACCCTTTCTGACTCGGGAAGACATATTTAACAAGGACTGCGTGTATTACTTCATAAGCATGCACTCTTACTTTGAGACTTGCTGTCCCTCTCTCATTATATAGTACTTCCTTAAAATGATTGCAGTGCAACCTAAAGCAAGTTTATTGACCCATGCCTACAATAAAAGTGTGTCTTAAAAAAGACTCAGTATGCATTGGAGTATGCAAAATTAATCCCTTAACAGTTGGCGAGGAATGTTGTTTGAAGTCTCATCATTCTTGGACAGAGGGTGCTCTGATTTGCTTGAAAAAACCCAACTTGCAGCAGAGAATGAAATACATTTCTTGAATTAGTTTAATGATGCATAGCTTCTGATTTCACTACATATAAAACTAGGAACTGGCAGCACAAATGGGAATAACGGACGTAAACCATTTCTTTATTCCACTGAAATCTGCTTAGTTTCTCCAATGTTTGGAAGTCAGGATGAACTCACCGAGCTTGCAAATTTCACATTTAATGTAGTCTCAACACTACCTTACAGGTCGTTAGGAAACTGCTCCATCTTTTCAAAGATGAAACATGGCAGTTTTCACTTACGCCAGCAGAAATCTGCAGGATCTCCACTGACTTCAGTGGACTGCACTAAACACTGACTCTAGGTTCCTGAAGATGGACCAGAGCAAAATCTGGCTCACTTGTAAAAGTAACCACCAATGGACTTAGTAGACACTTTGCTGCCCGGTTGCACTTTGAGCAAAGATATTAAAAAATAAGTATCATTCTTTAACTCATGTCCTGAGAGACTCAGGGCTTGTCAACACTTACAACACTGCAGCGGTACACCCCTGAGTGACATAGTTATACCAACATAAGTTTGTAGTGTAGACCAGGGTTCAGCATTATTACTTTCACAGTCTGTTATTCAGGAAAGCAGCCCCATTAGAATGTGTCAGTGTTTTGCGCTAAGGCTCAAGTCCAATATAAGAAGTAAAACAAAGTCTGTTTTACATTTCAACATAGACAGCTGTTATTTGGACACCAGGCTATGAAGAGCAAGAACTGATTACGATCTCATTGTCACTAGTATAAATGAGGAGCCATACCACCAAAGCCACTGGAGATATTCTGGTTTCATATCGGTGTATTTCCACTGACTTCAAATGCATTGTAAATGAGATCAGAATCAGACCTTAGGATTGTTAATGTGTCATATTTACTGTAAAATAACCACATTGGCTTTCAAAGTAATGCAGCTGAGACCTCATCAGTCTTATTATTTATTAATTCATTTGTATTATTGTACTTAGGAGCCCAAGTTATGAATCAGGACCGCACTGCGCTAGGTGCTGTACAAACTACGACAGTGACCTTCAGCTATCTATTCAGACATCCTTGATATTATATGGCATCAACTGGGATTGACTACAGATGAGTTGCCAAAATTATTGCATATAATTTTAATAAAGTTTCCATTCCTATGAACCTCATTCTAGCACGGGTTCTATTTCTAAGCACTCCAGCTTCAAATACATCTTGTCAGATATGAATTAAGGCCATTTTAATTTTGTTATTTAATTAATTATACATGCTGTATTCCATAAACTATTTTTTTTCCTGGAGATGTTTCCACAGCAACCAGTCACATCACTTACCAAGAATGAAAGTTGCAATAATATACTTACATAAATAATTAAAAATCCTAGAGCAGAGTAGGTAATAAAAATATATTGCCATGATAAAACATGAAGCCAGAGAGCATTGCTTTAATTAAAAATTATAAGCACACTGCAGTAAACAACTTAGTTACACTTAGTTTGAAGTCTAACTATTGTGTATCCTGTACTTGTTGAATCCAAAGAGCAAAGAAATGACAAAACTGATCTCTCCATGCAGACAAATTATTGAGGCCGGTAACTATGTTTAATTAAGATCTATTGTTAATAATGGATTTCAGAAACCAAGGCTCTTCTTTTAATTTCCCAAGGTAGAAATGTTATTAAATTTGGCCTTTAACTTCTCATTGACACATACCCTTGAAACTTCTGATTAAAATTTCAGAGGTGAGAAAGAGGCACCCAAAATTAAACTCTTAAATCTGGCACAAAAATAACAGTGATCCCGGATTAAGAAATCAAATTTGAGAAACTTCATTATCAGTCTATTAATAAGTTGTTGGATTATAATTAATAAGGGGACTTCTGGATTTATTATTATTTATTATTATTATAATAAAAAGTTGGGAGCTGTAGAAGGAACTGAATACTTCCAAAAAAAATATAGGTTAATCAGTATTAAAATTGCAATTGTACGTTAACTGGTTCCATTGCTTTCTCCCTGTGGACACATTTCAGAGTAACAGCCGTGTTAGTCTGTATCCGCAAAAAGAAGAACAGGAGTACTTGTGGCACCTTAGAGACTAACAAATTTATTAGAGCATAAGCTTTCGTGGACTACAGCCCACTTCTAATTTTGCTCTCAGTTACATTAGTGTAAATTGTGAGAAACTCTTTTGGTTTTGTTTACAGGTTCTTGTTTTGAAGGCTTGATTCAAATTCCACTGTACTCAAGGAGATCCTTTCCATTGACTACAGATCAGGACAGGATTGTCCAAGGCCTGGCTTGAAATTAAGATTACTCTAGATTTAAACAGATGTAACTAAAGGCACAATTGGACTTGGCTCTTGCAGTGTATGGTTGTGCATTTTAGTTCTCAGTATGATGTTTATAACTCTAATAACATCCGTTTATAACTCTAATAACAACTCGAATGTTAATGCAGGTGCACTGGTAACCATATGCAGACCCATATCTAGACCTACAGGTTCATGGGTTTTGATTCTTGCAAATACTTGGAGTCTTTGAATACTTCAAGTTGAAGAACTAGAAGGAAAATTGTCTCAAAAATATAGATGCCTATAGGATCTTTATAAGGCAAGCTATGTTTTCCAAAGAGACAAGTCATTTAAATCAGATTCAGATATTTGGTGCTCAAAGAATAGATTCAGTTTGATTTGGAACCATGGTACAGAAATGTTTGTTTATGTTATATTCATGGTTTTTAAGGTGTAGTTGTTGCACTGAACACAGTAGATTAACCTATGTTGCTGGTAATTACTAATAGCTACCAGCACCTCCTAGTTGTAGGTACAGCAAATTGAAAATACCTTTTTGGCACTGAATGGTCTCATACATTAGCTGCAATACGCTGAAAACAAAGGTGAGTGACGTGAACAAAACCCCTCAGACCTCTATCTGTACAGACATATATTTTGCAACTGACATATGTATTTTGTTGGGAATAATGGATGCATAGATCAGGGACCTGGGCATGCGGTTCACACAGATGCATGGATCAGGGATGTGGGCATGCACACACAAACCATGACTTGCACTTGCCCATTAAGGCTTAGTGAATGTGCACTTTGTATTATGCCTGCTTGAAAATTTGATCTTACTATACCAGTACATCCACTGGTGAGAACTACAGAGCATTTTTCCACAATACATGCAATTTTACCCTAGCTAAATTGCAAATGCTTTTCCCTTTCATATAAATGTCTAATCCTTTATTGACTCTTCATAAGCTATTTGCTTCAATAATACCCAGCAGCAGTGAGTTCCACTGCTTAATTACATTGCATTGCATGAAAAATCCTTCCTTTTCTCTATTATTTATTTTGTTCAGTGTTTTCTATATCTTGTATCAAAAAGTAGATATATACAGCCTGATTAGTCTATTCTGAGTCACACACTATTTTCCATACTCCTATTATATTCCCATTTGTTTTTCTCCTTATAAAATTAATAGTCCTTGTCTTGTAAAATACTTCCTTGTACATGATCACTATCCACTCTCAGCCCTCTACACCTCATTGTTTTTCTTTTTCTGGATGTTCAGGATGAGAGAAGAAAACCTCTCTTTTGGGTAAAAGAAAATTCCAATTTTTGGCAGTGCAGATATTGTCCACATTAGGTTGTGAGCTCTGGGAACCTTTCGTTTAGCTTATGAGCTATTATTATTCAGAATTTCAGGAGTCTTTTGCAGCAGGTTGTGACTAGTGGTAGATTGCAAAAGGATTTATGCTGTTTGGCTGGCTATATATGCTATTTGAAAAGCAAACTAGAGTTCCCAGCGATCCACTAATACCACCTATAATTTGCATTCCCAACATAATCATTAAAAAAATTGGCAAAATCAGCAAGTCTGATTGAGAAGTACAGATAGCAGATTCAGGATTATAAGAAAAACCTACTGCATGATTTTCTTAACTCATTTCACGTATACTCCCTATTCTCTTGGGGCTGCTCTCTTAGCAGAACAAGATCAAACATTGCAAATAATTAATGAGCCTTTTCTTATCAAATAGCTCCCATGAAAATACTTAAAACTATCAATAAATTTAGCCCTGTATATGCTAAACTCAATACCAACACCAAAGGGAATATGGGACTTTTTTTCTACATGAGTCAGGCTTTGAATAATGCACCTGAGGGTCATATTGCTGTATCTGACGTGATAGAAATTCCACAGCTCTTTTCCATCCATCAACAGAAAGCTATGATAATAGTGAATGAAATAGGAATTCCCCGGAGCAAAGACTAAAATGAAATGAATGGCTAAAAATGCATTCAATAAATAAATACGTTTAAAAAACAGGGGAAATGACATCAGTTAAGATCCATCCTTCAGATAAACTGATTTTTAAGTGACAAAGTTTACAGGTACTCTTGATACAGAAAAACAAAATATTCATAGTCTATTAACTAGATGTTTTTGAGATGCAGGGAACTGAAATCTTTAATTATATGCAGTACCTTTTCCCCCTACATTAAATGTTGAGTACTCTTACCTGTTTAAATTCATCTTCACATCATTTTAATCCCCGCCCTAGTCCAATCCTTCACAACACTATGCTGATACATGCTTATTTACATTGAATTTCATTAATGATCCATAGACTAATCTTCCGTAAGAAGTGGCCAGTCACTTCTAAACAATCCTTGTGATGATGGACAAATCCACACATCTGAGATGGATTGGCATTCTGGTCTCTACAGGTAGAGCCTTAGTGCCTGCCCTGCAATCACTGGGCACTCAAAGATTCAATTGATTTTGCCTGGAGTGTAGGGTAAACAAGGAATACAGGAGCAGGCCAACACCGTTTGAGCTACATAGCTTATCCATGGCCTTGTTGCTCCCTCTCATGGAAAAAAGGAAATACAGAAGGGTAAAAAATTACTTCTAAATCGCCATGAAGTTTATCATAAAGTCAAAACATCATTCTTCCTTCATGAAAATGGTGTTTGCAACGTCATGCAGTAGGGACTCAGGAGAAGGGGTCACAGACTGCACTGCCCAAGAGAATCCTTAGGGAAATCAGAGCACAATGTTTCTTAATCCCTTTTACATTATTCTATGGCACCTTTCTATCATTCATCTTCAATTCCCTGCAACAAGGCTCCATTTCTAACTGGAAACTCTCCTGGGAAGCACATTACAAAGAGTGGCTGCTCACTGACTTTTCTCCTCACATGCCCCCTCTCAATCTTTAATGACCGACAAGGCAGCTGATCTGGAGAGGGACTCCCCAGGCTACAGCCTCTGGTCCTCCCTTCTGCATTCTACATCCTCGCTCCACCCAGTTTTGCTTCCCTCGTCCAGGTCAAGTGTCTAAGCATCTGATTGAAACGCCTCCTTTGATACGCAGGAAGGTAGAATTAACATCATTGCAAAGAAAATGCTATTTTGAGACTAACATCATTGTATGACTTGTGTGTTCTTTCTAAATTTTCATCCAGTTCCCCAGAGACTCCAGGAACCATTTTTAACTGTAAAAATAATCTGCTTTTTTTGGACTGGAAAAATTATTTTCCTCTTTCCACAGGAGCCTTCCCAGAACACTGGTAGATCATCATCATAAGCTGCCTAATATAGCCTGCAGTCTCAAGAGATTCACCCCAGGAACATAGCAATCATATGCCATAAAATAGCTTTAAAATTGATTCTCCATTTTTAAATATGAAAAGATGGCAGCACTTAATAATTGCCAACTCTGTTCCTCAGAGACAGTGTATATGGATGAATTATATTTCTATAGTACAGAAGACATCATCACATGGCTGATGAGAGGAAGACAGCTAAGGGAGCTAGCCAGCTGCTGAATATCTCTGGGGTTTTCTGCCTTCCTGCTATTGATTAACTTTGGCGGGCAAAAAATTAGCACTTCTCTGTGTTAGGATCTTGTCATCCAGGTTAGTAGGACTCTGGGATAATTTACTGGTTTGCTGTGTGGTATGGTGTGGTTGAAATCTAGGCTCAGTTGCTGACTGTCTGGGCTAGATCGCCCTGCAGTTAGGTGGGTTAACACCTGAATTCAAGTGGGGCTCTTTGAAGTGAGGGCAGTGTAATTTTTTTTAACTAGGCCAGCAATTAGAGGTGGCTGAGTGAGAGAGGGTGAGTCACCCATTCCAGAATGCTGTGCTGGCAACAAGAGAGGAGTAGATCCCAATGGCTGAGGAAGAGAAGTCACTTGCCCCTCCCCCAAGGCTGGGGGACTCATGGCCACCACCCCTGAGAGGAGAAGACATAAGATGGTGGTGGTCAGGGACTCCCTTCTGAGGGGGACAGAAGCATCCATCTGTTAACGTGACACAGGAGGAGTATTGCCTGCCTGGAACCTGCACCTGAGATGTTACAGAAAGCTTGCCAACGCTCATCCGTCCTTCTGACCACTATCCCATGCTGCTCATCCACTTGGGCACTAATGATACTGCCAGGTCTGACCCATAACACATGATCACTGACTACAGGGCTCTGAGAGCAAGGCTGAAGAAGGTGGGGGTGCAGGTGAGATTCTCTTCCATCCTCCTAGTTGAGGATAAGGGCCTAGGCGGAGACACATGCACCCTGGAGATGAGTGCAAAGCTGTACAGATGGTGTTGACAGGACATCTTTGGCTTCCTCGACCATGGGGCGCTATTCCGAAAAGGAGGACTGTTGGGAAGAGATCAGGTCCACCTGACCAAGAAGAGGAAGTGTATTTTTGGACACTGACTAGCCAACCTAGAGAAGATGGCTTTAAATTAGGCTCAAAAGGGGGCAAGTGACAAAAGCCCACTGGTAGATATAAAAAGGTGACCTTGATAGAGGACTAGAAGATGTGGGTGGAGGGAATGAAAAATGACAATAGTGTCATAGAAGCAACAAAATGGAAAAGAGTGGGGAAATCTGCTTAACATCTTAAAAGTCTATATGCAACTGCAAGGGGTATGGGGAATAAACAGGAAGAACTGGAAGGCTTAGTACACAAGTTAAATTGTAACTTAATTGGCATCACTGAGACTTGAAGGGGGTAAACCTCATAACTGGAATATTTCTATAGAGCAGTATTGCTTGGTCAGGAAGGACAGGAAGGGGAAAAAAAGAGGAAGTGTTGCTTTATACATCAAGAATATATACAGTTGTTCTGAGGTCCAGAGGAGGTGAAAGGCCGACCAGTTAAATATCTCTGGGTGAAGATTAATGGGGAAATGAAACATGGTAGGGATCTATTTGAGACCATCAAATCAGGAGGAGGAGGTAGATGCGGCATTTCTAGAACAAATAACAAACATCCAAATTTGGTAAGTAATGAGGGGTGGGGGCATTAACTACTCAGACATCTGTTGGATACGTAATACAGCAAAACACAAAATCTTCAGTAAGTTCTTGGAAAGTATTGGGGACAACTTATTGTTTCAGAAGGTGGAGGAAGTAACCAAGGACAGACTTTTAAGACTTGATTCTGACAAACAGGGATACTGGCTGTGAATCTGATCATGGAAGGCCGTTTAAATGAAAGTGATCATGAAATGATAGATTTCACAATTTTGAGGAAAGGAAGAAGTAAGAACAGCACAATAAGGAAAATGGACTTCAAAAAAGCAGACTTGAACAAACTCAGAGAACATGTAGGTAAGTCCCATATCTAAGGGAGCATATCTAAGGGGAAAAAATAGTTCAGTTTTGCAAAGAGACAATATTGAAGGCAGAACAGGAAACAATCTTCATGTGAAGGAAAGGCAGGAAGAATAGGAAGAAATGAATATTGCTCGATCAGGAGCTTTTGAATAACTTGAAAATCAAAAAGAAATCTTACAAAAAGTGGAAATATGGACAATTTACTTTGGATGAATACAAAAGAATAGCACAAGCATGTAGGGAAAAAATCAGAAAGGCCAAGACACAAAATGAGTTACATCTAACAAGGGACATGAAAAGCAATAAGAATTTGTTCTAGAAATACACTAGGAGCAAGAAAAAGACAAAGAAAAGTGTAGGTCCACTACTTAGGGGGAAGAGCTAATAACAAGTAAAGGCTGAGGTGCCTAATGCCTATTGTGCTTCAGTCTTCATTAAAAAAGTTAATTGTGACCAGATGTTCAACATAATTAATATTAACAACAAGAGGGAAGGAATGCAAGCCAAAATAGGGAAATAGCGGGTTAAAGAGTATTTAGATAAGTCAGATGTATTCAAGTCGGCAGGGCCTGACGAAATTCACCCTGGGATGCATTAAGGAACTAATTGAAGCATTCTTGCAACCATTATAAATTATCTTCAGGAAGCCATGGAGGACAGGTGAGGTCCCAGAGGACTGGAGAAGAGCAAACATAGTACCCATCTTTTAAAAAGGGAACACAGAGGACCTGAGGAATTGTAGATTAGTGTTGATTGGTTCACTGTCAAACTGGGACAGCAAATCTTGTGGGCTCCCTTGGGTGTCTGTCCTGGGTCTGGTACTATTTAATATTTTAATTAATGACTTGGATAATTGAGTGGAGAGTGTGCTTACAAAATTTATGGATGACACCAAGCTGGGAGGAGTTGCAAGCACTTTGGATGATAGGATAAGAATGAAAATGGACCTTGGTAAACTGGACAATTGGTATGAATGAAATTCAGTCAATACAAGTGCAAAGTACTGCATTTAGGAAGGAAAAATCAAATGCACAACTACAAAATGGAGAATAACTGGATACGTGATATTACTGCTGAAAAGGATCTTGGGGGTTATAGAGAATCACAAATTGAATATGAATCAACAATGTGATGCAGTTGCAAAGAAAGTTAATATAATTCTGGAGTGTATTAACAGGAGTGTTGTATGTAAGACAAGGGAGGTAGTTGTCCCCTTCAACTCAGCACTGCTTAGGTCTCACATGGAGTATTGTGTCCAATTCTGGGTGCCACACTTTAGGCAAGATGTGGACAAATTGGAAAGAATCCAGAGGAAAGCAACAAAACTGATAAAAAGTTTAGAAAACCTAACCTATGAGAAAAGTTAAAGGCTGTTATAAAGAGGACAGTGACCAGCTGTTCTCCATGTCCACCAAAGGTAAGACAAGAAGTCATGATCTTAATCTGCAGCAAGAGAGATTTAGACTGGATATTGAGAAAAACTTTCTAACTTTAAAGATAGTTAAGTCTTGGGATAGGCTTCCTGGCAGGTTGTGGGATTCCTGTCATTGAAAATTTTCAAGAACAGTTTAGGCAAACACCCGTTGGGGTAGTTTAGGTTTATTTGGTCCTGTGTCAGTGCGGAGGGCTAGACTAGATGACCTCTCAAGTTCCCTTCCAGCCCCCCATTTCTGTGAGTCTATGATCCTTGCATTTCTCTTAGTTGGCCTTTATCCAGAAGTAAGTTTATTATTAGATGCCACTGCTTAGTTGAGGAGCATTTATTATTCCTGTAGCCCTTGAATCTCGGTGGATAATAATTACTTCATTAAAGACGTTAGAAATAAATATAAGCCTGGTTCATCCATCTGAAAAACAGAGAAATTATTCTCATAAACTAGTTTAAAATTAAAAACAACAACAACAGTTTTCTTGTGATCTCCTGGGCAGGGGTGGGGTGAGGAGGGTGGGGAAGGAATTAGAAGCAGGTTACAAATCATTCTAAGAACTCTGTATCGTAACTATTTCACTCCACCGCTTGTGGCACTGAATTGTTCTATTGCAGTAACTTATAACATGGAAAACTATTGTCACCTGCCTCATGTAGTTCTTTGTCTTCCTGATAATGAAGCTCTTCATTATGAAAAAGAAAATCCTCACTCCTTATAATCCAGATCCCAAATGAATTTAATTGAATGTGGTACAAACAGCCAAGCTCTACAGGCACAACAGACATTTGTATTCACTTTTTGGTAGACTTAGAGTAAAGAATATTTCACTCACCCAATAGTCTGGTGTTGCAAGATATCTGGATCTGTGGCGCTTACTGTTAACACAACACTGCCTATGGGGATGTTTTCTTGTTTGGTCACTGTCATTGGGTCTGGGTGGAAAACAGGGCCTTCGTTTACATCCAGAACAGTGATCTGAACTGTTGCTGTAGAACTGCGGCCGTAGGCTATGTCTGGAACCAGCGGGTCTTCATTTTCTACTTTGATCAGCAGTGTGTGGAATGCTGAGATCTCGTAGTCTAAAGGCTGGAAGACATGTCAAGAAATCAGAGCACCAGATGCAAAGAGCACGTATAACATTCACCCAAGCTTGTAAGTGACAGAAATAGCCACAAAGGGACAGCGCCTCCATCACCATCACTGGCTACATCCTGCTGGCTGGTCCAAGTTCAGCACCAGACAAGCTGTGTTGTCTCCATCTCATTCTCTGTGTATATATAGCCACATGACAAAACCACACCATGTACTCTAGCATAGTAGCAGAGTTACTAGCTTCCAGTAAGCAGGATTCAGCAGGGTTATTGTAACACAAAAGGAGTGACATGTATTCCCTAAACTGAACTGCAAGCCAACAAAATACTTTCGACTAGCTAATTTCAGTACTTGGTCCTTTTCATATGTAATGCACCTCACAGTAATAATCAATTATACAAAAGCAAATTGTCCTTACTTTGACAACAGAGAGCATTCCCTCATTCGTCTTCGGATTGGTATGGATTTCAAAACTCTGTCCTGGGTTTCCATTGATAACAGTATACACAGCTCTCCAGGCGCCTGTTGCTGGATCATCGCGGTCTTCAACAGATAAATTCACCATCACTCCCGTGACTCCTTCCTTTACTGTGGCGTGGAACTAAAACAATAATTGTTATTAGTATTAGTATTATTAACAATAATAATAGTTACTGTTTTCTAGTAATGACCACACACATGTTTTTTTGTTCAAGCCAGCATTAATTATTTACATCAGGAGAAAGATGTAATACTTGAGTGAAACTGAATTTCATAGTCCATAAATAATACATTCCCAGAGCATGAAGAGTAAGATACTGTATTACTACTGCACTGCCTCTGTTCTTGATAGATTGTAGATAAGTAACAATGTGATAGAAAACATCCTTTGAAAGCACTTGACTGAGAAGAAAAGAAAATCATCTAGTAACTTCAGTTAATGCCCTACAGATAACACACAGAGGTGCGGAAGTGCACAACTACTGGAAAAAGAAATATTCAGAACTGAGAAAGCAAAAGGGTGGATGGAACACGATTCATTCTTCTTTTAAGATTCTTGCCTTTTGATTTTTTACAAAGTTCCCCTCTTTTAACTGCTCATTACAGTGTCATAAATAAATAAAATATTTGACTTGTGTCCCTGTCCTGCTTTTTCCCTGATGAGTTTCTCTGGGATAGAATAAATTGTGGTTCATTTTACTACGTAGTTCCCATAACTATCATGCATTACATTCTCTTTTCAGAGGGAAGAACTGTCATTATGGGAAGTTTGCTGCCATTTTACAGGTCAATTAACCAAATCTTACCTGGGTAATCTACAACTTGATTATGGTCCAGTCAAACTGTATATGAACGCTATTCTCACTTAGCAGGAGTATATTAGGTAAACATTGCAGATGCACATGAATTTCAGACACAATAACATTTCTCACTTCTAAAGCACTGGCAGCTGAAGCACTTTATATGAATTAATGTAATGAATACATCTCTCCATGATCTTGTGGTGGGGAAGAATTTTGATATATCCATTTTATGGATGGATAAACTGAGGCTCAGAGAGACTCAAGGCCCAATCTTGAGAAGTACAGATCACCTGCAGTTCAAATTTAGATCATTAGGAGCTGGGAGATCTCAGCATCTCTCAGGATTAGCCCCTCAATGGCCCCATCCTGCAAACTTCACTAATGTTAGTAGCCCCCATTCCCCTAACTAAGGGGTCAGCAACGTTCGGCATGCGGCTCGCCAGGATAAGCACCCTAGCGGGCCGGGCCAGTTTATTTACCTGCTGACGCAGCAGGTTCGGCCGATCACGGCCCCCACTCGCCGCGGTTCGCCGTCCCGGGCCAATGGGGGCGGCGGGAAGCGGTGCAGGCCGAGGGATGTGCTAGCCGCGGCTTCCCGCTGCACCCGTTGGCCCGGGACGGCGAACCACGGCGAGTGAGGGCCGAATGTTGCCAAACCTGCCACATCAGCAGGTAAATAAACTGGCCCGGCCCACTAGGGTGCTTACCCTGGCGAGCCGCGTGCTGAATGTTGCCGACCCCTGCCCTAACTGGTTTGCCTGTGGCTGCTTTGTCAGTGGTAATACTGTTTTTTATTCCCAGGGACAAAATTCATCCATCATACCACTCTAGCAGTGTCAATACTTTTGCCCAAGGAGTAGTGATGAGGAGTCCTTTGCTCTATCTTATCAACCTCACCCCCCATAATAACAGAACACTTTGAGAGGTTACAGGGATTTCCAAATATTACCCAAGACAGAAGATCTAAACTATAATCTTATTACAATATAGACTTTGCAATCTGGTTACTTGTAGGTACAATTTGATCCCCAATACTAAAATATAGGGGAGGCAACTATGTCTTTTTCTGTCTTCAGTGTCTTCTTTTTCATTTTTTTCCAACAGACTTGACTTAGGTTCTCAAGCCCTTTTTGAATTTATCTGGAGAATCTGAGTGCATGCATTAAAATTCATTTATTTCAAGCTCTTCAGCTTCAGACTTGATTTTCTAAAAAGGGCAACATTATTGATTGTCTGTTTCTATCGTCTTCAATACAGTTGGCAAGAAATTTAAAGGTTCTTTTGATTTTGGGAGTTAATACATAGCTTGTTATTGAGCTTCGGTTCAGGCAGATCATTAAGCTCATTTACAGCTTAATTAACCTGAAATAATATTTTAACAATATGTTAACTTGACTTCAAATGGATCAAAAGAAAATACAATATTTTTAAGAACCTCAGATATAATGGAGCAATGGTTACCAAGAAGCTGCTCCACGCCACATAGAAAAGTGCTGTAACTTATAAAGCACACTTGTTCGGGTCTCACGTTTTGAATGAATCCACCATTTCTTGTAGCATTTAGGGCCTGAATCTCAGAGGTGCTAAGCACCTGTAACTTCTGTTAAAATCAGCTTTCCAAGTTCAGTCCCACGACTGATTTGTTGAATTAGCAAATTCAGTAGTGAGCCCTCTCCAGTCTGTTAACAGTTTAAGTTCTGCAGCCCTGCAAAGTTTATCGGATGTTGACCCAGGAACAATGAGAAACATACCCTACAGTATGGTTAAATGTGGAGGTCTGAACTTTATTTACAACTATTAACAAACTGGGTAGCCACAACCTCACACTACCCAGTGGAGTTGTTCCAGTACAGAGCTCAACTAGCACACCAATGGCCCAGGGGCAGCAAACATGAGGGTGAGTGCGATGGCCATGCCCCCTCTACACCCTCAGGCCTACCCAGGGATCCTGACTGGAAACAAGAGTCCTGCTCAGCCTCCCTCCTCCACACCAGAGATAAGATGAAGCCAGCAATAGGCTATGCAAGATATGGAGGCATACCCTCTCACCATGCATAGTTGTACTCAGGATCAATGCCCAGGCAGTCCATTGCGTCACAGGGACCTAAAACCAGACCATTTTCTAAGCCAATATCACACCGCCTCATGATTTCTTAGAGGTGGGTCTCAACTGGCACCAGACTATAAACCTGAGGGTGGGTGTCAACACCATGGGCCCATTACACTCTCAGGCCTGGCAGGGCACCCTGCCTGAAAACCAGCATCCCAGCCCACTTCCTTCCTTCATGCTGGAGATAGCACAGATAACATGAGGGTGCTCTAAGCTGTGCAAGACATTGGTGCAGACGCCCTCACCATGGATGGCGGTGCCCATGGTCACTGTACTGGGAAGCCAAAAATAGCTACTTGCCTAGGCAGCAAACAGCAGCCACCTTCCTTGCCTAGGCAGCGAACAGCAGCCACCTTCCTTCCCCTTCAGTTTCCCCCTCCTATTATCATCCACCACTGACCAATGGCAGCAGCAGTGAGCCAGAGAGTCTCCAGTGCCAGCATACAATAGCTTTTCCCTTCCTTGAGTCCTGCAGTATAGAGGGTGGGGAGAAGGGAAAGGGAAAGAAGCAACCGCCCCATACACATATTGAAGGCAAGGGGGGAAGGGGGAGAAGAAGAGGATGCATGTGGCACATGGCCCTAGTTGTTCCTAGTTGAGTTTTCATGCCCCCGCTCCCACTCTCAAGGTGCTTCCACTTCTTCCAGCCCCACTGCAGCCACAACTCAGTAGCAAGATGAGCATTTACTATTATTGACATTTTTTACTTAAAAAAAAAAGATCAGCAGATTCCACATTTTAAGCTTTTTCTCAGTCTTGGCTCTGTACAATTACTAGACATGCACTGCAAAGACCAGATGTTCAAAGATGTTCAGGACCCAACACCTCCCATTTAGACATCTAAATAGGGGGCCAAATTTCAAGAGAGCTCAGCTCCTATTTAAGCCCCTAGGCCATGATCCTGCACCATTAAAATCAATGGGAGCTTTGCCATTGACAACAACAAAGGCAGGGTCAAGGCCCAATGGAGGGATTGGGACTCATGCTCCTAATTCACATAGGTGTTTTTGAAAATGCCACCCCTCAATCAAGTGGACAGATTTTTCATATGCACTCAGTACTCCCCTGCAGCTCCCATCAAGAATACCAAGAGCTGCTGGGTGCTGAGCAATTTGAAAACGTGGTCACGTTTCATTAGGTGCCTAATTTGGAGCTGAGTCCTTTTGAAGATCTAGCCCTTAAGGTAAATAAAGAAGAACACCCCAGTTATGATGCTGGACTCTGATGGAAAAGCTGGTGGAGATTCTTAGGTTTTTCAGCCAGTTCACAGAACACGAAAGTCAGTTTAAGGACATTTGATTTAACAATATCTTAACTGAGAATGGTTCTCTTATGTACTAGGCAGTCTTGCCTACTCCTTTTTCAGGCAGAACTCCCAGTGGCTTCAATGACAGTGAGTTAGCAATTCAGAAAAGGGCACTTAGACCTGGTGTGGCCAGAAACCTTCAGAGCTTATGATACCAGCCGGTCAAGTAACTGAAACTCCTCTGGGAAAGGAGTAACCTTTCAATGTAAACCTGATAACTCCAACCTTCAAGTTACATTAACCTAGGTGTTTTGCAGTTTACAAGCACTTCAGATGACCATCAAAGCAAGTGACTATTTGAAGCTGCTTAGAGTTTGGAATGTTAGGGCTTGTCTACATGGGGAAGTTAAGACACAGTAAGCTAGGGTGTGAATTTAAAGCACTTTAGCTGCTCTAGACTCACTCCCTGTTAGGACACTGACTGTGCACTAAAATGTTCCTCTAGGCAAATTAGTTTAGCACACTTCCAAAGTGCACTAAGCTAATGTGCTCAAACGTACTCTTAGTGCGCAGTAAGAGTGTTCACATGGGGTGTTAGTGCGGAGTAGCTACATGCACCAGCTAGTGCCCATCAGTTACTGTGGGTTTTTCCCCATGTAAAAGAGCTCTTAGGCTTGGTCTACACTGGGGGAGGGAGGAGATAGATCTAAGTTACGCAACTTCAGCTATGTGAATAATGTAGCTGAAGTCAACATACTTAGATCTACTTACCACGGTGTCTTCACTACAGTGAATCAACTGCTGCCGCTCCCCCGTCAACTCTGCTTGCGCCTCTCACCGAGCTGGAGTACAGGAGTCGACAGGAGAGCGCTCGGGGATCGAATTATGGCATCTAGACTAGACATCACAAATTGATCCCCGCTGGATCGATCGCTGCCCGCCGATCCGGCCGGTAGTGAAGACATACTCTTAGAATAAATCCAGGGGAGATGGATTAGGAAGCAAAGTGATCAAATGTGCATGATAAATGATCACATTGGCTCTGCAAGTTAGTACATGGATAATGTGAAAACTCTTATCACTCATATGAAAGTGTGAAAGAAGGAGCAGAGAGAGAGAGAGAAATTCTTACTATGGACAAAAAATACAGTATATGTTATATGGAGGATAACCTCTGGTGTCATTCTAGTCTGGAGGGCCCTTTTATACACAGAACAGACTCCCCAGTAACTAGAAAAACATGTTGTAGTAACAATGGCTCCCCCTTAAAAACCAAAAGCAAAAAAAAGAAGGGTTAAAAAAAATAAACTCAGAACTCAAGCTAGTTTTGAAAATGGGGAAAGAGAGTGATAAGTTCATCATCTCTCAAAATGCAAGATTTACACTCTTACGACAGGGTGCTGAATAGGGAAAAGCTACCGCCATGCTCTAAACCCCCCCACAGTGGCTAACACGTATAATTAGATCGTGAGTTAATTGATTTTACTCATTTTAAATATCCGCATATCCCCAAAGCACCACTATAAATTAAGAACAAAATTGATGAGTTCAGAACTTTATTTAAACTGCTGCCATCAGCACCCACATTAAAAAAAAACATCTATAAATCGAACACCTTGAGACAGATGCTTAGCTGGTGTAAGTTGCCATAGGAAGTCAATGGAGCGATCTAGGCTCCTTTATTACAGCTGAGGATTTGGCTCTGAAAGTTTAACTCATTCAAAAGCGTTATATGCCTTATTTCTAGAGATGGGCTCAAACCAAACATTCAAATCTAACCCCCTTGCCCTGGAACTGGGAAGGCAGTTCTAAATTATTATAAAGGATAATGAAACAATACAATTTAAAGTTTTGGTTCCAAAGGGGAAAGGGCCTAATTTTACTGATTCGGTGCAGTTCAAGATGGGAAAAATATCAGAGGAACAACAGACCTTAGGGGAGTTTCACCATTTGGAGCTGAAATCTTAAGAGATCAGCTAATGGGACTGCAGCATCAGCAAATTTTTACACTAGTCCTTGATCAAAACTCCACACTCTACCTTAAACGATCTGAAAATTGCCTTCTTGGCCAAAACTGTAACTTAAAGTTACTGTAATAGGTGAGATTTTATTTATGATGTGTCCACATGGTGCATAATAATAAATGCACTGGGGTACCATGGGTGACTAGCATCCAGCAATGGGTATGAGCATGAAGATATGCCCTTTGTAAGGCCGTTGAGCAAATTCTGCCTAAGACTGGGACACCAACCTAGCCCGAAGTAAAGAGCTGCAATGAACAGCAAATGCAATGTGAGAAAAACGTGCTTGAATTGATGATCTGTATATTAAGGCTCATTAGGATTCCACACACTGTCGGCCCCACTCAAGAACAACCAAATTAAAACTGCAAGTCAGTTTTCATTAATCAGAGCACCATTCCAGTTGAAGGTGTTGTGTGGGTTATCGTCATGGTATTTGTTTTCCTGTCTAGATCTCATGAATGATGAAAGATGATGAGATATATTAATACACACAGCTCCATAAGAGGATGTAGAGAAAGCTCCTAGAGGGAGATCAATCCGCTATATTCCCCACCACCACCCTTTAGAACCACCTCACATCTATTCTTTCCCACAATCCCTTGTATTTAAACCATGAGTTCTAGATACACAGGTTTTTGCAAATTAGGTTTATTAGAGTACCATATTTTATATTTTTTGTATATTTTATCTTTTTGTGTTGCTATTCAGCGGTAGCTGTGAGATGTGCATATATAGTATTTATGCATTTGTTTGGTAAGATGCTAGCAGGTTTTCTATGGCATTAGGCCTAAAATACTTCCCAGGACACATGGATCTTTGATGTGATCACACAGGTTTGCTGTGTCAAAGAACCCAGCAGAGAGAATCTCATGAATGTCCATTGCTGACATTTATAGTGGAATTCACTTGGAGAGACAAGCCAGACTTTCTGGCCAATGATAATCCAAAACACCTGGCATTATGATCCCATCAGACATCCCAAGCTTGCCAGATTAGGGCCTGGATAGAAATGTTCAATTAACATATGGGTGCTTCACAAAGTGATGTCGGTGATCCATTTGATCACTTTCCCTGCTGAGTCCAATAGTGATCAAATGCCCTAGCATGGTGTTAGGGGGCACAGTGTTCAATGTAAAACAGAGGACATGACCCGCTATGACCATTAAAGATTTATTGAACAATTCATATGAATAAGGCTGTTGTTAACCCTGTGACCTTGCCAAATTGCATCTTGGAAAATTATATTCTCCCCTCAGAACTCTCTCCTGTGTTCTTTTTTTTAATGACATTTACTGTCTTTAAGTGGTGTTTCAGAGTAGCAGCCGTGTTAGTCTGTATCCGCAAAAAGAACAGGAGTACTTGTGGCACCTTAGAGACTAACAAATTCATTAGAGCATAAGCTTTCGTGGGCTACAGCCCACTTCTTTGGATGCATATAGAGTGGAACATATATTGAGGAGATATATATACACACACACAGACAGCATGAACAGGTGGGAGTTGTCTTACCAACTCTGAGAGGCCAATTAAGTAAGAGAAAAAAACTTTTGAAGTGATAATCAAGATAGCCCAGTACAGACAGATTGATAAGTGTGAGAATACTTACAAGGGAGATAGATTCAATGTTTGTAATGGCTCAGCCATTCCCAGTCCTTATTCAATCCTGAGTTGATTGTATCTAGTTTGCATATCAATTCCAGCTCAGCAGTCTCTCCTTGGAGTCTGTTTTTTTTTTCTCTTACTTAATTGGCCTCTCAGAGTTGGTAAGACAACTCCCACCTGTTCATGCTCTCTGTATGTGTGTATATATATCTCCTCAATATATGTTCCACTCTATATGCATCCGAAGAAGTGGACTGTAGCCCACGAAAGCTTATGCTCTAATAAATGTGTTAGTCTCTAAGGTGCCACAAGTACGCCTGTTCTTTTTAAGAGGTGTGTAGCCTTGATTGTGCTCACACAGACAGTTGCTGTTCTTCACTCTAGACGTAGCTGTATTACCATAGTGTATTTAAAGTTCTCCTTGCAGAATTTGTACATTAATATATGAAGCACGTCGGGAACCATTTAGATGAGAGGTGCTATGAAAATGTAAGCTATTATTATAACACGACCAGGATTTGACGACGTAAACTAGATGCAATATCCTGTTAAAGAGCAGAGTGCAAAATGTAAATCACGTCAGTAGCCTTCAGTAATTTTCACTGTTTTACTGTAATAGTTCAGGCTATTGGGTACTTTATTTCTTATAAACTGATGATATTTCTTCTAGCTGCTTCCTTATTTTCTTCTTAATACAGAATATTCTCAAGGGGGATGGAAGTGATCATAGAAAATAACTGAATTGTACATTAGGAAAGATCTTCTTGAAGATATGAAATTGACCATCATCACTTTGAATGCATTTGTACTTTTTTTTTTTGTGTGCTATTAAATGGTTACAATTCCTATTGACGGCAGTAGGAATTGCAGTGCAGAATTTGTTCCCCTTTATGGAGAAACTCTGAGGCATTTTAATATTGCTGGTACCGCATATTTGAATGATGATTTAAAAGAAAAAGGAGGCAATAGTTTGTAGTCTGCAAATTGTAGCAGAGGAAGGTCGATTTAATGGAAGGACTGGAGATTTAGGGGATTAAGAGAGAATGTGTCCTTGGTCGATGATCTCCTCCTGGCTATGGTAAAGGAAATGCATCCATGCTGATTTTATTGATTATGTGGAAAGTGGGCAGTGCGGGCATTTGCTGTGGACTTAGGCGATGTAATGCAATTTTTTGTTGTTGTGAAGATTATGTTTTGGAAGGAGTGCCCAGGAGCTTGTAAAGGGAACATCTAATGGCTGTTTTTATATACATACCAATACATATAATAACAAATCAATGAAAGAAAGAACAAACAAAAGAATATTTCTGAATGTGACCAGGGAGCAAACTTTGCCAGCTAAAATTCTAGTGTAATAAAGGTCATGTGTATAACTACTGCCACAGTCAGTAGTTAATGTTCTGTGAACTCATAATTTCTGAATGGATTAAATTGCATCTGTTGCTTTTTAAAACCATAAATCAGCTCGCCACCCCTATTTGATTTGAGCTGTGAATGGTAAGTATTGTACTTCTGAATATATTAATAAGTATGTTGCTAGACTTAAAATGTATTAGGGCTGAGTACAGATTTGAATAGAAAATAAAATGTCAAGAAATGCACGCTTCCAAACATAGGAGATGTAATAATTTCAACATGGCTGATAAAGAACTTCAAGCTGATGATCATTCAGAACTGAAAAGGAAATTATTACTTGATGAAAGGATAATTTGCTGCTATTTTCTTTAACTCTTCACTGTGGAGTCCCAAACACAGTCACATAGTACATGTACTTGCTGCTAACACATTGACAACAAAAATAAAGTACAGGGCATTCTTGGTCTGATTCTCCTATGTGACTCCATTCCTAGAAATCAAACAGGAAAAATATTCATATCTATTATGCTAAGTATTGAGAAATATCTGTCTAGGCCATATACATTGGGTCAAATTATTCTTAAACTCTGAGGCCAGAAGAGACAATTAGGATAATCTAGTCTGACCTCCTGGCCTTTAGAACTCCACCAGCATTGAGCCACACAATTTATGGTTGAACTAGTGCATATTTTGAAAAACATCCAATTGTGAGACCTTCTCCAAGGCAGAATCCTTGGGATAGATGAGAAAAAGAAACTGAATAGTAAGATAAGAAGCCTAAGCATCCTATCTAATATCGTGTCACTTTTTGCACTGACAGTACCTCTGAACTGTTAAAGAACCAATTTCCCCGTGAAGATGGTTATTCACAGTGCCAACTTGCAGCTGATCACAATCCGTGCTGCCAACAGCAGATGTTTCAACAGTGGTTAAGCCTCTTCCTGTGGTCCTTGGCGAGCACCATACATGCATCAGAACATCTTGTATCTCTAGAATATTTTAGCAATGAAACGTAATCAATTCCCCAAACTTCTGGCATTTCAGAGTGTGCCAGCTTGTGGGTGAGATGCCCTAGATTTACAAGCCCCTCCAGCAGAGATATGTATGAAGTTGGCCCATTCTGAAAACTCTTTTTTGGAGTCAGTTAAGAACTATGGAAAGTTTCATAGTGTGCCAGGAGGTACAGATGGAAGGAGGTAGCTTTATGTGCAATAATACAAAATCTGTTTGAATTTTGAAACAAACTTCTAGCCAGTATCCATTTTCTAGGGGAAGTGGGAGGTAAAAGGGAGGGAAATTCTGGCCAGAGGTACAGTATTTCACACTGTCTGCACATAACAACTCTTCCAGGCAAGCCGAAGACTCTCTTTTCTCAAACTGATGAATAAAGTCTATCATATGCAGAATCTCAGAGAGGAAGTACATGAGTTTCCATCAAACTATCTGTCATATCTCCTGTTTGTGCAGCATTCACTGAATGGAAATTGCAGTGGTATATCAAAGTGCCGTAATATAAGGAGAATCATTTAAGGATTACAGTAGGAGAACTTTCATGATTAGTTATTTCTTTCTTTTTCTATTCTTTTCCTCTCATGGGAAGGTACTTTTTATCATATTGCCAACATTCTGAAGAACGCAGAGCTATCATTACATTAATAGGGACAGTTGGACTATGGGTTTGCAACTCTATCAGCACAAAAAGACTCCCTTCCCAAGGTCAAAAAGGAGAAGCAATAATAGATGTAATGGAATCTCACCGACCTTGTGACTTCAGAATGATGCGAGCCTTCTTGTATGGCATTGTGAAGGCAGTGTTCAAAGCAGAGTTTGCAAGGAGTTCTCTTGCAGCTGGTGCATGCACAAGGTGAAAGTGTGTGTGAATTAAATGTCGACTGGGAAGTGCTGTGATGGGGAGTGACTGAAGCATGGAGTGAATGGATGTACTATCTGAGGTTGAGTAAAAGAGAGGTAGGTCAGGAAGAAAGTAAAGATATGCTAAATGGAGTCTCTCTTTTCTGTTTTAAGGGAATCTATATTCTCCATACCCCGTTGTCCAGCTCCTTTCTTAGATGCTCATTTCATCTGTACTTGAAAGAAAAGTATATAGTGAAAAAGGAAAACTAAACATCTCCTTTCAGAGTGACTTTTGTGGTACTGTTTCTTCTTTGCAATGTCTGTAGAGGGAGCATTCAATGCACTTTCATCTTCTTGCCTGTAATTTACATTTTCTTAACAGTGCGTTCAGAAGGCACACAGCCTAATAGAACACAATCATTCCTTTTTCCATCACTTATCCTGCACACGTTTTGATGTGGATGGAGAAATAATCACTTGAGTGCTTACAAATAAATATGAACAAAGAGCATAGATCCAGAATGACATAATGCTTTACATAATTTCATGTCAAAATCTATCTAAAACTATCCAGCATACTACAGATACTTGTAGACCTAAGTACCAAAGCACTGACGAGGCTCCTTATCTCTCTCAGTTTAATACGATAGCCAATATCTACACATTGCTGAGAATAAAAGGGGATGTTATACTTGTAGGTCAGGGTGACAAGCATTAGAAGGACCCTGAGGCCTAGCCAAAACCTATTTGCATCAATGAGGGTGGTGGGTGTGTGTGTGTCCTCTGTTCACAGGCCTCAATGTACATTAGGTCTAGTTTTGGGTTTAGCGTGCGGGTGGTGTCAGTGGCCTGTGATACACAGGAGGTTAAGCTAGACAATCTGGTGGTCATTTCTGGCCTTAAACTCTATGACACTGGATCAGGACTTGTATGAAGAAAACTTGCTTACTAAACAGTTATGCTAGTCCTCCTTTTGAATGGTTCTTCCCTTTCTTCATCTGTAAATCTCTCTTCATTCTTAGTATTTATGCAAACTATTAATAACAAACACATCCCCACAGGTAAGTACATTCTGAACCTTTCCCAAGCAAAACCATGCAAGTAACCCCATTAATAAATATTTTGTATCCTAAGGCACAGATCCACATGAAGCACTTCCAACAGAGCCTGCCAGTTCTATGGCAAATAATGTTAAGGCACAATAAACATCACTTAATTTCTGTATGTAGCTATATGACACGCTGCAGCCAGCAGTTCTTTCTCCCTTTGGAAGTGAGAATACTGCTGCATTAGCAGGTAGGCAGAAAACGATGCCAGTTCTTGCCTCCGAATAAGCTCATAACGAGAGAGGTGAAACATGAGGAATGATTTCAATGGAGCTACAAACCCCAATAGGAAAATCAAAATCTATTTGACGTTAGAACAAAATCTTTTTTAATCTGGCTAATGCGGCTTTTGTGCTGATGCTGATCGGTACATTTATTACTGAACAGTGGGATGTTTGAAAGCACAGACACCTGACTCCAACTCTTCCTAAGAAAGCAATAATTTTCAGGTGTTCGGCTTGGTGGTTAATACATAGATATATAATTTTCAGCAAATTAAGCAGTGTTTTATCAGTCTTGTGATCTTTAGGATTTATAATCAAACCTTGATGACATCCTGATTAATGCTGGTGTAGGCTCTCTGAACCCTACAGTGTTTCTGATCATTTGGAGCTTAGCTCGTGCCAAGATAATTAGCCTCCTGATTATTCTAAGTAACCAGGGGTCAAAGGTTAGCTAGCACCACAGAGCACATTTAATTCAATCAATTTACTTAGTGAAGCAGTTAGAGAAATGTATTTCTACCACTGCATTACGAATTTTTTTTCTGAATTCCTATACTTTGGCTGATGAGCATTTTAGCTTAATTTCTAATTTGATATTCTAGTGGGGTTTTCAGCTTCAATTACTCATGATATTTTCACTCATAAAACCAGGAGCTTCTGTGTGGGGAGGAGAAGGAACTGTCTCACTGAGAGACAAAAAAGCAATTGCTATTAAGGTTGTGTTTTTTCTGCTAGCACATTCTAGAATGGGCTTGGAAAGAACCCTGCTGGACATTGTATGTGAGTGTGTTTCATTGTTTGTTGAGTCTAATTTTAGATGTCTCTCAAGCAAAGGGAGTTTGACCAATAACCTAGGGACACATGCTATTCCATGGCAGCAGGTTTCAGAAATCTTGGCAGTTTAGTTCATGTTCAGAGGTGGGCTTGGGTAGTTTACTAACTGCTCCGGTATTGTAGTGCTACGTGAACATCTTTTATCCCAACTTTTTTTTCACAGAGAAATACAGATTTGGGCCAGCCAAAATATTTAGCTAATCTGTATTGATATTGGAGAATTATTTTGGTCAAAAGGAAAAAATCACTGGGAAATGTCTAAAACATTTTGACATGTCCATTTTTGGGAATAGATTCAGGTATCATTCACAAAACCAGTCAGTGACCTTTTACCCAATATTCTAGTGGTTACGATACTTACCTAGGATGCAGGAGACCCAAGTTCAAATCCCCACCCTGGATCAGGACCCTGAACACACGTCTCCACCTCCCAGGTGAGTGCCCTAACAACCAGACTAGTGGGGGATGGGCCTCCCTCAGTCTCCTCTTTGTACGAATAAGTAAGTGTCCATCGGACTAGCGACTGGAGCCCAGGTCTCCCCTCCAACAGGTGAATGCCCTAACCACCAGGCTAGAGGGTTATTCTCACTCAATGGCTCATGCCCAATGATTATTTCATCCACAGTTTTGTTTGATTTGTTGTTGTTGTTGTTTCTTGATTTTTCAGAATTGTCAGAGAACTGAAAAATCAAGTTAATCACTCAGCTCTACAGCAAGGTGATTGGGAGTGCCATGTTGCAGCAAGTTCTATGTTTGGGATGAAATGTAGAACGCATCCCCTGACTACTTCTGGTCCACAAGGGTTCCATGGCACTTCTTATAAGAATAGGAAGCAGTTTTGCTCAATTCTATCTGGATAATTTTCCATTTTGACTAGACAAAATTCACATCCGTCAATGCATCAGGTATTCTCCATTTCTTGTTCCTTAGCTGTTGGAGAGTATTGCTTCTGCCATTACACCAACCTGTTACTGCCACCCCTGAGATGGGCTGAATTTTAGTCGTGAGAGATGAGTATCTATAATAAATAGATATCACAGATAGCAAGAAAGATGTAGGACCTAATTTTCCCCAACTGATGCTGGCTTCTTCCCCCATGAATCAAGGTACAGGGACCCTGACATGTAAAATCGCACCATTTGGGATGCTCGGTGTATCTGTAATGTCCTCTGTCTGCTAAGAGGGCCTAACCATCTCAGTACTGCCCTGAAAAGGGTACTGCTGGTTGGGGATCTGTTGTGGCCAGGACAACTTGGAGATGTTCTCAATAGGGAATGTCCTTAGAAGCCTCTACTAGCAAGACTCCTATGGAAATTAAAACTACCGCCCTTGGTGGAACCCCAAAGGTTGGGGGGCAGTGGAATCATTGTCCCCCTCCTTAGAAATAAATTCCTCTCTTCCTCCAGTTGCAGAGTTGTAATTTACACTACCTTACGTCAATGAAAACTAATCTGGCACACAATCTGTACACTGCTTTGGGGTCCATTGGGATGAAAAGTGCTATCTATATATGTGTAAAATATTCTTCTAATGAAGGTCACCCTGAAGTGACTATTTGTTTGATGGGTCTCAACCTAGACGCCTGTGGGTATCTTCCCTCAGTACAAAATTTGACACAGATGTCAGATTCTCTCAGCTCAAGAGAAGTCCAGAACAGGAACTGCAGGGTAACTGCAGGTCAGGAGTTAGGTGCATTAGAAGCAATATGTGAAGAACACTGCCAAGGCTGCCGAGTGCCTGCCTATGCTATGTAGGTCACTAGCCAGTGCTAACAGTCTCACGCTTTCATGAACATGAAATTCCCTCAGCCTGTTTATAGGACGAAAACCAAGAAAACCACTATACATAATATCATTAAACACTGAGTCTTATCTACAGAAGAAAAAAACACAAGACCAACAAAAACCCTACAAAAACAGAAAGCTACTGCACATACAATTCTCCTCCAGGAGAGATGAGAGAAAGAAAAACCATACTTGATAGATGTTAGTTATGTCACAATGTACAACTGCAAGGCACTCCGGTATTGTGGCAATGGTACCCACAATATAAGAACATATACAAACTAGAATAGGACCCCATAATAATAAACCTTTTCACAATTGTATAGCATCGTTCACAAGGTTCGACTTTATGAATGATCATCGGTGTATTGTCTTTAATTAAGCTTGTAGCTTGCACTCTGAGAAAGAAAAAGGCTCCATGCCAATGAATAAATAAATAGAACTGAACCACAAAATGTGGATCCAGGTTTCAGGTCCTCCTCCCCCGCCCCCAATTCAGCAGTGTTCTGACCTGGGGTTTTGGTTCTGTCCATTATAGAAATAGGGATCGACTGCAAAAAGCACATTTGCTTTTCCAGCTGCAGAAGAAAGATGACATATAAGAAAGTTATATTTTCAACATTTCCTTTCTTAGCTGAAAGTATACTTTACTGCCATGACAATGCAAAGGGAAAAAAACATGCCAAGCATGGATTGAAAGGGAGTGGGCGTGAGATATTCAAACAATCATGCTGGGACAGACTGAGAGGGGCCACTGCAATGAAGTGGGGGGGAAGAAGTAGCTTGTGTCTCTGACACATAATTCAGCCACAGTTACAGTCCCTATGTTCTCTTTAGTACATTAACAGGCTTCCACCTAGCACTCTTGTGGGTGCAAATTATTCCAACAGCAGCAGGAAGGGACAACGAAGAGGCAGAACCATGCCCCCTCCCCCTCCCTGCACTGGCTAACAGAGTTGGCTGGATATGCAAGGGGAGCAGGCTGCAACATCCTAAGGGGTGGTACCAGGGGCGTATATGTAGCGGAAATCTGGAAGAGATCGTGCTTCTGGCAGCATCATATGTCCCCCAACTCCTCATGGGCTGGTGTGTCTTGGCACTGCCTCCAAAGTAGAGATTTTACCAAAAGTCACAACTGAGCTCTATTGTCAAGAGTTGCCCATAAATTGCTGCACACAAGAAGTCATTTGCAGCGCACAAGAAGAAGTTCCATTTGTCCTACGGGAATAGAGATGGTCAAAAACCTGGAATTTCTGTCCTGCGGGCAGTTACGCTATTTTAATATTTGTTTTTGGCTCAACTCTAGCCAAAAAGTAAAACTATCAACATGTTTGGCAGAATGGAAAGTTCCTAACACGTTGGATTTGGAATGTCAAAACATTTCATTCCAGTTTGTTGAACAAAATCAAAGCATCGTTTCGATATTGAACTGCAGCCACCATGATGTCTCATAGGAGTTGTAGATCAGGTGTCTCATACCCCATTCTCCTCTACGGGCCAGGCTCCCTGGCTGGACTACATCTCCCAAGACCACTGTACCAGTTCAACCAGAGGGGAAGAAAATTGGGAAAACTTGTGTAAAATTTTTAAAAAATTGATACTGGAGAAACTGCATTTTCTGTAAAACAAAATATCAACAGAAAATTTCCAACCAGCCATACCCAGGAAGGGAGCTACATACTCTTAATCCCCATTTATTGGCACATAATTAACTAACAATTTGCATATGTAAAGACATCTCTCTCATAATACGTATAGCTTTGATCAGATTAATAGGTTGCTTATTATCATTGCCTTTAACCATTCTAAGGCCATTTACTACTCATATCTGTATCAGACTTACAACATTAATCTATTATATGGTAAACCCTGTGGGTTTACGGGCTCTAGGGACTGAGTTTGTACAGCACCTAGCACATGGGATCCTAGCCCATGATTAGGGTTCATAGGTGCTACGTTAATACAAATATTACATTCATAAAAGGTAACCTTAATATAAAAGGCAACCAACATCTCATTTGGAGGATGGTACCTTCTATAGTAGAACATTCTTTTACTTCTGGCAGGACCAATCTGAAATATCATGAGGTTTTAGCCAAGAAATAGGTTATTTTTATCCCTTTGTTGCTAAGATTTATGAAGTTCTGAATACCTCTATTTGTTTATCTCATACATACAAGACACCCACCACTATGGTGTCTGGGTGCATTTATACACTCACTCTGGATGAATTAATATTTCAAAATACAAGGAGTAGATGATTTATCTTCTCTTGTAGACCAGAACTCTAAATAGAACACATAAAGAGAGACTTGGTCATTTAACGGAGTGTCCAGAATTTCATATATTGCATGGCTGGGTTGTTGTTTTTTTTTTCAGCAAAGCACTTACACATGTGCATCACTTTTAGCACATGCATAGCCCCACTGACTTTAATGGGCTTATGTTTAAACAGATGGATCAAGGCCTATCTTATGGGACAGATTGCCGCACTGTCTCCATTATCCACAGACTACCAATCAACTGAAAGGGAATTCTTGATGGAAAGTGATTATTGCACATGTGTAAAATTCATTTTCTCAAGGAAATTGTGCTCATTTTTATGTGTTCCTTTAAAAACAACAACAACAACAACAACAACAAAACCCTGGGTGATGTTCCTAACCTCTCCTGCAAAGCTGTGTTTAAATTACAGAACAGTTACAAAGTGAACAAAGCAGATTGTTTCACATTCTGTACTCCTTTGGCCTTGCCAAAATGATTTTTATAAAATTAAAAAAAAAATGTTCACAGGCCGAGAACTCTGATATAACTTGCAGCCTGTAGCACATTTTTACTGCTCTCTTGCAACATAAACCCTTAGAAATAGGATTTGCAATGGAAATGTGGCCAGAACCTCAGGGGCACATTGTGAACAAGTACAAAATGTTGCCTGCAAACCTTGCCAAACAAGTAAGACTGATGATATATTGATAGTAAATGGTCTGGAATTTTTATACTAATTTTTCCCATGGCAATGGATTTGTTTAATGCTCTTCATGACTATGATTTTTAGTTCTTGAATCTGTGCGTCATCTTGTTTTGTTTGTTTATTGCTTCAGTGAAGCACCTACAATGGCAGTGCAATCTGGTGCTATATAAATAACAAGCATCATTAATTGTTGAGGCCAATCAAAAATGCTCCTATTAATCGCAAATTTAGTTACAAAGATTAATATCTATGCCATCACCACATTATGGTACATCATTTGCCTCTTCCTGAGTTTCCCCAAAATTGGCCTCTATGGAAACAAACTTGCTATTAATTGTATACCCTTTGCTGTCATTACAGGTATCAAAAGTTTAAATGCAGTTGTGTACCACCTCATTCTGTCAGAGAGAACATAATCTCATATGACTCAACTTCTCAGCCTTGAACATGGGTGGCAGGGAGATTTCCAGTTGGATCCTGGGTGTTCTGTTGCCTGGCTTTTGCTGAATAGCCTTGAAGAGATGGGGTTTAAACTATGTCAAGGATATTAGTCTGAAGTGAATGAAGTGAAGAGTACACTCCTCGTTTATATCCCCAGAGTGATAAATGCGAGAGCATAATTTTTTTTCTAAAGCAAAGAAAATGGGAAACCAACAAGGATTTTAGACACATGAGAAATAGCTTATGAATTTAGATGATAGTTCAGCAGAAATAAATTGTACATCTGTTCATTCGTTTTAATAAAGTGGGGGAATGACATGCTGCTGCAGCCCTTTGCAATTTTTAAATTATGATCCTATAATAGTACCATTAACATTTGTAATGCAGCCCATACGCTAGAATTTTAGAAAAAAAATAAATTCATGGAATAAGAGAGCATCCATCTATAGTTTGGCCTTTTGGCAATTAGAAGGGAAAACTCAGTGTCTTTTGACCTATTGCAAATGAGTCCAAAAAGGATCTTATAACATCTTGACCATGTAACCTATAACTCTCTGTGTAAGTCTGTTGACAAAAAATACTGCACCGTTCTCAAATAAATAATACAGGTGTGCAACATTCAGCCGACTGGATTCATTTCTACTGACTAAAGCCTAGTCTTTTTTGTACTCACCAACAATTGCAGATGACTGCTGTTATTTGAAGTGAATCTTCAGTGTAACAAACAAGGTGCTCTTTCAGAGCTGCATTTGTGGACAGAAGTGTATATCAAATTTTGCTACGATCAGGGAGGAACATGTCATATTAGCCTGGTCTCCCATGCACTGATAATCCAAATGAGAGACATGCAAAGTGTTCGGAGTATGGCACAATTAGATCATTGCTTTTGGGATATTGTTATACTGTACAGAGATGATAATGGCATGTGAATTTAAGATATAACCACGCTGGGCTGCAGCAGACACCTTTTAAATCCAGTGTTTTGTTTTTCAAAACTGATGTCCCATGGGAAACGATAAATTAACGTTTCAATAGTAGAGGTCATGCTTGCTTAAAAAGCCCAGTTGGAGGTATCATTGCATTTTCCCTTAATTACTAGAAGAAGTGTTGTTAAGCATACAACTGTTACTGGGGGGGGGGGAGGGACAGGGGGATGGAAGGGGAGAAAGGAATAGGGAAGGAGCTTTTAAAATTGGTTAGTTGTTCGTGTATTGTTCCATTGATCAACCGATATAGTCTACATGTGGGAAAAGGGAAAGAGAAAACACTGACAGTCCTGCAACCATGTGAAAAAAGCCAGAGCTGTGAGCTGTTTCTGTAATCCATCCTGCCTTGCCTCCTACTACCACAGCAAATGAATCTAGACTGCATGCTTAAGTGTTTAATCTTCCAAAAGCAAAGATTTTTCTAGTGGCTATGTCTGATCCCAATATTGGAAGACAGTTGCCTCACTGCCTTACATTTTGCATTAGCCATATACATATACTTTTAAACATACATATATATTTCTCACCACAGCTCCAGCAGGTTGTCTGAAAACAATCTCAACAGGTAGTCTAGGTAAACAAGACTTACTGGAACTGGTGAATTCCCCAATGGACACTGAAGAATAGAAGAAAAGAAATACCTCTGGGGCACAAGACCTCTAGGCAAACACTTACCATTGACAGAAAGCATATGGATTTATTGATCGGAGCTGCATTTTAATCATATGGCTGGAGGAAAGAAAACAGTTCCTAGAGTCTACCAGACAGCCCAACATGGGGTATGATAAAACAGTTTCTACCACTAATATCAGGCAGCAGATGTAAAAGGACTTAGGAGAGTTCAACATCTGCAAGACAAGCTGGATTTATTTACTCACGACTTCAATTATTATTTAAGCTAGAAACTTTGAAAAGGTCAGAACTGCTAACTTAGTAAACATGCCCTTCATTTGTCTTCAAATAAGCACTTCCCCCCCTAGCTGGGAGTACAATAATCAATTAGCCAAGTACAGTGCTCTCTCTCTCTCTCTCTGTTAGGATGCTTGTTTGGTTACCAACAAACAAAGAAAACACCCCAAAACTAAACCTCGAAATTTCAATTCAAGCTGCAGAAGAAAATGCAATTTAAGGGGACATTTTAAGATTAAAAGGCATGGGCGTCAGTTTTAGGTAGGCACACACCTGTGAGCATGTACATCTATAGGAATGCCTACACAAAACCCAGATTTGAATATGCACATGCCTAAACCGTTACTTGCAAATATGATCTCACAAACACTTATGCACAGGAGTTGTCCCATTGGACTGATCCCACAGAAATTTTTCTTTGATTTTTGGGGGGATAATATTTTAATAAAAACAATTACATATTTGGATGAATACATTCATCTGCAGTGTTAATTTCTCTTATGCACATTGCGGTAGAATCAGAAAATGAAATTGACAGTAGACAAAAGTGAAATTGATCGGTCTATTTTCATTATCCACCCTGAATGAAGTGGAAAAAGTAAACAGAAATCATAAATAGCACAAAAAATATAAGGGTTGGTACAGTTATATCATTTATTATTATCTGAGGTCCTATTAGTAACACAGAAAGGAACTATGTACCAATGTAACTATGTGCATATGCAAGTTAGGGACTGGACATATGCATGTAAATTAGGTGAGCATTCCATGCCTGAGTGAATGGGAGTGGCCACTGCAGATGAACAAAATGAGGAGGAGAGATGGTTTAGGAGGAAAGATGAGAAGTTTTATTTTTGACATGTTTAAATTTAAGGAAACAGTGAGCTACGTGGGGAGACCGGCAGTGATGTGAACCTGGACAGAGAGGGAGAGGTAGAGAGAGTAACTGGGGTTCTGAGAACTATCAGCATACAGATGGCAATTGAAGCCATAACAAACTGTTCTTGGAGATAAGTGGACAGTGAGGAAAGGAGGATATGAATAATGGTCATATTATTCATATCACCCAGGAGACATCAGCAGGGAGAGGAAAGATGATACTCCACCAAAGGTAACAATGACGTAGTGGTCAGTGAGGCAGAAGAAGGATCAGGAGATAGAGTCTAAAAATGTAGGTCTTTAGGAGAACAGGGTGGATGAGGGGAATAAAGACAACAGAGATCTTGATAAGAATAAAGATGGAGGCCCTTAAGCTTAAGCAGGAAGAGATCATTAGCTATTTTGGAGAAGTGAGATTGGATGGAGTAGAGAGGACGGAAACTGGAATGGAGGGGGCTCTAAGGGAAGCTGGAAAATATGTAGGTCCTGGGAGCAGATGACACATTCAGGGTCTTGCAGATGAAGAAAAAGAATTAGAAAGTAGGTGGGGTTCAGAAAAGGTTTTATATAGTGTGGAGTAAAAAGCATGCTTGAAGGTGGAGGGACAAGAGCCAGGGAGGTGTTATTTAATGATGAGGGAGTTAGGAGGAACCCTCCTCCATGAAGATGGGAGACCTCAGATTCAGACACATGGGAAAAGGAGGAGAAGATACCAAGAAGATGGTAACATGTGATGCTGCATGATTGAAATATGACCATTCATATCATTAATATTGCCACTGTGAGCTTTGTTTTGGAACAGTGAAATTCCAAGCACCTGGAAGATGGTATAAAAGACTCTTGAATCATCTCCATGTTGCCTCTTTCCTGCTCTGATTCTCTGGACTACGGGCTCACAACTAAAGGGAGCATTTCCTAATCTATGGACTGAGGATCTTCCAATCTTTTGGAAGTTACCAGAGACTTTACAAGCCAGCAGTTTATTTAATCACTGCTACAAACCTGATATAAGAACATATACATATAATCATTGCAATCATCTATGAACCATTTTTAACTCTCTTCATCTTTTCTTCCATAAATAAACCTTTAGATTTTAGTTTGTAAAGGACTGGCAATAGTGTGATTGTTGGGTAAGATCTGAGTTATATATTGACCTGGCAGTGTGGCTGATCTCTTGAGATCAGAAGAACCATTTGTTTGATAAAATTGGTATTCAATAATCACTCATCATAAATTCTAGTGTCTAGCTAGTGAAATAAGGGCTGGGATGCCTAAGAAGTCTGCATTTTTTACTTCTTGTTAAACCAGTAAGGCAAGACAGAAATTTGTTTTTATTACTGGCTTGGTAGAATCTAACGATAGAATAACCACCAGTCTCGGATGAGTCTGCCCTATTTCTCAGCAGTTTGTCCTGTGACTCACTGAAGCATGGTGACATTTGGCGTAGTTGGCAGGATCCACAGAACCAGGTCAATTACGTTTTGGATCAGAGCCCCATGCTATTTAAAATTTGAATCCTAACACACCCACAAGGACGATATGGATGTGTTTCATCTGTATTACCTGTTAGCACCTTGGAGAATAGTGGAAAGGAGGGGAATATTCCCAAGCCTTTATTTATCCCATTCTCCATGTATTTGTATGTACTCAGCGGTGAGTGCCGGGACAAGGTAAAGGATATCTCCAATTGTTTGTCTGCTGTGAGGGGCAACTTGCCTGTTAAGGAAGCTGTCCCTCTCTCCCAGTTGTCTGATAGAAAAGACAGCCTGACTGGTGACAGTAAGGGAGCCTGTGAACAAACAGGGAGTGTCTCTCAGCCTATGCCAGCTGAGAATTTGTCGGAGATGGCTCTGAAATTGAATGAAACACAGGAAAAAATTGTTGCGATGCAGCAAAATGTTGTTTCATTAGATAAGGCTAGGGTTGATCCTTACAATCAAGTCCCAACTGGGGAGGGCAGAGGCACATGTTGTATGCAAGATGAATTGTTGTCCAGAAAAGCTCCTGAAAAGGGAAAACAGCCTCATGGTGGATTTTGCAAGCAGCTTGCTGCAACTGAGGGGTGTGGAAGTGATTTGATTGCATTAGTTCAGTCTGAATCACTGTCTGTAGAAAGCAACAGTTTATTTGTTGAGAGACTTTTCAGTTTCTAACTGCCAGAGTCTTTCAGATGTGTATGGATCCACTGACCTTGCTTTAGAAAGATCCAGTGTGGATAGCTTAAAGGAGGTTTCAGTTGGAGTGAAAATTGTTAGGGAGTTTGAACAACCCTATAACCAACTGGATGTGCTTATTCTTAGCCAGCATTTTGGAGAGACAATCTTGTTGGAGCATGAATATCTCCATGCTGATTCTTTTAAGTGAACAGTTTGTGTCTCAGGTTCAGGGGGGAGATTGGGTAGTTGAATCTGCAGAGCAGAACAACTGTGCAGTTGATGTCTTGAGAATGCAGGGGGTGGCAGGTAAACTCTCACCCCTAGACACTTTGGATATGTCTTGTAGTCTCTTAATGGATTAGAGTACATCTGATTCCATCTGGAAGCAGAGATTGGTAATGGAAGGACATCAGAACCCTGGTTCTGACATGCTAGTGAAAAGGGATGGTCTTTAAGACAGAGTCCAGCCTTGGAATTGGTAACATATGAGAAAATGAATTTGAAAACTAGTAAACAAACTAGTGTCTGTGTTGATGCAAATTACCTGGCTAACAGGAGGGAGCATAGCTGTTAGCCCAGAGGACACACTTGGCCAACCAAAGGAATCTGTTAAACAAGAGAGCTCAGATTTCAACCCCCCAGGAAAGGGAGGAGGAGAAAGTCTTGATCCTGCAAATGGAAGCCTCACAGGTTAATCCTAAAATACTAAAACCCCAAAGATGAGAGGAGGAAGGAAGTGATGGAGCAGAAACAGCATCACTCAGCCTTAGGTCGGGAGGGTAATGACATTTCAGAATGCAGGGAGCCAAAGCCTGGGATGGGAGGGTGAACATGGGTGCGCAGTACTGTAAAGTCTGGGGTGTGCACTGCATGGGATTACACTTTTTCCCCATGACATATGGACTGGGAGCATAGGGAAAACATTTGTACAAACAAATAAGTATTAAGTGACTCAGACAGCTGGTTAGAGAAAGGACTACCCTTTAAGAAATAAGCATCTGGGACACAAAGGCAAACAAGACATGGAAATAACATACAAGGATCTGAATAAATTACTTTGCTGAATCATCTTTCTCAAAAGATACCATAATTGCAAAGAATTCTTGATGTAACTCCAAACCTGCTTTTTTTTTTGTTAAACCAATCGACATTTTCATTCCAGTAAGTTCAATAGATGATCAGCCATATAGAACTTTATTGCCTTCCAAATGGGATTGTTTCTTAGACATTTACCAACAGTTTTGCTTGAGTAAATGTATGGCTCTTTTTAGCATGTTGATTTTTATCGGTTCACTATTTTAATGTTCCAGAGCAGATGGAAAAAAGATATTTTGTCTAAATAATCCTGACACTTTCATTCACATGCACAGCTGCTTAGCAAATTTTGCAGTAGCCAAATCAGTTTTTGTGTTGCTGATTGACTTGTCAGTGAAGAAACTGAAAAACTGATCGCAAAAATAAATTTAAAAAAATCTCTCTGGAGCAATGACCTAAGCAGTCAGTTATTTTTGTATGAATGTTCTGCAGTTTCATAACCCCTTTCTGGTCATATAAACTATAAGTACTACGCTAACTAGCACATATTGCTATTAAATAGGGTTTTGTCTGGTGCAAATTGAATATGTTAAGATCTATAGTGGTTTATCTTGTTTAATCCCACTTATAAAGAGAAATTCTTACAGATGCTGGAGGCTTTAAGGCTGTATGGGTTTCTTAACTCATGGGATTAGTGTGATATTTTGCCACATATCTAACAATTCCACTATGTATTACTAATAAAATCAGCCATGCCAGTGTCAAATAAAGATAGAGTTCTTAGCATTTTTGTTTAGTGCAGATTCCATATTTTGGAGATGTACTTAGAGACAGGGAATCATAACCTTTTCAGCACATCAGTGTATAACAAGTGTTTCCATTAAGCTAGAAAATAGTTTTGCAGGCAATATCTCAAAGCCAATACTTAACAATTTACCTTTGCCGCCTATTCCACTTATTGATCCCATAGTCCTTACTCCCAGTTATAAGAATAACATAATAAACACTTAGGCCCCAAACATACAATGACCTCTGCATAGAAAAACTTCTGCCCCTGCACACTGAACCATTGACTTTAACAGGGCTGTGTGCAGAACCATGTCTCTCTCCACAGAGAGGTCACTGCAGTTTACGGGCCTCAAAATATCGTACTTTCCATTTGTCAATCTCAAATATGCAACAGGCAGAGACAATCAGATTTTTTCCTCCCTCTTTTTAATTTTGATATTTTTTTTGGCAAAAATTAGAATACTGAAATACTGGCCGAAAACCTAAATATTTCAATTCCGAAATGAGGCTGTGGTGCCCTGTTGGAGTTGGAGTTTGGGTGTCTCATGCTTTCATTGTCCTCTATAAGCCGTGTCAGGCTACATCCGCTCAGACTCCAGCTTCCATCATGAACCACATCCTCCACTTTTGGAGAACAGAGGAGGTGCATCATGTGAGATGTTGTCTGGTCAGAGAGCCCAGAAAATAGCAGAGAATGGGGGACATAAAGCAACTGAATTGTAACTCCCAGCAGGCATTGCAGCAGTATGTTCAAAATGAAATACAGTAGAACCTCATATTTACAAACACTAGAGTTACAAAACTGACCAGTCAACCACACACTTCATTTGGAACTGCAAGTACATAATCAGGCAGCAGCAGAGACCCCGAAAAAAAAAAGTCCAGTACAATACTGTGTTAAATGTAAACTACTAAAAAATAAAAGGAAAGTTTAAAAAAATAAAAGATTTGACAAGGTAAGGAAACTTTCTGTGCTTGTTTCATTTAAATTAAGACAGTTAAAATGGCATTTTCTTTCTGTATAGTAAAGTTTCAAAGCTGTATTAATATTAAGTCAATGTTCATTTGTAAACTTTTGAAAGAATATCCACAACATTTTGTTCAGAACTATGAACGTTTCAGAGTTTCAAACAACTTCCATTCCCAAGGTGTTCATAACTCTGAGGTTCGACTGTATTTTAGTTTTCCGCCAAAATACTTCCGTTTTCAGGTGTTCAGTTTTTCAACTGAAAATCAACATTTCCCACAGAAAGCAGACAGTTTTTATGAAAATTTTGAATTTAATGAAAAATCCAAAATTCAATTGGCAAAATGTTTTAATGGAATTTTTTTGACCAGCCCTAATAATGAGCGCTAAATATGAGATTTTATTGAATCAGAGATGCAGGGGCAGCCCTGGACTCTGGCCAGTCCCTTTATTTAGCTTGCGCTTGTTTTTAATTTCCTTTTCTTTTCTTTTTTAAAATCTGCTCTCAAATTACCTTCCCAAATATATTTCTGCTGATATTTTCAAAACTGATACTGCTAACTGTTTGCTTTCTAATTCCAAATTTAATATTTATGGCAAAGTTCACACTTCACAGACCATGTTGAGGAAGCATATGAAGCTTCAGTTCTTGGAGAAAAGAGCAATAAATTATGGGTTTATGGCTTTTTGTTGCTTTCATTGTTTGGATATTTGCTCTTAGTTGAAGCAGATGGAAGAAGTCTTCAGGGGATACTCAGCATTGGAATGGTTTAGTGGCAAGAACTACCAGCTGTAGTGAGAATTTCTGTTATTACCACTGAGTTGTTGTTGACCTCCCGAGCATAACCAAATGGTTAGCAAAGACAAGGACTCAGACATTCATATCAAGACTACTCAAATCAGCTGAACATGACTAATGAAGGAAACTAGACAAAGGACAGGAAGGGAAAATAGGTCTTTTGAAAAAGGACTCACAAGAACATAAGGTTTTTATGTGCACTGACTCAAATTATAAGAAGTGCAGGGAAAGAAACACATCTGGAGAAGCAGTGAAGTGCTTTTGTATTCGCCCTCCCCTCCCAATTTCATACGGGTTGAACAATCATTTCTATTCATAAAGTCTTTCCTGTATTTATACAAGTGTTTTTTGGCTGCTTTCAGATAATAAAGCATGCACTGTGTTGGTTCATGTACCACTGAAATGAGTTTATCTGTAGATTAAATAGACAACTTCCTGTATTTCATGACCTTGGCGGAGAGAAACAAAGCAATGAACTCACCCTTCAAAAGCGGAGATAAATGTAAAACTCTGCTGCCTACTGCGATGCAGTATATTCTACTCTAATTATGTGATAAGTGGACGGACTCTGTGTTGTACATATTTTGCAGAAGTTCCTGAACAAAGTGCTCATACTGGTTTCACAGATAGCTAATGGAAAGCCACATGAATACAAATTATTATGTGCACATATGAATTTGGAGGAATATGAGAAGCACTGATCTTCCAAATGCTATTTTACCCTACGTTCCTCTTTGTTTTACTCGATGCAGAGAATAAGTATAGCCTGGTCCCATTACATTTTACCAGTCCCATTTGGACCACTATAGCTGAATGTTTGTCACTGTACTCATTATGGGCTCAATCCTGCATGGCACTGAGCATTCCTTGTAGGTAGGGATCATCTTCAACTCCTCCTGACTCCAAAGGGAATTCAACACCTAGGTGCTCTTGAAAACCCCACTAGGCCCCCATCTGCATAGGTAGGTGCCTAAAGACCTTTGGAAATCTGGCTGTAAGTGCTGAAGTCACTTTTGAAAATGAGAGTTAGACTCCTAAGTCATGTAGATGCTTTTGAAAATTTTACCCAGTGGCTTGTAAATTGCACTAAAGATTGGATTGCAAATTAGGAAAACCCTTAATTGTTTGGACTTTAATACCTACTCCACAGAAAAGGCTAAATATTAAACATTACAGCAAATAGTATAGTTTGAATCAGACTATTAACATTAATTTAAATAATGTAGGATTTTCTTCTTTTTGTTTTGCAGTGAGTTTATAATGCATGCATACTTAATTTAGAGAAAATATAATAATCACAATTTCCTCACAGGGATCTGATAAACAGCCCTCAATGTGACTAATAGACACTTTGTAAACTAAACTAATAGGAACTTTGTAAATGGAATCTAGCTACAAGAACACGTATGCATCTGCAGCTTTGCCCCAGGCACAGACATGAAAGAACACAAATAAACCAATTATGGGACTACCTAATCTCTTTTGTGTTCGACAAATTTGTTGCACAAAGGGCTGTGTAAAAATATTTGCAGCACAGGTAAAATCAGCAAAAAATTATGAAAAGAAAAAGAAAAGGTATTACATTCTGAGCTATCACTATGCCTGCCCCATCAATGATCCAGCCTCCTCATGGCAGCCAGATCAAAATTTGACAATTTTACCTATATTTTTCCTTCCAACAGATTATAATTATTAAATCTCAGGGACTAAAGCATAAACATAAAAGCAGATTCTTAGGTAGGCCATGACAGTCTAGGAGGAGGGATATCCTGCCATGCCCAGTTCCTTCCCTTGTGCTCACAAGGATCCCCAGAAGTCATGGAGCTCAAGGTAGAATAAAAATGGTAGACATGTACCTTTCCCTTGTCCCTTTTTGGTCCTGCTTTGAGTGTGGCTTGGCTGGACCCAAAGATGGGAGCCAAGGTGGAATTACATTATGAAAAGTAACTGAGGGTCCTGTGGCACCTTTAAGACTAACAGAAATAAGTGTGTAATGTAGATCTCCTGTCTTATTTTAGTAAAGTCCATTTGTGTGGACACATTTGTGACACATAAATGGACTTTACTAAAATAAGACAGGAGATCTACATTACATACTTACTTCTGTTAGTCTTAAAGGTGCCACAGGACCCTCTGTTACTTTTTACAGATTCAGACTAACACGGCTATCCCCCTGATTATGAAAAGTGACTGTGTAAAAATGGCACCTACTTACTCCACTGACTTGCTTCATGTGTGTATTCAGAGCCTCACCTAATTGTTTTTTATACTTCTGCAATCCCTGAGGGAGAGGGTCCTGGAGTCCATTCCATCTCCCTTATCACCCACAGAATTGCTAGTTTCCAAATACAAGGCCTTACTTATCAGCACAACCTTCCCGTCCTTCTCTCCCCTCCTTTTCTCCCCCCACCCCGAAGAGAATGGGTTTGCCTGGGTGTAATTAAAGGCAGAATTTGACCTGCAGAATCTTTATTACTGTTGACAACGTGCCAGGAGGAAAGCACCAGGCTTGATTTTTAGATCTGAACTGCGTTTTGTAAAGTGGTGCTTTTTTCATTTGTCAACTGAGCAAATCTGATCAAAGTCACAGAGACCCAACAGACCTGGAACCCGATAATGCCATGGTTCAGAGTATTTTTTTTTCGAACGAAAGTATTTTATGATACCATAGTCTGTTGAGAGAGTTTAATTATAATCCATTATCTCTATCATATTATTGTTCCTACAGTGTTAATAAATAATAATGATAGTGAGATATTTCATTTAACCTCATCTTTTACTTGAAATGCTATTCTATCCATTTAACTGATGAGTAAATGGAGACCAGAGAAATATATTGACTTGGTTTATCCTGAACTGTGTAAAAAATCCAAGATTCCCAACTCCCTGTCCATTGTTCTAACCGCTAGATGGAGTTTTCAATCCATTCTGAGCAGACAACTAAACTAGTTAGCAAGATACCAAGGGACCATCTCATGAATCCATTCTGAGCTCTACGACATTTATCCAGCAAAACGGGATATAAGGAGACTTGAGACACCATACAGAAAGTTATTTTGTGCTTTATTTGATATCTATGTTTGAAGAATCAGTCACATTTTATATTAAGGTTCCACTTATAAATGGTTTATTAAAAGGTTAATACATGATTTATGGATGCCATAAGCATGTTATAGAGATGAGTCGTATGTGTCACAACAGGTTATAAGTGTGATGGCCACCATCTTGGCTGACATCAGTGATTGAGCCAGAAACTTCCAGAGTTGAAAGCATGAATATCTAAAGCTTAAGCCAAAGAACCAGGCTCTCTAAGTAGGGCTCTACAAGATTCATAGTCCTTGTGGATAAGTGAAGGAGGGAGACATGTATCACATCCTCACCAGTGAGTTACCATAAGCCCATAATTATAAATATGGTTGTAAATCATGGTTATAAGCAACTGATTGACTTAGTGGAGTCTATGACAATTGATAATCATTTATGAAAACATCAATTAATCATTTATTAACCCTTTATAACCTATTTATAAATGGATCTTTAACGTAAAGTGTGACCAAATAATCTCTCTCTTGGAGGCACAGTTTAGTTAACAAGGATAAAATGTTGCTATTTTTCACAGTGGGAATGTTTCATTAAAACTAAGGAGAGATTTACTTTATTTGTGTTTGAGCATGAGTCAGGGAGGGATACAGATATCTTTCTCTCTCTCTCTCTCTCTCTTTTTTTTAAACATGGACAATTTATTCTAAAGACAGTCACTTCTTAAGTACATAAATAAAAAAAGAAATTTCCCAAAGTTGAGTTCCCTGATGCCATAGAACTCTGAGTGTTTAAATGATTTAACATTCTGGAAATCGAGTAGATTGAAGGTGGGGTTGGAAGGGAGAGAGAGAGAGAGAGAGAGATAATATATGGAAGAGAGCAAAGAGAACTGATCCTCACTTGGCCAAAACTTCTATATAAATTATCCCCACAAGGTCTCTCCGTGGATTCTCCCTCGGCCATGTGCAAGTGGCTGTGGGCGGTAACCTCACGGCAGATGCCACCTCTCCCCAAGGCCCTGCAGAAGGTACTTTGCTGGTTCCAGAACCCTGTGGGGGGACAGGATGGGTACTGGGTGGTCAGCAGCACACTGTTTCCCCCCCTCGCCCCAGAGCTTATGAAGGAAAGCTAAGGCAGCCTTCCCATGCAGTGTCCTTCCTTTAAGAACGTGCCCGAGACAGCAGTAGCCAGAGGAAGGACTTGGCAATGTGGTTCCAATGGAATCACACTACTGCAGAGGCACAGGGACATCTGTTGATTCTTTGGGGTGCATGGGAAGTGGCTTCTACACCCCATTTTCTTAGGGGAGGGAGAACAAACCCCTGACACCACTTCTGTGATGGAACCACCTGGGACAACACATCTTGATATTTCTTCTATTGACTCTTTGGGCAGCAGCATGCTGACCTCTTGCCAGAATCAATGGTGTTAGAACAAAGATATTATAGAGATGGATTAGCCTGCTTATAGCTTTGTAGCAGATGTTTCACCGCTAGCTCCTTATCACACTCTACCAACAGTGACATTAACCATAGGCTAGCATGCATGCATCGCAGGTGCACAACACTGCAGTGCTCTGTCACCAACTGTTACACAGTGGCTCAGAAAAAAAATCATGTATTTTCTGAATGCACTGAGTATATAAATAACTCCCAGCACCATTAGCAATCACTCAGTCTAAGTAATGCATTGCCAAGCTGTTTGAATATCCTACAGTAGGCAAGGAAGTTGTCAGATTTTCCAAAAAGATCTATTACTGCACTTCCCTTTGGTTCATTATTTACTTTCTGACTGGCACTCCCTTAGTACTGTACAAAAGTTGAGCCCCATATCTTAACTTTCTTTGGAAAAAAGGCCAAATGTTCTTCATGACACAGAACTATATCTTTGTGTACAGTAATAACCCTCAAAATTCCATTAAAAAATCCGCTAACATTAAACAAGCCAGTTTTTCAGAGCTCCCAGGAAGAAAATCACCACAAAATCTGCAAGCACTTCTATCTATATGCACTATTATTGTGCATCTGGGCAATCACCTATGAAACTGGTGAGCCATTAAACGTCTTGTGTACACATCTGCTACCTTGTTTGAACATTTTTGGAGAAACTTCTGAAATTTTGTCCTTAAGTTTCCGGTCAAGACCAAATACCATATACCTGCAAAATGCTATATTTAGGCATTTAAATTGCAATTAGATAAACCTATGGAAAGTATGCGGTGGAGTTTGAGAGTTTGCTGTTGAGAAGCTACCTTTTGGGCCTACATTTCTTGAGTGTCTGCTACTTCCGCTCAGATACAATGGTGATCTGCGGGGTATAAGGACATGCATCAAATGGAATAGGTCACATATTTTAAGATAGTTGTATTTTGATGCTGGATTAATAGTTCACAAGCATTTTCATTTTTGGCTTGATCTCACCAAGTGCTGAGTAGTCAGACCCAATCCATCGAAGTATTTGGCACATGCTTTATTTCAAGGACTTGACTTGTCCTACTGAATTCAATGGGAGCACTTTTCTGGATCAGGGCCACAATGTTCAGCACCTTGCATGACTGAGCCCTAAAAACATCATGAGGGCAAAGTGTTGCCTTTTCCCTCCATAAACATTAAGGTCATGTTCGCAGCAGAATGGCATAGTTCTCCGACACAAGGAAAGAGGCTGGAGGCAGGCTTCTGTCTGAGGAATCAGCATCCACATCATAGGGAATTTAGGGAGGAGCCAGGGGAGGAGCTGAAAGAACTGCAGCTATCAGATTTACTGGCTAAAACACCCAGGAGCGAGGAGAAAATGACTATGGTGACTACTGCAATACTGTGTGCACAGCAGAGGCTGAGGATGAAGAAGATAAAGAAGTATGGATTGGATGAATGGACTATAAGGTGGATAGAAAGCTGGCTAGATTGTCGGGCTCAACAGTGATCAATGGCTCAATGTCTAGTTGGTAGTCGGTATCAAGTGGAGTGCCTCAGGGGTCAGTCCTGGGGCCAGTTTTGTTCAACATCTTCATTAATGATCTGGATGATAGGATAGATTGCACCCTCAGCAAGTTGGCAGATGACACTAAGCTTGGGGGAGAGGTAGATATGCTGGAGGGTAGGGAAAGGGTCCACAGTGACCTAGGCAAATTGAAGGATTGGGCCAAAAGAAATCTGAAGAGGTTCAACAAGGACAAGTGCAGAGTCCTGTACTTAGGATGGAAAAATCTCATGCACTGCTACAGGCTGGGGACTGACTGGCTAAGTGGCAGTTCTGCAGAAAAGAAATTGGGGATTACAGTGGACGAGAAGCTGGATATGAGTCAGCGGTGTGCCCTTGTTGCCAAGAAGGCTAACGGCATATTGGGCTGCATTAGTGGGAGAATTGCCAGCAGATTGAGGAAAGTGATTATTCCCCTCTATTTGGCACTGGTGAAGCCACACCTGGGGTATTGTGTCCAGTTTTGGCCCCCTCACTACAGAAAGGATGTGGACAAATTGGAGAAAGTCCAATGGAGGGCAACAAAAATGATTAGGGGGCTGGGGAACAATATTTATGAGGAGAGGCTGAGGGAAATGGGCTTATTTAGTCTGAAGAAGAGAAGAGTGAGGGGGGAATTTGATAGCAGCCTTCAACTACCTGAAGGCGGGTTCCAAAAAGGATGGAGCTCTGCTGTTCTCAGTGGTAGCAGATGAGAGAACAAGGAGTAATGGTCTCAAGTTGCAGTGGGGGAGGTCTAGGTTGGATACTAGGAAAAACTATTTCACTAGGAGGATGGTGAAGCACTGGAGTGGGTTACCTAGAGAGGTAGTGGAATCTCTATCCTTAGAGGTTTTTAAGGCCTACCTTGACAAAGCCCTGGCTGGGGTGATTTAGTTGGGGTTGGTCCTGCTTTGAGCAGGGGATTGGACTAGATGACCTCCTGAGGTCTCTTCCAACCCTAATATTCTAGGATTCTATGACGATGATTCTGTCCAGCCAGCCTACAATAAGACCACTGAACAAAGCCCAGTTTAAATGTGATTTGAATAGGTGTCCAAAAATTTGGCCGTTAAGGATTAATTGCAAAAGTATGTAACTATTCAAGAATAGTTACAAAAACACTATTTGTGATATATACTGTAAAATCAGAGTTTATCAGGGGGCAGGCAGAAAGGGAAGAGATACCTCAGGCATCAAAACAAAAATCACCTTTAATGAACAGACAGACTCAAACAAAGCTGAGGTTGCTTTGCACTGGGGATTTACAGAAAACATCTGTTAAGCAATCTAGCGCATCTCAGAAACAGAAATGTAAACACTGGTTTCCAACTTAGGAGAAAGCAATAAAAATCTCTGGACTTCCAGTGAGGCAGCAAGAAAATAGAAATTGAAAACATTTTAAGGAACATTGTACAATCTTCCACTTTGTAGCTACACTGGAGAACCTGACATTGCACTAATGCAGTGTCCAGATTTTTTTACTAGGTACACACCAAACAACATTCACAACCAGATACATCTGTGGTATAACTCCATTGACTTCCATTGTGTCAGACCAGCAATGAATCTGGCCCTCAGAATTCACCAACGGAAAGTGAACATTTGAAACGTAGATTAATAGAGCTACCTTCACAACACCATGAAAAATAAAAGCAAAAGCTATTTCAGTAGAAATTATATTGTCAGATGATAAAGCAGGCCACTAAATATGTATTTGCTTCATAAAAGAGAAAGGGGACCGTTAGAAAATATCTTTAAACAGAAGGGAGATAGTTGGAAAAAAAATACATCAGTACTAAAAGAACCCATATAAAGCAGCCAATCTCAAAGTAAATAAAAGATGATAGCACTTCTAAATCAAATCATTATATTTATTGTATTTGAGCTTTCTGCCTCAAAAGCTATCCTGTAGAAGCCGTCTTTTCTTTTTTCCTTTCTCTTCTTTTAAGCATTATTGTTGTCAGCTGTGAGGAAAGTCTACTTATAACTATCTGGACCGAAATTCAAATGCAGTAATTATGGCACCTTAAACTAGTAACTCAAAGTAAGAGGCTTTCTTTTAACCATAGATTGCCATGATGGATTTTCGTCCCCTCCACATTTTTGAAGAAAAGGATATTTAATTATTGTAAAAGATGCCTGACTGGCAGTTCAGAGGTCGAAGCTCCACGTTTTTATACACAGAGTAAGTACACCACAGGTAGCAGCCATGCAAACATCTTCACACTACCCACCCCAAGCACCTGCAGAGGAATCACACAGGTGAGAAGTGCGGTTTGGTTTCTGGCTTAGATTTGCGAGAGCAGGCTTGGTGGGACTTGGGCAGGTACTTCAGTTCCACCATGTCTCAAGTCAACGAAAGTCCTGCACATCCGTAACAGCAAGCACATGCTTAAGTGCTTTCTGAACCAGGGCCTCTTTGCTGCCATTTCACGCCTGGTTTTTAAGACTGACTAGTCCAGGGGTCGGCAACGTTTGGCACATGGCTCGCCAGGGTAAGCACCCTAGCGGGCCAGGCCAGTTTATTTACCTGCTGACGCGGCAGGTTCGGCCGATCGCGGCCCTCACTAGCCACGGTTCGCCGTCCTGGGCCAATAGGGGCGGCGGGAAGCCGCGGCCAGCACATCCCTCACCCGCGCTGCTTCCCGCCACCCCTATTGGCCTGGGACGGCGAACCACGGTGAGTGGGGGCTGTGATCGGCCGAACCTGCCGCGTCAGCAGGTAAATAAACTGGCCCGGCCTGCTAGGGTGCTTCCCCTGGCGAGCCGTGTGCCAAACGTTGCCGGCCCCTGGACTAGTAGATCTAAATGCAGTGTTGCTTGATGGGATAGGACATTGCTAGAAACTGGAAAGAGACCACCAAAGGCCACCAAATTCAGACGGAAAAAAATACTTTCAGGTACTATTAAACAGACTGCATCTGTGTAGTAAATCTGATCTAGAAATGAAAGGGTCTGATTTAGGAATTATGAATATTTTTCTGAGCCATCCCGTCCACTGGCAACATTTACTTGAAATCCTGAAGGCGGCAGGTTGAAAAATCCCAGGCTTATGCTTGTTTTCAGAACTCAGCTTTACCAGGGCAGAGGATTTTTATTAGAAACTACTATTTTAAACTGTAATGAAAGGGATCAAAACAGGATACTTTAAAAAAAAAAAAAAAAAAAAAGAGGACAATAGGACTAAATAGGGAAACGAGGCAAAAGCATCTCAGATAAAGTGTAACAAACATATGATCTAAAGCCAAACTTTTCAAACCTGGGTGACTAAAGTTTGCTGCCTAAATCCATAGTTATAAATGCAAGTGGTCGGGTTTTCATGGAGATCAGGACCCACTGACTTATATGGAATTTGTAGGTGTTCAGAACTTCCCAGAAACAGACCGTTTTCATTCAGCTGAAAACGTTGTCCTAAACTACCAAAGATTATTAAAGCAAACCATAAGAATGGTTTCAAGAAAGACATGTAGTTATTTCTGGAGAAGAGGAGGATTGAGGGAAATGGTAGAAATTCAGGGAAGCAGGCATGTGAAAGCCTAATTAGTAGCAATGTTGAATAGAATGGCTTCCTATTCTTATCATATTGAGTCTTCTTATGTACTTCTAACTAGCAATGGGGAGCCTATGATTATACAACATTATATGCCTATTTTAACTAAAAGTCCTAATGAAATAGCTCTTACAGGGTTAAGGACCTGATCCAAAGAAATAATTATAACAGGATTAACAGCCTGATCAAAAGCCCCTATAAATTAAAGGAAAAGCTCCTTTTCACTTCAATAAGTTTTGGATCAGGCCCTAGAAACGGTTTGTGGTATTGTTTAGTGGCGCTCCGGTAAAAGCACCCTGCTGAAAGCAGCTAGTGTTGTTGGCATTTAGCACCACATTTTTACTGCCAAGAAAAGCTGTTTTGAATCCTTCTTGTTTTTCAGTCTGGTCCCTCAATCTTCAGTTGCTGACAGAATAATTATTAGAGTGAAATTTCTATCACTCTTTTGAAAACGAAACATTGCCAAGTGGATAAAATTAAACAGGGGGAAAAAACAAACAGCAGCAAGAAGAAAATAATAGTTTAATAATACAATTCCCCCCTCTCTTTCAAAATTATATTATATTCAGCATCTCTAGTGTTCACTTCCTACAATCTGGAAATATTCCTGTAAACTGCAGAAGTTTGTGAAACTTTTATAGCCAAATCTGGTGGTTTTGGGTGGAATTAGCCAGTGCTCCTAGGAGTCTTTTGCCCTTTTTGGACAACAGAGGTAGGAGGTAGAAAGGGAAGGATTTGGGAATGGCTTGTCTGAAGCCAGAGAGCTTTGTCATGACAGGGATAGAAGTTTAAAATGCCATCGTTCTACAGACAGGCAATGTCTTTTGTGTTTGTTTTTTTTCTTCTAGGCACTCAGTATTGTTCAATAGAATTCATCTTGCAGGGCAGAAAATTATCACACAGAACAGGTGAAATTTAAAAGGCATCAGGACCAGAGTTTCATTACCAAACTCTGAAAGCTGGCAGGTCTCAAAGGGAAAGTGCTGAAATTCATTGCCTTCATGACAAAACATGTTGATTTCAGCTGTGTGTCAGATTATCATATGGCCCAGAGCTAGGTTTACAGTGATGGGACTCCCCACTATGGGAGAAAGGAGGGAAATAGCTCTGTAGGCCTAATTTAGATATTATCTCATCACCCGCAGCCCATTTCTCTACAGTACTTTATGTTATAATGTTTGGGGTTTGGTTGTGTTCTGCTTTTGGAAATTATATTAAATGGTGTATGTAAGTGTACTGATATAAGGGAGGGAGAATTCATTAGATATATCCCCAGGGAAATTATGTCAAACTGAGCCCAAAAGCAGTAGGGTACAATGAGCAAAATTTAAAAAGGGAGAAAATGCTGAAGGATTCAGAGACCAAGGACTCTGTCCAAAGACCCTGAACACTGTCCAAGGATCCTCCAGTGCTCTGAGTTTTGTTTCCTGTGTATCAGTTTCCTGAAATCCATGTAAGCCAAAAGTGACTGGTTTTGCATAGGCAAGGTGGGTTAGGTAATATCTTTTACTGGACCAACTTCTGCTTGTGAAAGAGACAAACTTTCAAGCTTACACAGAGCTCTTCTTTAGGTCAGGTTTTGCTTAAGAAGATATACAAGGTGAGAAAAAAATGCTTTTAATCACTACTTTCCAAATAAAAGTTTGTCCTGGGCATGATGTTAAACTCCATCCTCCACTGCCTTGGGATACTTCTTGGTTGAAGAAAGGCTAAGGGATCTCACCCAGACAGAAAAGGTGGTCATGCTGAAGTGATAGGCAGTTAGCAGCTCTATCTAGGTTGTTCTGTGGCAGAAACTACAACCTCTATGTCACTGAGCGTCCAAACTCACTCTGACCTTTGGATTCTGGATCAGTGGTCTAAAGGGTGGACAACAAGTCTATGGTAGCCTTCGCTCCTCCATAACTTTGCCTAGGCATACGCGCCAAAAGTCTTGGCAAGACGATCGTAGGGATCTGAGAGAGGTGCATGGGGCAGCTACCAAGATTTCCAAGCAGCCCTGTATAGGAACGGCCTGCATGCGGCATGTGAGGGTGGCCCTAGAAAAGGTGGGTCAAAGTAGCTGAAATAAAGCTAACTATAGGTGTTCCCCTCCCTCATAAAATAATGCTATTTTATATTCGGAAAGAGAACTAAGTACAATTGGATGCAAAGATTAATAGAAGAAAACTGGCAAATTCTTACCTCTTTCTTGGTGAATTCTGGTGGGTGATCATTTTTGTCATCGATAACAATGGTAGCTGTCGCTGTGCCAGTTAATCCCACATCAAGACCAGCCATGTCCTTCGCTTCTATAATAAGCTCATACTTAGGGTTTTCCATCGTCTGAAAAAAAAATCGAGAGATCAAAAATTCAGTTTCCTCTCCTTCAGACATCAAGAGCAACAACACCACAACACAATTTGGTCTGATACAATATAGGACAAAAATGTATTTGAGCTACTGGTTTACTGAGAGAGTGTGGCTCTCCCCTGGGCTCCAGGGACCGGGAGGGCAAATGTTATCTGAAATACAATATGAAGCAAGGTATAATGGGTTTACGTTTGTGAACAGTGTATAGGCTACACAATTATTCAACTGTATGGTGAAATGGGACAGAAATTAAAATATTCCCAGGTTTTATGCATTTCAATGCACCAGTATTTGGTCACATGATTCGTTAATGTTATGATAGTTACATAATTAAATCCTAAAGTCACATACTGAATATAAACTCACACTTTCTTGTATTAAGCCTTATGTACTCTGCACATGCTATTTTAAGTGGTAATCCAAATATTCAGAAGTAACAGAAGTAGGAAAGCAATATCTAAAATATGTTATGGCTGGCACAAAAGAATTAGATATGGTGACATTAGTACGTTAGATCTATCTAACCATCCATGCATTCAGTTTTTATGCCATGCTCATCATCTGAGTACCTACCCATCAAAGAACTAGAGAGCACCAGGTCTCCATGCTGGTGCTGCAGCACAAACCCATTCTCAATTCCCACCCCACCCCAGCTTTCCAATGCTAGCCGTAACTTAAAAGCCAAAATTGGGCCCAGAGTGAATTCTGCATTAGGGGCAGCCATGGGGTTCTCAATTCACCTTTTGTGCTGGGCATGGAAGCATAGATGGTGGCCTGCCAGACAATAGGGTAATATTATATACTATCAAATGGAATTACTATTCAGTGCCTGAACCTGCTCGCATTGAACTCATAAACCATTTTGACAGGTTTCAGAGGGGTAGCGGTGTTAGTCTGTATCAGCAAAAAACAATGAGGAGTCCTTGTGGCACCTTAGAGACTAACAAATTTATTTGGGCATAAGCTTTCATGGGCTATAACCCACTTCGTCAGACGCATGGAGTGAAAAATACAGTAGGCAGGTATAAATAAACAGCACATGAAAAGATGGGAGTTGCCTAACCAAGCAGGGGGTCACTGACTTCAATGGAGGCAGGAATGGGCCCTTCTTAAAATGAGTATTTTCCCCACTTGTATGATGGTCTCGTGTGGGACCATCTGTCTATCAACCATCTGTGTTGCATTGTCCATGGAGAACAAAGATGGAGAGGTGCTGTAGTCATCTTTAATGTTATGTAGTAGGAATATCTTGCATGCTCAATAGCTGTTGTTCAAACATGTATCTGGAGTGCTGTCATAAAGGGAGCCAATTGGTTCTGAGTTCCATGCTGCAGAGAAAACAAATGCCTCCCCCATCTCCTCCAAATACCATCACTGCCTTGTGCAGCAGAAATATAGAGGCAGGGAGGAGACTTGCCCCCCATCAATTAGCCCCCTGCCATTTAGAATTTAAAAAGCCTCTTTTTGACTATTGTTTAGCAGGCCAAACTCCCAGGGCAGCCACTTTGCAGCTAAGAGCTCACTGCAGGGGTCCTCCAAATTATACATTGTGCAGCCCATTTTATACAAGATAACCTTTCATGGGGATTTTCCCTTGCCAAGCCCCAAGCCCCCATGTTGTGGCTCTCAAAACATCTGCAGGCCACCAGCAAAGGTTCCAAAGGCAACGTATCAATACCATGGCTCAGTAAGAAACTTGCCGTTCAGGCAGCCCAAACTAGAAGAGATGCTAAACACTGAAAACATAGTTTTGTAGAAAACCTTCAGCTACTGAGCCTTAAAATCCCACCTATCCTGCAAGAGGTGCGTGCCCTTTCAGATAGAAACTAAATGTTATGCTGGATGGCAGAAAACCCCCTACTGGGATTTTAAGGCTCCAGGATGGTATATAATTGTACATATAGCAATCTCACTTCAGTGGTGATGACTCAGTGAATGAGCTTGAACGTATAAGGCTGGGCAAAATTCACAGAATTTCATTTAAAAATGTTCTCTGTTTCTTTTCAAGTTGTATTGGAACCTTCCCCTCAAATTCAGCTTTCTTCATTATTTTGAAAAAAAAAATGGCTATTATTGTGTAGAAAACTTGCAAAATCGTGTCTTATTGCATGTTTTATAAGCTGACTTAGCTGGAAAAATAGATCTATTTATGCTCAAAATGGGTCATTTTTTTTGTTTGAAAGCTGGCCCATTTTCCATTGAAAAGGAGTCCATTAGTGGTAGGAAATTGTGCATGTCTCAGCAGAAATTTCCACGACAAGAGTCCAGTTTTCAAGCTCACACTGAAATGTGTAAAACATTGAGCTTTGAGTCGCATTTCGTATTATTATGAATACTTCACACTTCTTTGCAGTGCAGCAGTTTATACATCTAGTCCTGTCACCCAAATATGTACGGTGTTAGAAAAAAAGCAACTCCTGGCATATCCTAACCGAGAGAAGAAGTGTGATCCAATTAGATTCCCTTTACACTAAAATATTGCTTTTGAGGTTCTTTTCAGCATTTCTCATATTTCTAGAATTTAATAGCTCAACTTACTAGTTCGTACTTATTAGCAGCTAACTGTGCCTATGTGATTGTAAAGTATATTTAAGAGACATCTTTTTTTTTTCTCTCTCCAGTAAAAAGTCCCTTTGAAGTTGTTAAGGACATACAAACAAATAGTAATACTTAGCTTCTCTCTAATAGCTTTCATTTGATAAGTGCCTTGCAAACATTATCTAATTATAAACAGCCCACTAGCATAGGAGGATCCTCGGCTGGGAAATCCGGTTGATGTAAGACCTTTTACCCTATGGGAGTAAGCCACAGCATAGCTCTGAATCAGGACCTATATTTTATGCTGTTAAATAATATGAATATAAGCAACAGAAATTAACTCTGTGTGGGCTCTGGCAAGACAAGTAAGGGGAGGCCTTGTGAGCCAGTAATTTCCAGAGCATCACTCTCCTGGTTTCTGAAATTGTCAATGGTGATTTATAGGACATCTGCATAATTGAGGAGGAAGAATTGTTCCAGGTGCTGCAGGGAGAACAAACTAGGAGCAGTTATATGAAGTTGTACAAGGAGTAATTCAGCCTCAGATGGGGGGAGCGGGGGAGGGAAACAAACAAACAAAAAACCAAACCCAAAACACATTTTGCAGTACGACCTGTTTGACTACGGAACAACCTTTTCATCTGTGAAACTCTGTTGCTGGAGATATTCAAAGATGGTCTAGGTAAAACATTTATGAATATCAGCAAGGACAATAATGCAGATCTGTGGGGGTGGATGGGATTATTATCCATTTGTGTATGATTATATGGTTTAAAAGATATGGCGTTCCTGATGGCTGCCTTAACGGGAAAAAAATTAATTTTCTAACCCTTTTCCAGCCTTTATCCTAGAATGTTTATTCGTATTTCCTTTTGCTTTTTATAAGCACCAGTTATACCTTCACTCCCTGTATTGAATGGCTTCATTTGGCTGTAGGTATTGAACTCTGTCTCTGTTCCCTATGTTAGTCCTCATCAGCTAATAACAGGAGCTAATTAATCGAATACTATTGTTCTGGCAAAACAATGCACTTATGATTGAAAATTACAATTTGTAAACTGCAACTAAGTATTGTAGGCTTCATTAAGAACCCAAAGACCACTTGAGAAAGACAAGCCGCTCAGTACACTTAGTAAATCCTAAGAATGTCATCATTTTGCCATTCTCTCCCCGTATGAACTGAACAATAGTTGAGGTACATCACTCTGAACAAATATTTACCAAAAAAATTAGTACCTAGTATACATTTGCAGGAAGGTATCAAGATCAGGAATTCCAGAGATATTTTTTTTGGACAGATCAAGTTTTGCTCAGCACAATGTTTAAAAGCTGAGCATCCCATAATGATTAGATATGAAAATGTATTACATCAAATATTTGTTAGAAAAAAACATTCACCACATGTATGTTGCCTCATTCAGCATAAAATAATTGGATAGCAATGGCATTTATTGGAAAATATCTCATCAATATCAGGTACATGTAATTAGCAAAGTGATTCTGAAGGCTAAAGATTTGAGCTTAAATGTTGTATTAAATACTTTCAAACAAAGGAAATGTAGAGGTCCCACTGGATCCAACCTTCTACAAAGTTTGGGCTTATAAGTGCATATATGTGAAAGGCAGGTTGCATTGATGATAACTGAATTTCAATAAGAGTAATAGAGGAAGAAGAAATTCAGTACACCGGATAATTCCAAGATATGTATCAACTGGAAACATCTTAACCTATTGAAATAGGTCATTTTGTTTTAATGATTTGTGAAGCAAAGGTTGACTTTTAACAGCTTCAAATGCTGCACCGCAGCAGGTTCTATTTTGATGAGCTAGGAAAAGTAGGATATTTATCTGAACCTTGGAGTCTGCCAAAATGGGCCTTGTAATCTAAAGAGAAAAGGTTCTCTTGTAAAATTTCTGCGCTCAGACCAGTAAACACCATGACATTTTAAATATTCCAGCACTTATGCAGTTGGGTCTTTTTTAGAACCTGTACGTTAGGAGACATTGCAATGAATAATATTTTTGACACCCTTTTTTGAATCTGAGAAGATTTGGTTATTATTATTAATAAAATAAAATAATAAAATTGCTGGCACTGTAATTTTCAAGCTAGAATGAAACTTCTTGACTACACATAGAAAGATATGGACCAGCTGAAAATTTGGACCCAGATCCAAACCTTCCTCAAGAGAGTGTTAAGTGGCTTACCTAAAGTCACAAAGTAGGAGAAATGGGACATTTAGAGATCATCTTTTGTCCATACACAGCATGCAAAAATATATTTTAAAAATTCCTAGAATACTATGAATCAATGGTTCTCAACCTTTCCAGACTACTGTACTTCTTTCAGGTGTCTGATTTGTCTTGGGTACTCCAAATTTCACCTCACTTAAAAACTAGTTGCTTACAAAATCAGACCAGCTAGCTTAATTTCAGTACCCAGAAACATAATGGAACAAATAATTAAGCATTCAATTTGCAAACACCTAGAAGATAATAAGATGATAAGTAACAGTCAGCATGTATTTATTTGTCAAGAACAAATTGTGTCAAACCAACCTAGTAGCTTTCTTTGACAGGGTAACAAGCCTTCTGGATCGACCGGAAGCTGTAGATGTGGTATATCTTGACTTTAGTTAGGCTTTGATACTGTCTTGCATGACCTTCTCATAAACAAACTAGGGAAATACAACCTAGATGAGGTGGGTACATAACTGGTTGGAAAACTGTTCCCAGAGAGTAGTTATCAGTGGATCACTGGAAGGGCATATCAGTTTTGTATCCGGTTCTATTCAATATCTTCATCAGTGTTTTGGATAGTGGCATAGAGAATACACTTGTGGATGATACCAAACTGGGAGGGGTTTCAAGTGCTTTGGAGGATAGGATTAGGGTGACCAGATAGCAACTGTAAAAAATCGGGATGGGCATGGGGGGGGTAATAGGTGCCTATATAAGAAAAGGCCCCCCAAATTGGGACTGTCCCTATAAAATTGGGACGTCTGGTCACCCTAGATAGGATTAAAATCCAAAATGATCAGGACAAAACTGTAAATAGGATGAAATTCAATAAAGAAAAATGCAAAGTACTCCATTTAGGAAGGAACAATCAGTTGCACACATACAAAATAGGAAATGACTGCCTAGGAAGGAGTACTGCAAAAAGGGATCTGGGGATCATAGTGGATCAAAAGCTAAATATGAGTCAACAGTGTAACATGGATGCAAAAAAAGCAAACATCATTCTGGGATGAATAAGCAGGAGTGTTGTAAGCAAGACACGTAAAGTAATACTTTTGCTCTGCGCTGATTTGGCCTCAACTGGAATATTGTGTCCAGTTTTGGGCACCATATTTCAGGAAAGATGTGGACAATTGGAGAAATACAGAGAAGAGCAACAAATATGATTAAAGGTCTAGAAAACATGACCTATAATGAAAGATTTTAAAAATTGGGTTTGTTTAGTCTGGAGAAGAGAAGACTGAGGGGAGACATGATAACAATTTTCAAGTACATAAAAGATTGTTACAAGGAGGACTTGGAGGGATAAAAATTGTTCTTATTAACCTCTGAGGATAGGACAAGAAGCAATGGGCTTAAATTGCAGTAAGGGTGGTTTAGGTTGGCATCAGGAAAAACTTCCTACCTGTCAGGGTTGTTAAGCACCGGAATAAATTGTCTAGGGAGGCTCTGGAATCTACATCAATGGAGATTTTTAAGAGCAGGTTAGAAAAAGCATCTGCCAGGGATGGTTTATATAATACTTATTCCTGCCAAGAGTGCAGGGGACTGGACTAGATGACCTCTCAAGGTCCCTTTCAGTCCAATGATTCTATGATAAAATACAAAAGTGTCACAGAACACTTACTGAAAAATTGCTGACTTTCTCATTTTGTCAGTATGAAATTTTAGTTTGTACTGACTGTGCTAGTGTTTTGTATGTAGCCTGTTGTAAAAGTAGACAAATATCTACATGAGTTGATGCATCTCCTGTGGACCCCCAGGAATATGTGGACCCCTGGTTGAGAACCACTGCTATGAATGATTCTTAGGAAGTTCAATCCTGGGGATCAAATATCTGAAGTGGCCCTTAAATTTTACTTATATAGGATGCAAAAAGGAAACATGCCTATCTGTGCATCTCCCTCAGAACCTCCCACCCCCCAAAAGAGAAATAATTGTTGTTATTAATTATTTATATTACTGTAGTGCCTGGAAACTCCAACTGAGATCAGAATCCCATTATGTTAGTACTGTACAAAAAACATAGTAAGACACAGTCCCCACACTGAAAGTATAAATCAAAATAATCAAGACAGACAAAGAGTGATAGGGGGACACTGACGCACAGAGCCCAAGGTCACTGGCAGAACCAGGAATAGAATCCAGGTCTCCAGAATTTCTATTTAGTGACTTAGCCACTGGACCACTCTGCATCTCCAAAATCCAATCACTATGCACAGGGATAAGCTGGTAATGTAAACATGCAACGGTTTCAAACAACATTTATCCATAGCCAAAAGGGGTAATGATTTTAATTGATGAACATATAGTCGCTGTTTGTCTGGTGTTTCATTTATCAGTCCTGGCTATGTGCACCTTAGCACTGTTGAGAGACTTTGTACCATTACAGCAGGAAACCCATTTATTTCCCCATACATTTGCACTTTAGTCATTTAGCCCACTGTGGGGGTGACACTGGCGAATGGTTTGGTCTGTAGTCAGGCTGACAAGTTTGCATTCTACAGTCCACTCAATGCCACTCTCTCCAACATGTGACATTAGTGTCAGATTTCCATCCCCTGCTCTCTCAGCATCACTGTTTCATCACTGGTAGGCAATGAGAGGTAAGAGAGCTCACTTTTTGAGATTATCGGCTTGCTGACAAAGCCAGCAGGATATAATAGCAGTAGAGGGAGACAAGGAACTCAGTGCAGTTACATATGGTTAGAATAAACCCAGTGATAACGTCTAGGTAGGGGACAGATATGACAGTCCTGTTCTGAGGTTAATTCTTTTAATGTTTTCTTTATAGCTACAGTAATAAAATTGTCAGTGGTATAGAAGCCACAAGAAAAGTGATCCTCACGATTTACACTTCACATCACAATCACTAACAGAGGCCTCCATTTTGCTAGATGCAGAGAGTAAAGCTCCCATAATATCCAGTGAAATCCAGGAGATGAGGATTCTCAGCACCTAAGACCCCAAATTCAGCAAGGATGAAGTCAATGGGACTACTCGCATGTTTAAATCTAGGCACACTTTTAAATATCTTGAAAAATCAAGGTCTAAGGGACTGATCCAAAGCAGAACAAAGCTAACAGGAAGACTTCAGTGGCTTTTGATGGAACCATAAATGATTTTTATTCCCCAATAATTACAAGTAGTAGGACATGCTTCATCAAAGATTCATGAACAGTAAATATAGGGAACAACCAGTTTTTTCTACCGCTGGTTTTAAACTCCACTTTTATTCAGTGTTTAATATTTTGGGGACAGGCAAAAATTGTCAGAGGAAACCAAACTTTCCAGGAAAAGTTCATTCTCTGGACTCCGAAGCTAATTAGTAAATGCACAATGTTAGGTTGGTGTTGCAATCTTTCTAGAACGTTACTAAACTAGATAGACTGAATAAGCAGTAGCTATCTAGAGGCTATAGTTAGAGGTTATTCTATTAGAGATATTCCCAGTTCTGGAGATATTGCCTATAACTTAACATTTGGAATCCAGCCTGGCTCAGTGACATGGCTGACCTCAGAGCTAACTAATGATTGGCATTCTGCAGAAGGGAAATGCCTGAAAAATTCAAAGCAACTTGGGCTACGTTTTAGAGCTCTATGATTACTGCAGATCCTGAAGATAGAAGTGTCTCTTCCCCTTTCCCCCAACCCTTTATCCTAAAACCTCTTTATTTACTTTGTGTATTATGATGAATCTGGTATATTTTTGATTATTTTTTCCAAACAAACGAATAAAAGTTTGGAATCACTAGAATTAGGTTGAACATTTTAAGAGTGTCCACTGTGTAAGGGTGAAATCTCATAAATGTTTGTGTGTACACATATTTCATATTTCAAACCAAAAGCATGCCACAATCCCACAGGTCAACTTTTTGTCCTCTGGACAGTCACATTTGGTGGACAGTCAAGTTTTCCCACACTGCCCCAAGAACAAAGGGCTAGAGTTGCCACATTTTGGAAGGGTGCTAGGAAGACTGGGATATGGGTGGTTGGACTCAGGCCCACAAAATGCAGTATACATGCTGGAACCCCAGGGTGGGATTCAGGGTTCAACAATTCCTAACCTGAGGTTACAAATGAGTGTATACCCTCAAGCCCTAGGTTAACAAAACCAGAGTCTGCTAATTTGAGTTCTACTAATCCTGTTCTCACATTGAGGTGTAGACATACCCCAAGAGTCCTGACTCCTTGTTTTACAAAATTATCCTATGACTGAATGATTAATACATCTAGAATGGATAGATTGGGTAATTTTATTTAATTATTTGGGTGTGGGAGGGACTGTGCTAAATGCTAAATTATTTCATGGTGTTGCCCATTCCTAGAGTGTGAAATTCATGCTGTATGTCACTGAGAACACAGAGTCCAAATCTGCCACACTCAATCACCTGAAGCGAGGCACCTAAATCCATATGTAGGCACGTAAATAAAAAGGTTTAGAGCATTTGTGGCTCCCACTGACTTTGAATGAAATTGTGAGTGCTCAGCACCCATAAAAATTGGGGGGGAGGGGGTACCCATTTAGGCACATAAATAGGAATTGAGGTTCCTAGTTTTAGAGGCTGAAAATTTTGCCCAGACAGATCATTTGAATATAAAACTAATTCCGAGCAAGCAATAAGAATTCACATGAAAGATGTGAATAATGAACCTCTTCATGAATAGGCTGTAACAAAGTCCCCTTTTTGTCATTGGCACCTGAATAGACTGTGGTTGTGACTAAAATGGGATAATCAATGAAGTTGACATATGGATTGCTGGCATATTCAAGGTGCCCACACACTTGACTAAACACTGAATCCTACTTGCTATTACAGTAAGTCAGATACAGTATGCAATTGGAAGTCTATTTCCTGGAATTATGCTTTCTGTTTTGTTTTTCAGATTCAACTGACTCTGAATTGCTTATTTTCTGGGGATTTTTTCCCCCAGAAAATGTTGATAAATTATTATGTCTCCCTGGAAAGAGACACCGGTCAGTGTGAATACATGTTTGTTCTGCCCAATTAGGGCTGGGGGTTCTTTGGGATTCTCGGTGAAGGACTGAGATGAATGACCTGGGATGAGGAGAACTGAGTACAACTCAATTTTATTATAACTGGTAAGTATAACAATTATTAATACCACGACTCCTTACCAAACGAGTACAATGCTATATAACTAAATTTAAACAAGTAAGGCAAGGGAGAATACAACGGGGAGAGATAAGCAAAAACAACAACAACAACAACAACAACAAGGAACAAGCAAACAGAAAAATTTTGTCTGGCTAGTTACTTACGACCAAGCAAACGACAGCCAGATGGGAGAGCATGTACATGGTGAATTCAGGCCGGCAACACGACACGTGCTCAGGCTGGATTCGGGAGTGGGAGGGTCAAGTCCTGGTTGATCAGAACTGGACTGGCAGTGACGCTGAGTCGTTTTGGGACACCTCTGATAGCTATACAGGGGCGACTAAGTATATAGTTCAGAAGGTAAGTGTGGCACGCATTGATTGGCTTCTTAGTGCCCTGTTTTCCCCTTATTAGGAAGAACAATACAATGTGGAAACTGCAGAAACAGTTTTCTGTGGTAAACACTATGGATACACCCCTCATAAGTTTCCTGTGATAAGCACTATGCCCTAATAAGGTCGTGAGAGGCGGCCTGGCCAAAACTGAACGGGGTAGGGGGTTAGGCTGTATTAACAATGTTATGTAGCCGAGTTTGGATTATACAGAGTTTGGACTCCGATTCAAACTTCTTCAAAGTGTAGGAGTGGATGGAACCAGGACTTGAGGCTCATTTATAATTTGGGCTCTCTAATGCAAAATATCTTAAAAAGAGCTCACAGCATTTTCTTGTAGATACTTCTAATACCAGCTTTAATCCACTGGAAATCACCATACATAGATGATTTGGAAAAGAAATTTGGTGATTTGTCATATTGCCCTTGCATATTTGCCCACATCAGCAACCTGCCACCCAACCCAGCTTGTTTGGCAGTTTCTCCTCTAGTAGCCTTGAGCAGGGAGATTTTCAAAGGCACAAAGGGCAGTCAGGCACCAGCTCCCACTGATATTCAAAGACACCTGACCCCCAAATATGCCTTTGAAAGTCTCCCGCTAGAAATGGAAAAGCAAAATCAGAAGAGGGGAGGTGCATTGGCATATATGCATCAGGGAAGGAGACATATTTTGGGGCCCCTGTGCTGCTATGATAGCAGCCTTCAACTACCTGAAGTGGGGTTCCAAAGAGGATGGAGCTCAGCTGTTTTCAGTGGTGGCAGATAACAGAACAAGGGGCAATGGTCTCAAGTTGTTAAAAGCATGTGATTGACTTCTGGAGCAATTTCCTCAGTTTACTAGTAAAAGATGTCTGTATGTTTTGCTACTGTCCCGCTAGAACTTAGTTAGAGAAACAAGGTGGGTGAAGTAATGCCTTTTATTGGACCAACTTAGTGAAGGACACAAGCAGGGGTAGGGATAGCTCAGTGGTTTGAGCATTGGCCTGCTAAACCCAGGGTTGTGAGTTCAATCCTTGAGGGGGCCACCTAGGGATCTGGGACAAAAATCAGTACTTGGTCCTGCTAGTGAAGGCAGGGGGCTGGACTCCAGTTCTATGAGATAGGTATATCTCCATATACTATGCAAGGTATTTCCTTACCCACCTTGTCTCTCTAATATCCTGGGAGTGACACAACTACCCTGCACACATAGTAGAATTTAATTAATACTTTCACTGAATGTGAGAACTCTGTTGAGATCAGTTCACTCTGTGATAGCTGTCTGGGTGCTGTCATGCTAACAGGAGCAAATAATAATAAATATCTCACTTTTCTATAGCATTTATCATTCATAGATATCAGAGTACTTCACACAGGAAGTCAGTATCATCATTTCATAGATAGGAAAACTAAGGTACGGGGAGGGAAGTTACTTGCCCAAGGTTACCCTGCAAAACAGTGGCAGAGCTGGGAACTGAACTCAAGACTCTTGAGTCCCAAGCTAGTGCCCTAGCCACTATGCTGCTCTAAAATAAATAACTATCATTTGGGATGCGAACAGACAATCACCTCTACTGTGTAAGGAAGTCCCATCTTTCATCACTTCTCAGTGTTGAACTACAATCCAACAGTGAGAACTACAACCGTGTGAGAGGAAGACTGGTCCTGTAGTTAGTGTACTAGCTTGGGACTCAGGAGACTGGGTTCAATTCCTACTCCACAACATACTTCCTATGCGTCCTTTGGCAAGTCACTTAGTTTGTCTATGCTTCAGTTTCCCATCTGTAAAATGGGGATAATATCATTTCCCAGCTTATCATGGATGCTATGAGGATAAATACATTAAAGATTGTGAGACGTTCAGATGCCGTGGTAAGGTGAGGACACAAAAATACCATAGATAGTTCAAATGAGGACAAACAGCTACTCAAAACTTTTAAGTATTTTTTTAAAAGCATCCTCTCTGGTCCTATTAATTCTTCATCCACCAACATTTCACTTAATGTCAGAAGACAGAAAATATTATTTTGTAGAACTTTTAACAGTATTCTCTCCAAAAAACAAGATAACATCAGTGAGTTTATTTAAATTTCTGTTTATAAGCTATATATTTATAGTCCTATTCATAGTGTATTACCATATCACATTTTTTATTTACACAATTATAACATAAGGCTCAACAATAAGAAAATCTCTTAGGATGTGAATAATTTCAGTTAATACTAAATAAAGGCTCATGTTTATTTTTGAGGAAAACTGCATGCACAAAGTATTGAATTTGTCCTATTAAAACTTGTTGAATCTTTTTGTTGATTAATGCTATCAGCATTCAGTCTATCAGTGTTCCAAGGTATGCTGCCAGAATTTTGACAAAGTTGGAATACAAAAACTGAAGCAATAGGATTATTAACACAGAAAACTTTTTAAAAAATTATAATAGCAATATTTTCATTAGTTCTAAATGCCGATTATGTCTGTGGGGAAGAGGATACAAAGGCAAGATTCATATTCAGAGCCTGAATTACAGTTTGTATTCACGAAAACAAAAATCAAAACAATTTAGTAATATAGATCCTTGATCTCATCAATTTCCAATTCTTATGTCTTAAAGGAAGGTTCTAGTTTAATCAAAGTAATAAGGTATTTCAGTTATGAAGAAAATCAATATCTATTTACTACCCACAGGAGAGAGATAGTTCATAGCTACAAGAGGGAGTAATAGCGAAACTAAAATTTCCCCCTCTGAGGCCAATGTAAGAGAAAAAATACATGTCTCCAAGATGCCTGACACAAACTGCGTCTTGGATTGAAGGACTGAGAGCTCTGTAGTCCATTGAAAAGAGAACTGCAGGGCATAAAGGTTCAAGAACACAGGGCATAAAGGCTCAAAATTTTAATCGTCAAAAATGCTGGCACAATCGTATGCCTAATATGCATGTACACTTACTGAACTTTATATGCAAATACAATAATTGCATTTAAAAGACACTAATTAGATGCATTTGCACATACCATTACCAGATTTCACATAAAATGGTGATACTTGTGCATGCAAATTAGACCTGGGAGTTACAAACTGGCAGTCGGTATGGCCCTTCTTGGATTCAATTTCTGTGAACATTGAGAGATCAGAAGTGCCAATGCTCACAGAAAGGACAATATTTGCTTCAATATTCACGGAAAGAACATTTAAAAATGTATATCTGATAATAAAATGTGTCATTCATCCAATGTTGGTTAATTTGATCAATCAGAGAAGGTGAGATTCGGTGTTGTGCCCCTCTAGGGGCTTATCTGTATGGTACGTTAGTCTGTACCAGTGATGTGTAAAATTCTAGTCCTCACCAAGGTGTCGTGAGGCCAGTATGAACCATGCTGGTGTGCACTAAAAGTTCCCTAGTGCTTGTTAATTTAGTCCCATATCAACAGTACTATATTAACACACATTAATGGACTTTTAGTCTGCAGGGTCCACATAGGCCAGTTAGTACACGACACACTGGTGTGGACTAGAATTTACATCTAGTTGTGCATTAATTTATCATGTAGACAAACTCCAAGAGGAACAGCACAGAACTCACAGCCCATGTGATGTGGGGGCAAAGGCAGCTTTAAATCACCTCTTGATTATGGGTTGATCTAGGGGTTGGATAGGCCCCAGGGACTACTTAGACAGTCATAGGGGACAGTCTAAACTATGACATCCTTCCCAGGCTGCCCTATAGGCTGCAACATGCCTGGAATCTCCATAGTGAAGCATGCTATAGTCCTGTCACAACACATCCCTCCCACCCATGCCACATTGGTTTTTTACCATGGTACAAAGGGGCCAGAGTGAGTGATGGGGAGTGGTGAGGATTTGATTTTTGATATTACTTCTGTTCCCTGACTGGATGATTCATGGAACTACCAAACATGGCACAAACTGAGAATACTGAAACTGAATATAGAATTTGAACTTTACTGTGTGTATATTTATATGAGTCAGTTTCATACTCACATAAATACCAGCCTTAGTTGTATATAACAATCACAATTTGCTGTAATTATAACAATCACAATTTGCAGTTCAAACATTCCGCTGGCCTAGAATTATTTGCTGGAGTCATTTTAAAATAATTCTGAACAATTAATACTTTAAAGAGCTGCGCAATGTGCTTTCAGACAATCTATGAAGAGAAAAGGAGGGCAAACTTCCTCTAATAAATTATTAGATGCACATCATTCACTCATTTCTAGTCCCTGCCATGACAGGCACAGGTCTATTTAAATCCAAACATTTAAAAGGAGAGACATGTTTCTTCAGCACAGTAACCTATCATATGTATCAGTGAAGACAGCTTTTTCAAAGATGTGTATTAAAATAGGTCTGTCAGGAGACTTTCTCAGGAATATGAAAGGTGTAAAGGTTATACAACGTAATGAGGAGCAGCACACAGACATGAGTGAAGGTGTTGGTGTGACATATATGAGAATTTTTCTTCAATATCCTGGACAAATCTTATTGAATGAAGTTAAACCTTACTGACAAAAGTTTAAGTATTTTGGAAGTTCATTGTATTAAAATGGAAAATGTTTATGTATTATTGTGGAATAGTATGTAAAATCTTTCGGGAGGATACCTGACTAATAGAGACACTGGGAAATGTTATGAGTCTCAAAGGACTATTTGAAACAATAAAACATTTAAAATTAAGTGGGTTTCCCAAGAAATCTCTAGAAGGAGAGAAATGCAAATATGACTCCAGTTATGCAAGCCTTTTGAAGCTTTGCCTTGGGGAAGGGACCTTTGGTCGGACTGATTATCTAGTCATGGTCACTTCAAAGACCCAAACTGGTAAAGCAATGATTCATAGATTCATGAGGGTGCTTGTTCTGAGCAAAAGCTGTTACGAACTTGTGATCACAGAAAAAACTCTGGGTGGGGGTTGTCAGACTGATCATCTGACAAAGCCCTTACTGGAGCTGGGGTGACCTCTGGTAAGCTTATTAGCATGTATGTAGGTTCTTTATTGGCTTAATGTGTTTTCTCTGTGATGTTTTTACCTTAGGCATAAATGTACTTGCTTAGAAATTGCTGCATGGGAATGTAACTGTGACAATTACACTGTTTACCATCTCTGAGGAGAAATCAGGCCTGTTAGGCAATCTGACTTGGCTGAAGTATAGGCAGGGAGCTGTGCAGGGAGGCAGTGTAGGCCAGGAGCTGTGCATCCTGGAAACACCCATCAGAAGGAAGATTGATGTGCCTCCCCACAAGAGAGATAATGGCTGGGGAGCTGGAAGCCTGACAGTTGGTGCCCATGCTGGACCATAGAGGGTGGATACAGGGGCAGTTGCCCTGAACTGTGGCAGTCTGTATTGTAATTTTTTAAGAAAGCAAAACTTTGAGCGAAACCAAAAAGTTAAGGTAGAAAATACAATAGGCCAGATCCTCCGGCTGGCGTAAATCAGCAGAGTGACTGACTTTAAAGGAGCTCCAGCAGTTCACACCAGCTGAAGTTATGCCCCAGGATGTGTACTGAAACAACACACATATATGCTTTCAGGCCACCATATAACCTGCTTTGTCTCTTGTACAGCTTAAGGCAGGGGTGAGCAAACTTTTTGGCCCTAGGGCCACATCTGGGAGGGAAAATTGTATGCAGGGTCATGAATGTAGGGCTGGGGCAGGGGGTTGGGGTGTGGGAGGGAATATGGGGTGTGGGTGGGGGTTTGGTGTGCGGAAAGGGGCTCAGGGCAGAAGGTTGGGGTGCAGGGTGCAGGAGGGGTTTGGGATGCGGGCTCCGTCCCAGCACTGCTTACCTTGAGCGGTGCTGGGATGGCAGTGGTACACAGGAGGGCTAAGGCAGGCTCCCTGCCTGCCCTGGCCCCATGCTGCTCCCAGAAGTGGCCAGCATTTCCAGTAGTGGCTCCTGAGGTTGGGGTGGAGCTGCCCTCACCTGTGGGTACCACTCCCGAAGCTCCCATTGGCCGTGGTTCCCCGTTCCTGGCCAATGGGAGCTGCAGGGGACAGTGCCTGCAGGTGAGGGCAGTGCACAGAGACCTCTGCCCCCCACCACCACCTAGGGGCCGCAGGGACAATCCCCCAGGCCGGATTGAAAGCCCTGACAGGTTAAGGGTTCTCCTCCATTTGCTTTCAAAACAATGTGAAACTAAATATTTCAACATCATCATAACTGTGTTTTCCACATAAAGAAGACACGAGGATCCCGGAAGGCAGTGTTTTAAACAGGTAATCTCGTACATTTTGCAAATGTGTCCCAAAATCTTTGTTTTAGCTTAGAATAGAAAGGCAGAAGCCATATTTCCTCTGATTATTGCAAAAGGCAGAAATCATTAGAACTAAAGTAAGTCTGGCCCATTCATAGTAATAATAGATTGTTCTTGGATACATTTAGAACAACAGTGATTCAGGATTGTGATCCTCCTTCCAGGCTGAATGTGGAAGCTCCAGGTACTTAGCCCATGCAAAATATCTGACATTTTTCAACACATGGACTAAAATACTCTGCACAAAAGGAGTAACCCCTAGCTGATCAGCTTCTTTTTGCTGTGTATGTGATACAAATTACCTGCCTTAACTGTATAGCAGCCAGTATCAAGTCATCACCGATAAACACACATTATCTGCAGCCCAACAGTATAGGAATCTTTCATCGAGTAAAGAAACAAAAGGTTCCGTCAAGCATTCCTATCAGCGCTTGAATCCACTCCACCTTAACCTGGCTTCAAGCTGCATTGAAGTATTCTCTGAAAACTGCAGGTGAGGATGGTGCACAGCAGGGAAAGCTGTAGATCTTATGGCAAACAGCCTGCTGGCCTCCCTCCCTTCACAAGAATGCAAACCTCCTGCATACAGCTGGGAGAAAATGTTCAGACGAACCTCTAATGGGAAGGTATATCTCCCTTCCCTACCTCTCTTTCAAAGCAGGTAAAAGCAATACAGGCACAAGTACAACACAGACTCTTATTTCAAGATGCCATTGTCTCCTTTCATTGAGCTAACTCCTGCCTGTCATCATCATAATTTCCTTTGTTGTTATGACATCATGCTTTTTCTACACCCTCCAATACACCAGGGACACATTGTTCCATCTCCTCCCAGTTCAAATTGGGAAGAACTGTCTGAGGAAACAAAACAGACATAAACCAGATTCTAGATATCTAAGGCACTGTGCAGGACCACTACATAGGCATGGGTCAAAAGCAGACAGCACAAAGCAACACAAACTACAACTGTGTCCGATTTTCAGCCTAGATGTCAATATCATGGACATGACAACCCACTCGCAGTCTTGGACAGACCATTAGTTTATTCAAGCAGTGGTCAGAGCTCTTCGTGCTACCAGGCAACAAGAACAACCCGTGATCATAACTGGACTATGAAGACTGATGGACTCCATCAAATTCCAAAGCGTGGTAAAGAACAGCATTCTTCTCACAGGACAAGGAGTCAAAGACCTGGTGAATTGTTATAATTGTACAATAGCTTCAACCATGAACTCATTGGTCACCAAACAGCCCATTCCTCCCCATCGCCCAAACAGGTCTCCTTAATTTTCTGACATCCTGCACTGGATGAAGGGAGAAGGGCAGAAACTTGAGCACCATAGGAGGAAAACAAAGGCTGATACTGATAGGACAAAACACAACAAATTCCTCCACGTCTATGCCAAGGCTCTAGTACAGGCTGTGAAAATCTGTCAGCCTCCACTGAAGCTACCAAATCCTTCCCCAAGGAGCAATCCTGGGTGTTCACAGCACCAAACCCTGCAAAGAACTATCAACCTACTTTGCTGGAAACATCATGTGTGTTCAGGAAGGATTCCCAAAGAACCTGGATCTGCCTTGCCTGCACCCAATAACCAATAGCCTGCAATCCCAGAATTCAGTATATTCACTCATCCAGAATTTCTGGATACCCTGAAAGAGTCTTGACTGAAGACCTGTGAAGCCAACACATGACCTTCCTGGCTTGTGAAACAGAATTGTAAACAACTGGTGTCACTCATGACAGAAATAGCCAATGCCTCATCCAGGGAAAGAATCTTTTCTTCCTCCTTCAAACACACAATAGTGTGACCAACACTGAAGATGCATCGATTCTAGTCAACTATCACCACACATCAAACCTCCCATTCCTGAGCAACCTGACAGAAAAGCTAGCCAAAGGCCAACTTCAAGATAAGCTAATATCCTAGACCCAACACAATCTGGATTTAATCCAGGAAATGGAATTGAAACTGGTTTAGTAGAACTGATGGATGATGTCCTGCTGTCAATGGATTGAGGGCAAACATCCACTCTCATCCTTCCGGGCCTCTTTGCAACATTCAACAGTGTTGACCATAAGACATTGCTGTGTTGCTTGAGCATTAACATTAGTGATATTTCTAGGGTAAAAATACAAGGAAAGAAAAAATGGGGGGAAAATAGTACAGGCCTTCTTCACACATCACAAAGAAGCCAAAGAAGGCACAAGTTCTTATTTTTTTTATATATATATATATATAACCTTTGCAAGTCATCCTTGATGCTCTGCATGTTAATCACTTCAAAGGGCAACTGATGCATACAACTCCCATAACACACGATAGAGATAAATAGTTTATTTTGATGCCCAGATCAGTCGGAAGAGTCTGACTGAGGCTGTCTGTTGATTGAGGCATGTGAGAATAGAGAAACTGATGCTCTTTCAGACCTCGCACACTTGCCGAAAATGAAAGTTTTCCTTGATTTGTTACATCTAAAACAATATTGTCTGCCTCAGTAATAAAAAAAAATATGTTTTAAGACAACCCCCTTATGCCAAGTCTTTACACAATCAGTTATCAAATGAAGCTGACTGGGTTAACGGCAGATAAACCATTTTTACAAAGTAGGTGCACTTGGGTTATATTTCCCCCCATATACATTCCTATTCCGCACCAGAAAGTAATGTTACAAAGGTCAGGATAGAGATTGTATTCTGCTATGTAGTCTGTTTTGCAAATCTGTACCAGTGGTGGTCAAAATGCTCAGGAAACTCAATTACTGACTTGCTATGACAACCATACATCAGCAGGCCAAGATGATAGAGGTTATTTCTAAAATTAGTCCCTTAATGCAGAAAACACAGTCTGCAATTCCGGTTTTACAACCTTTGCCTGATATTTATATTGTTAAAAATTAATGGGAGCATTGCCTATTATTTCAGGCATTTCATCAGGAACATAAAACTCCTGTTAAACAGGTTCAGTTTACGTTGCAGTTAAAAAACCCTTCATATCTGTTTGACCCTGTTACTGTGTAAACACAATATTCTAATCAAAGCAGCCATCAAATGTTAGTTTTAATCAGTATTATTATTTTCCCTTTAAGTTTAATTTTTTTATGCAAAGCTTATTTTAGTTTAGTGTTCTATTGCCAGTAATAATTCCAGGTAGCTTTTGAAATAAAGCACCCTGCAGAGAGTGTAATGAATCAGAAAATGATAGGAGCTTCGCCTATGGACAAAAACAATTCTGGTGGCTGCATTTATGCTCTCATTGGGTTATACTCCTGGAATATAAATTGATTTAGTTCCAAATCATCTGAGGAAAAATCATGTAAAATGGATTTCAATTATACCATTGCTGCTTTACAAAAAGGTTTAATACTCTATGGGGGGGAAATCAGCACCTCTATAGGATTCACTTTCTGATGAAAGAAAATAGAATTTTCCATTTAAATTTTCTCCAGTCACTGTTACATAACTCTAAATATCTTTTGATCAGCTTTTCTTCTGCCTTATTTTGATAAAAATAATTTGGGATTCCTGTATTTTCTGTACAGAGAAGCAAGTTTTGTTTCTCTTCCCCTTTTCTGTGCTACCTGAGCCTGCCCATAGAATCCGCTGATAATGCTGTTCAATCAGAAAATAACAAAGCAGAACCTTATAAATTCCTACTCCCAATTCCTGATGCTGAGTATTTCCCGTTAGGCTAGTCTCGCTTTCAAGCAGTAAGTCTGTAATACAGACAAGGGGCCTGATTTTCCCCTGCCTTGACTTTTTTGTGTTTTCATTTACGCCAGTGCAAATTTCTCTCGCCAAAACAAAGAATGTCAATCAGCTACAGGTTTCTCCTATCGTGCAAACTATTTTAGTCCATCTATTGCCAAATGTCAGTTTCTTTGCACAAGCTAATTTTTTAGAGGTTTTCACATTCACTGTGGAAGAAGGATTATAATCCTCAATCACTGTTATAAATGTACTTCCGCAACTTATTACAAGTCTGACAGGGAAGGGGATTATAAAGGGGAACACAAAACAAAACAAGTGGAACACAAAAAGTGTTTTAGAATCTCTTTTTGCAAGAATTTTGCATCTCTGAATAAACCTATAGCTGTTGTGTTAGATGGCTAACCTCACTAAAGGCAATAGTATATTAATGTGGACTCAGATATTTGTCATCATCTTATTAAAGGTGCTCAAATAATAAGAAACAACAAAGGTAACAAACTTGAATTCCTTCCAAAACATTTCTGCATTTGTATTTTCTTTGATGTGTTTAACACTACACAATTTTTTTCTGGCAACTACAAAAAAAAAAGTGTTACTCTATGCTTTGTCTCAGTAAGATAAACTGTGCTTTATTGGTGGTATGTTCTAATCTTTCCACTCCGATGCCGCTGCAGCACTTGTCAAAAATTTTGCTCAAACCAACAATGTTCCTACAGTGCAAAAATCTTTAGCTACTCTTCTCGCTTCGTCTGTTTTCCTCTATTCATTATTATCAAAAAGAATATTTGGTAGGTTACTGAGAGACCGTTAACCCAATAGCACATCGATCATGAGGTCTGAATAGATGAACGCCAAGTGGTACCTCCTGTCTTGAGAATCTATGAATCTATTAATCAAGCCAGTGAAAGACCTATTCCACTAGGAGCACTGAGCTATGGTAAATAAAGAAGGAGCCCATTCAGTCAAGTCAATTGAAAGGCTAACTTTGGCTACAAAAGGTTTTGGATCAGGTGCTATCATAGGAGGCCAGATTAAATGAATATTTCCTCTTTGAACCAATGACTCCATTGGAAAAGATCAACTGATCTGTAGTTTTTCTTTGCTGTTACTATGGCAGAATGGCTCCCGATGCTTAATTACCTTAAATATTACCTTATGGCAATAGATCACATCCTAACTCTTGTCCCAGATGTATGAATATCAGTCTTTCACTCCCTCAAGGCAGCTACTAAGTACATTGAGTCAGCTGAAGCAGCATCTGTAAGGTTTCTATACTCCTAACCCAGCTGAGACCCAATATCCTCCCCTCATTCTGCAATGCTGGTCAACAACCAACTGCCAAGTAGGATGAAGATTCTCATTGGAAATTGAGAACTTCTCAACCAGGACATTGCTAATCATAAACCAAAACAGCAAAGACCCTAAGCAGCCTCCTGGAACCAGGTGTCCTCTGGAATTAATTATTTAATCAACATTTGTAATAATCTTTTAGTGCAATTTTTTGTATCATTTACAAAAAAATTAGCTCTAAAGTTAGTACACTCTATATAAACCAATGCAAATACGGCTATTATGAGCTTGGTCTGTCACGGCATCCTTTGTGTCCAGGGCCAGTATTTTATTATCTTTCCACCATGCTATGCAATATCAAAGTGTTTAGGGGCCACTTGTTACAATGCAAACCAGCTTTCAACAGCACTCCTTTATGAAAAGCTACCAAAAACACATTACAGAGAAATTCACTGTTAAGTCAGAGGGGCAGAGAAGGGCTTAAGACAAGAGTGAAAGGGTAAAGAGGGAGTCACAAGTTTAGAGTGAGGAAGAGAAAATTCCAGGCTGATGGAGAATTGCAGAGGAAAGAATGACTCCCAATCACGTCTCAGTAGAGGGACAGTGAGGAGGTGATGCTATGAGGAATAGAATGAATGGGTGGGCGTGGGAGTGAGCTGAGGTCAGAGAGGCAGGATGGAGTAAGTCCACAGGGAGTTTTGAAAACTAGGAATAGATTTCTGGACAGTTCTTTGTAGATTAAAAGATAGCAAAGGTAACAAAGGATGGGGTGATGTTATGAGAGGTACACTTCTAAGAGTGAAAAAGCAGTCTGACGGCAGAATTCTGGGCTTCCTTGAAGATTAGAGAGCAGACATTTATGACAATATTAAAAGAAAAACTTCAAAGCAAGAAAGGGCTAGATTGTGACTCTAGCCACGGATCTGAGAAAGGGCACTACTAAAGCTGCACCACCCCAGGAGTAACCACGGGAGGCATTGTGCCACACATACACCTTTCTAAATCACAATTGCTCCCCTGATTTCTCCTTGCTTTGCCTACGCAGTTATGCTGCAAAACTCGGCCAAATCCCCAGCCACTTACTCTGGAGGGAATAAGTGAGCATGCAGCACCTGCTTACTCCTTCAGGCTCAGAGCCAAGGTCTAATTGCCCGAATGGAGGCGTAAAGCAGGTGTCACTCCTTATTTCCCTGCATGGATATTTAATCCAAGCCCCAGTCTAGCCCAAGGTCACTAAAGTCTGGTAAGGGCAAATTCTACAAGGTTCCAGTCCTGGTGATAAGAAAATTTACACACAAGTGAGGTGAGGTTTTAAAAGGAACATAAAACAGATTGGGCTAAAATACCTAGGTGTGATTCACTTTAGATGCACATAGGTGAACTGTCTTGAAACAGCATCTTGTCTCTCAGAACGGTTTCTGATAATGCCAAATAAATGATTAATGACCCTTTCAATTCTTCAAGAATCTCAGCCATTTGGATGAATTTAAATCTAAATCAGCAAGACCTTAATCAGATACTTAATACTGACCTTAATCAGATCAAGATCTAACTTTTCCCCTCCTGAAGTCAAGGACTAAAAACTCTTACTCACATAAGTAATTAATTTAGCCACACACTGGGTTTCCCACTGAAGCCAACACTGTAGTAAGTGTTGTAGCTTCAGGCTCGTGGCTTGGAACTAGTTATAGACAGATCTGTAAAAAGAAACAAAAAATGTGCATGGCAACTGTGAGTATAATGGGGTTTGAATATACTTAACGGTGAACACTGAAAAAGAGGGTGTGTAATCAAAAATGACAAATCAAGATTAGCAGACTGGTACAATAATGGAAGCATTACAAACTATCCCCTACTCTCATTCAACAAAAGGGTTTGGAAATCTGGTGCAGTACAAATCCACTATTTGAATTGAGATTAACAAATGTTAGTTTTATTATAAATTATAATGTTATTTGCATAAACTTTATTGAGATGAAGAAAAGGAACAGAGAAATTGTAAATTCAATAGCAATAAATATAAAATAGCATTGCATTTTGCACTACTTTGAAAACACCACTATCTAGGTCACTAAATGTAAAAGAAATCTCCAGATTTTTTTTTTAAATGCTGAGCTAACATTATAACAACCAGAGCTCAAATGGAAGAGAAGCTGGAAGGCATAAATAATTATTTTATTAAATACACAGAGAAGACATACTGGAAAATGACTGCCTTTGTTAAATGTTTATCATCCTGTTCCTCATCCTGGTTATATCCTGCTTATCAAAACTGGAATCCAATTATTAATGGGAAAGTAAAATAAAATCAATAGCAGATATGTATTAATTTACTAAAGCAAAACTATTATACACAGATGAAAGTACAGTGGAAAAAAATAGCATCACTCTTTCTCTCTCAGGGAATTCAAAAGCTCGCAAAAGACTATCAAGGCAGCATTCAGTTATCTCCAAGTATTCTTCATCCCCCACCCAAGCTCTGCCATACCCTGAACCTACTTCATTTGAAAAATAATCCAAAGACACAGGGAATGAGAAATTCACATGTTCACTAGTGCTCCCTGTCAAAAGGGACATTGCAAGGGTTGGCTTGGGGGACAAAATTGAGCAAGGTTTTCTCCCTCCAGGGGAGTGAAAATGTCTTCAATTCTCAGGATGTAACATGGAAATGTTGAATGAAATGTGGGATTTTCAACTAATAATGTGTACAGTGAAGATCAAAAATTAGTAAGACCTGAATGTGAACTGGACCATCATATCCCCCAGAGGAATCTGAACCAAAATGTTTTCACTCTCCCTAGAGTGAGACATGCAGCTGAATTCTTTGGCTAAAAAAACTTTTTTGTAATTGAATCGAAGTTAACTTTGCAGTGTACCATGTTCATGCTGCAGGATTGCACATATGAGAACACAGGAGAAGTGCATATGAGGATTGCATTGCACACTCCCAGTGCTACCTTGAATGTCTATAAGCAGTTCTAATAAAAAAATCTGATTTTTCTTTTTAGGCCTTGTTTCTAGGAAAGGAAAAATACAAAGTCTTCAGACTGAAACAGGGTAAAGGGAGATTCAGGAGGAGATGAGACAAGGACCACTATTTCTTTGCAACAATTTTTGTAAAGAAAAGGAAACCAAACTGCTGCTGTTTGTAAGTATAAGAAGTACAAATTAATTAAAAATTGGATGTGTGGGGTGTGTGCTTGCACACACATTGGCATGCTTCTGATTCTTACAACATTTTTCAGATTGTGTGTCTACAATGTGGATTAAACCCTATTGGCATTTTTCTGTTCTCAACATCCCCAGCAACTCTCCGAGTCTAGGACCCCAATTCAGGAAAGCTCTTAAGCATTTACTTTAAGTTCCACTGACTTCAGTAGTAGTTAAGTATGTGCTTAAGAGCACTTCCTGAATAAGGATATTTTCCTGAATCAGAGCCTAGAAGAGCATATAACTTGCTCTCTAAGGTGAAATTCCCAAAGACAATGGGAGTTTTGCCATTGACTGTAATGGAGATAGGATTTCACCTTAAGTATCTGTATTATGGAGCTGGTATTATGGATTCATGATATGCAAATTGATTACACAGCACATTCAGATCTTTCATTATGCTCAAGGGTTGCTCAAAATGACCATAGTCAGATGATAAAAAAGCTACCCCCTTACTCTGTGGGCAAGCCAGGGCATAGCACACAATGGAAAATTTGATACATTTAAGACAGAGGTCATAGTACACAGCACAGGCAGAGCCTCAGTTTTTAAGATGCAAGGAACCTTTTTTATCTACCTTGGAAGAATAAAGGGTTGTGTTAAAGTCATCAATATTTTAAGATTGTGGTTCCAGGGAATCTAAGCATTTCAAGTCTGAAGCTTGGACAGCCGAGCCAACTGATATTCAAATTAGGCAGCTGACCAAACATGCTAGGAAGAACAACAGTTTGTCCTAAACCTCCCCACGCAAACAGAAGAGCCAAATTCTGCCCTCACAATTCTGTTAAAAATGCCACACTTACGTGAGGGTAAAATCTGACCCTCGCACCCTTCAGAATAGGATTTTATTGGACTACAACTTTTCTCCTCACCCTCATCTGTTCAGATAAATTGGAGGAGCCAAGAAGATACCAAAGTACATTTGCTGCTTGTAAGCCAACAGATCACACCATTTCTCCACTAACTGCAATGATTATCCCCTAATAAGGATATCTCCCAGTCCCTCCCTCCCTTCTGGGGATACTATTGCAACCAACAATGACCGCTCAGATATAATTTTTACAGTGCATCTTAGTTATGTAGGGCAAAAGCCTCCAATGACTGTGCATGGAACCTGTGTGGTTGTGCTACAGGATATGGAGACTTTGTATAAGAATCCACAACTGCTACATGCGGGAATGCTGAGCTTTGATGATGCTCCATTCACTCTAATGCAGAGGGTTGGCATGGTGTGAGGCCAATGAATACATAACTGGGTTTCCCCATTCCCATGCCCAGGGAACTGCAATACTGGCTAAGGTGTAGCCCCACGCCCTGATTGGGGAAGGATTTCATCCCCACCACAGAAACTCCCTTTAACAAAGCTTGTTTATCCAGGCTTTGCACTGGCAAGAGGATTCAGCTCTTAGAGGACAATAAATCCTTTATATTCTCCTGCATACACACAGCCAGGGAGAAATGTGGAAAACTACAGACTGCACATTTCACAAGTACCATGATACCCTATTACAAAATAATGTATCATACTGATCAACATATTATTCAAAGCAGTGACACAGAAGCATATTTGATAGTAAATGCCACAAGCAACTTAAATGGCTTTTGCAGTCACCTCTCTTTAAGCACATAAGTGTAATTTTAAGTAGTAAATTGAATACAATGTGCCTTTAAACAATTCTAGATGACCAGATTATTAATAATATTAATTTGCAATTATCTAGTGTCTTTCATATGAAGATCCTAAAGCCCATTACAAAGATTAATTGAGTCTAGCAACACACTGCGGGAGAGACAAATACCATTATACCCATTTAACAGATGGGCGAATTGAGCCAAAATGGCACGCCTGAGGTCAGATGGAGAATCAGTCACAAAGCTAGGAATCAAGTATCCGGGGTAGCCGTGTTAGTCTGTATCCACAAAAACAATGAGGAATCCGGTGGCACCTTAAAGACTAACAGATTTATTTGGGCATAAAAACCCGCTTCTTCAAAAGCATGGAGTCATCTAGGAATAAATCACAGGAGTCCAAACTCCCAGTCCACTACTTTAACCACTTCTGCTTTTGTTAATTACAAATGAAAAATAAAACCTTACTGCAATTTTCTTAACCAATCTTTGTGTAACATTTGCTTGCTACACAGGGTAGAGTTACAAATTCCCAGTATTCCTTCTCCATCATGCCTACTAGCCTGGCTGATGGCCTGCAGAAAATCTGCTCATGTGCTCCACAGCAGCAAAGTGAAATTCTACTTAGGGAATACAACACATTATCTTTGTATTTGGAAGGCATGATTTCTATGATTCAATGCCTCCCCCCCATGTTTTTCCTTAAAAACTTCAATGTATCTTAGTTGTTTTAAAAAAGGACTTTGAATTTTTTGGGCTGAAGGAAGAGTAGATTGTATTTTATTAGTGAGAGGATTCAGATGCAATATTTGGATCTGGATTTTGAACACAGAAAGTACTAGGGGATGTCTGCGCCCCCATTTTGGTTTAGTTGTATCTCTATTTACTACAGCTCCTGAGAAACCATCATTCATACGCTCATTTCTCTGATTCTCTGTTTGAAGTTCTGTACGTGTTTGATGAGTATTTTGTTCTTGCCATTTAGTTGCCAGCTTTTATTTGCTATGACAGGATCTGTGATGTTCACATTAAGGGTGACATGTTCGTGTATTGACTGATGGATTCATGTCTCTTTTTGACCCACCTCTGTTTTCTGAAGGAAACTGCATGCCCTGGGTCTGAGCTTCCTTGAAAAATAACCGTGGAATCGTATGCAAAGTCAGTACTTAAGTCACTTGTATAGTAGCCCCATAAGTTCTCAATGGCTAAGTGATACATGACTTTTTCTGAAGGAAGCCATAAAAATTGTATTTAATGTTAAATAGATTGAGCCTAAAGAATCACCCCATGAATTCTTGTTGAAAAATATTGTATGTGTCAACCTTTCAAGGCCTAAGGAAAGAACTCCATTATTCATGCTGTTGTAAGCTCTGTATACATTTCAGTTCTTTATATAGAAAGCTTAATGGCCATGGATTATTTGCCTCATTGGTCATGGTGCTAGGAAATAAAACAATGGAAAGTATTGGTTATAACTTTCCTATATTTAAACTTCTAATGCATTGAACCATTAAAACAAACAATAAAGAAATCATTCCGAAAATTTAAAGCAAAATTGATCTTTTTGTGAATGGAATTGATAAAGCATGTCAGGCTCCTTAATGCCACTCTTTTTCTCCTGGTTGGTTATTACATTACAAGTTTACAGGCATTTCTGGTTAGTCATCCACCTTTATTCAACAGCTTCTCATTCATCTTCATTGCTAGGAGGTAGAATATGACACAAATCTTGGAGAGAGAGAGAGAGAAAGAAAGAAAGAAAGACTAGTAAACTAAACTCATCAGCACAGGCAGTAGCTTCAGGATATAGGAGAATGACATTGAGTAGTACATTTTCTGTGTGTAGTCTCATAACACTAAATTATATGCTTCTGTGTTTTATTATTAAAGTCAGTCTTTTAGGATTAGGTCAACTTCAGTCCAGCAAGTGGAGCTGGCAAATTTGAAGACAATAATTTGTAAATTCAGTATATGCTGACTAAAGGACTAATTTCAGAAGGAAAAAGGGGTGGGGGCAGAAAGCTATGGCTTAGGCCTATCATGCTGAAACTTTGGTCTAAACTCTAGTTAACACAGATTGTGAATGGCAGTCACACCGCTAACTGCAGTGTAGACAAACTGTAAGAGTCACGCGATCTAACCCATATTATTCGTTTTTCTTTTTAAGCAACAAAACAGACACACTTAAAACATACTACAATCAAAAGGTCAGAACTTGAAGGTAACACCAGGAGCACTTACCAAACACCAGGAGCACTTTAAAGACATAATTCCCTCCCTCACCAGCCAATGGGCTAAAGCTTGAGTAGGCAGATAAGTTTGACACCATCTCCTGATGGTTAGCAAACTTCGGGTTGTGGCCAGTCCAAAAATAAGCAAATTCCAAAATTGAGACCCTCCATGGAGAACTCCCCCTCAACAATAGATATTCAAACCTAGGAACCGTTATTGAGAGCACATCAGACAATCTCACTTGGCCAGGAAGTAGGATGCAAACCATATAGGGCTATATACAGCAATATCAATACACACCTTGAGCGGCACCTGGCGTAGAACATGAAGCCAGCATAGTTTATGGAGAACTGGTGTAATGTGCTCGCTGTAGCCAATCCCACTAAGCAGCAGGACTGCCATTTTCTGTACCAGCTGCAACTTCAGGATGGTCTCCATGGACAGCCCCTTTAGATTATGGCACAAAGCATTACAATAGTCGAATTGGTCAGCCACACAGGCATGAAGTTCCAAAAGAAATGGTCACAGTTGTCATGCAGATAGAAAATAGGCACTTCTAGCTTCTGTAGTGACCTGGGATTGTAATAGCAGATGGTGATTAACAAAAGGAGGGTGAACCACTTCTCTACAGGAAGCAGTCACCATCACTGCTATGCTATCAAAAAGCTTCTGCCACCAACCAGCATCACCTCAGATTGATCTGTATGAAGTCGCAACCAGTTCACTCTCACATTTGCAATTTGGCCTGATCCTGGGAAAGCATTCATACAGCAGCTAGTGGGTCCAAAGAGTTGTAAAGCTGCATCTCAGCAGTATACCGATGCAATTGCTTCCCAGATCATCGCACTATCTTCTCCAATGACTCCACACACACATCGAACAGAAGGGTGACCAGGAAAAAAATCCCCCCATATATTATCTCCATTAGAACTAAAATGGACCAGCCTTTTGTCCACAGATAGGAAGATATCATCAACCAATTGTCAAACAATGAAACCAGTGGAGTCCCCTAGTTATAATGAGTCCTAAAACCAGACTCACAGTTATCAAAGAAATCTGAGAACTCCAGATGGTGCCACAGTTTCCTCACCACTGCTTTTTCTACACATTTCCCCCCCAACGGCTGGTTAGAGGACAGGCAATAATCTGCAAGTTAGCCAGTGTCAAATGGATTGCTTTTTTTTTGGAGCCAGGGTGTGGTGTCAGATCCTCAGCTGATGTAAATCCGTGTAGCTCTATTGACTTTACTGAAGCTACACGGATTTGCACCAGCTGAAGATCTGGCCCTTAGGTCCACAGATTTGTGAAATACAATATTCAGATTACCAGCTGATCATTTGAGAGGACTAAGGTAGGCACTTAGTGGGAAGTTGTTTACCTCCATTTCATAGGCACTGGATGGATTTAGTAGAACAATGATAAATGACATCTTTAAAAGTTAATCTAATATGAAGTAAACTTTTAAAATCTGCAAGGGGCCTTCATTATCCATCAGCTTTATTACATTAGCAAGTAAAGAACAGTGATTTTATTTTTTTTCTTTTCTGTTACAATAGATTCCACTCCTGAGTGGATTTGCTCTCAGAATATGTAACTGTGGTAACAAAGAAAGCATAAATCCAGATATAATGAATTAAGAAATATAATTTACAATAGGAACATATTCCAAATATTTTGACAAATTACTGAAAAAAGATCAAGTTACTATTTCAAGTAGTATAAAATATTGGCATATGATCTTACATTATTTCGTAGTGGGGATTGTAAATTCACTAAGGTACAGTGATTTGCTGCATGGAATTAATAGGAGAAAGCATGTATAGGGTGGTAATCAAAGCCTTATTTAGATAAAAATAGCCTTTTGGTGACTACTTGTGAAAAACACGCCCTAGATATAACTGGCCATTAACCAACTATCAGCCAAATATTCATCAATTATATTTCTTTTATTGTCACAGGTAGTCCTACTTCCTGTCAATGCAACATTGCTGCTGTTGTCAAGCAATTCATACATACTGCCCTAAGTCAAAAGGGGAAGTGAATCTGCTTAAGTCAGTAAAACTGACAAATAAGGCACTGAAAATATACCACCTTAAACCTTGGTTAGTACATTTGATGACTGGCTCATTAATAACAAAGCAAAAACACCTCAGGGATTTATTATGTTTGGAAGACCGAGGATTACCTCCTTGCAATTCTTTTTTTTAAATTTAAGGGTGGTAGGAAAGTGACATTCGAGATCTGGGAAGAATGATAGAGGTTTAGTCTAGCTTGCTCCTTCCTGAAGATAAGGTGACTTTTTTCCCAGCATTCTGCCGTTCATCTTTAAAATAAATTAATATTTTTAAAGGCCAACTTGTGGTTTCATTTTTCATTTTGACAGCTTCTGAAATGCAGACAGATTTTGCATCAGATAGTGTTTTTTCTCTTGTTTTGGTTCACTTTCATTCTGCTCCAGCACTGTTCTACTATCCAATGACTTTACAAATGACCCTGTAATAAGGGAGAAATCAGAAAATAAAGCTGGACACTCAGCCAAATGCTTTGCTTTCCTGCCGCTGGAATGTTGATATTTTCTTCAAACAGAGGCAGGCATTTGCAATATTTACTAGAGCAAGGTGAAAAATTCAGTGAAATCTGACTTCTGAGTAGCATAATGATTGTCATCTGGGCATCAACAGGGATTGAACTGTCAACTTCCGGAGCTAGAGCATTAATCTTTGCAGATTGAACTAAAAGACTAACCCCCCGTAGCTGGCTGTGGTAGCAGAGTCACACTCTCAAGAAACCTGGTACAGAGGACCACATATGGCCCACACTGAACAATGGGCTACAGCAGCACAGACACAAATATAGACCCTCAGCTGGTGAAAATCAACATAGATCCACTGAAGCCAGTGCTATTTCACACCCGCTGAGGGGCTGACTGCTGTCCATGTACAATTTTATTGACATCACTCTAAGTGCAAAGTTGTTCTTGCTATTGTAAAACTGCTCTTCTTACTTCCTAAAACCCTGAAGTGTGAATAATTGGGATAACTGAAGGTCAAAGTTGACACACAGTTGGATGTGTTACCTTCCTCTCATTGTCCTAATGTCAGGGAAAGGAGGTTGTTGGGAGAGAAGAGAAAAACCTGTCAACGATACTGAGTACTGTTAATTAAAAGCAGATGAAACAGCTCTTTCTGCTTCTGAAGTTCTCCAGCGGTGTCACAGTACAGGGAATTCACTGAAGTACTCGAGGAGGTGAAAGCCTGGTTCACTAAAGTCAATGGAGGTTTTGTGATTGACGTTAATGGGGAGAGTCCCCTCTCTCAAAAATGGCACAGGGCAGGGACGGGTATAGAAAGTAGGAGACAATTCCAGCACCCACAGTATTTCTTTTCTATTGGAAAAAGCAAGAGACCTCACCTTCTACCTCTCTATCTACTCATGGGCTGGATCTCATTGTGCTTCATCCTTTATAAAACACGTCTACAGAGAAGAGCAAAGAAAAACAGCAGCAGCAGGGGACATTTAAGGAAAATAAAATGTTCTGTGAAAAGAAGGAATAGAGCTGCTGTGGTCAGTGATTTAGGGCTCAAACCTTTAACCGTTACTCAACTGTATGGCAATTTTTACTTCAATGGGACTACATGCATGAGCAGGGACTGCTGGTCTCAATGAAGGATGGAGGATCTGGCCCTAAGAGATGGGGACAGAGACAAAGTTGGCAGGATCAGCCAGGCAAGCATTTTAACATGGTAACTCTTCCCCCGCCACCCCGACCAACTCAATACAGAAGGGGAAGCAGATGGAAAATGAGGTTGCATTTAGAAGATATTGGAATATTTGGGGGGTATTTTACACCCTTAAAGGCTGTCAAAGCAAAGAAAACCTAACTTGTTAGTTACAGAAGGGTCAGAGGAAAGCACATTTCAAACATCTCAGTGGGAGTACTGATTACAGAAGGAAATTGGGACTAAAGGAAAAGCTCTCCAAAGATAGATGTAAGTAGCATTAGTGGTGAGGAAGGCACAGGAGACACATGTATCATTGGCAAGGAGCTTGAAATAAAATCAACATCATTGATCTGTGGATTTTTTCTCTCTCTCCGGATCAAAAGCACAGTAATGCAGCCTACCTTTTATTGTAGGGGGAAAATAAACTCAGTAGAGGGAGGAAGGAAGGTCACACACAAACTACCTGCTTTAATAAGCCTTTTTGAGAAATAACCATTGCAGAGATATATGACCAGCATGCAGGAAACAACCAGCAGTGAAATGAAGGTGAGAAGGATGCTACAGGTGTGAGGAATCAAATCAAAACTTAAAGTACGTAGCATAAACCAGGTACTGAGTAAAACAGAGTTGGTCATTCAGAAAGGGGTGTCTTCCCATTTTATCTGGATGATGTTGGGGGGGGTACTATGATGTCATACCTTCCATTCTTGGGCACTAGGATCTCTACACTAATTAAACAAATGAGGTGTTGGAAGCAGTGATGGAGCATCCACCCCACACTTGCCCTGAAGTTAAGAGGTTAAGGTAGGCCAGAGGGCCAATTAACCTCTTAGGAGGCAAGACTGAGAGAAAAGCCCTAATTAGAAGAAGCTCACCTGTGCAGGAACTGGTGTGACTTCCATAAAGCCAGGGAGCAGACAGCAGAAGAGGGCTGCTGGGAAAGTCTGCAGTCATTCCTTGTGGAAAGAGAGGTGCGTTTCGGCTGGCAAACGCAGAGATGGAGGAAGGCAGGAAAGGAATCAGATCTAGAAGGGAACAAGCTTTCACTCCTTGAGCCAGAACTCAGAGTAAAGGCCAGGCCCTGGTTCCCCTGCTAGCCGCGGAAGGGGTGGCACTACAAGGCAGTGAATGGAAGGACTGCCTAGGATTGCTGAAGGAAGACCTTGATAACCTGGAAGGGGAAAAATGTGTAGAGTGACCTGGCCAGAGGACCTTGTCACAAAGAGGCAGCAGCAGCTCAGGGAGTAAAAGAAGAGCTGCAGACCCAGAGAGAGGTGGAGAGATGACCTTGCGAGCTATTCTCCAGAATGACCAGGAGGAGGTACCATTTTATCAGTGAGTGGAGCACCCCTTAGCTGCCTTAGACCCCTCAGCCCACAGAGAGACCAACTAAAGTCAACAGGGCCCCAATCGGGGCCACAGTCAAGACACTAATTAAAAGCAAACACTGATGTTATTTTAAAGAGTAGCCATAATCAAACATAGCCTCAGTCAGTAGGCAACAGGCCAGACAAATGATGCATTATTGACTTTACCACCAGCTGTTGACTGGGACTTCACATGTGCTTAAAGTTAAGCATGTACTTAAGTGTTTTGCTGGATCAGGGCCTGAGTGCTCAGCCCACACAGGATTGAGCACTAAGCTCAGGTTTTTCCTTCATCGATTCCCTTTTGCAATTGGTTCTAGGTGAAGATATTGGCATGTTGGGCAAACAAACGAGGCAGATCTCTAGTGCAGAGGTAGAGGCATCTCGCACAGGATATAAGAATAATAATAATAGAGATATCCCATCTCCTAGAACTGGAAGGGACCTTGAAAGGTCATGGAGTCCAGCCCCCTGCCTTCATTAGCAGGACCAAGTACTGATTTTGGCCCAGATCCTTAAGTGGCCCCCTCAAGGATTGAGCTCATAACCCTGGGTTTAGCAGGCCAATGTTTAGCTATCCCTCCCCCCCATAAGCAGGAGTTGCAAGAAGCAGAAAACAGATTGTTTAGTTTTGGGGCAGGAATCCTTCAGTTTCTTCAGAGCTTCAGCCACACATACATCTATGCAGCAGAACGTTCACTGGAACTCAATTTAAACAACAACTCATTTATCTGAAGTTTGTTCTTTGGAGGGGGAATGAGCAGTGGGACTATCAATATTATTCAGTCAGATGAATGGTTTTCTCTAACTATGGTAATCAGCGAGAGTGCAGATACACCTTCTGGTAGATAGGAGTTGTGTGCCTATGTCAACCTGCGCTTACTCCATGCTTGTTGTGGCAGAACTTTTTTAACTGCAAAGGCAACAAATAACCTCAGCTGCATCTTCATTACAAGCCTTGAGCCACCTACTGGATCATAACTTTAACATTTGAGAGCGATTTGGTTATTTACCACCACCATAGACAGCTGTTTTAACTTTTGAGGGCGCATAAAGTTTGAATAGCAATTGTTGCCTTACAGCTGTCTGGAAGTCACGTGAGTGTCCAATGGAAGCTCTGTACAAAGATGGAAGTCAACACAACCCTGCTGAGAGACAGAAATTACACATGGATTCTGTTGGTTCTTCATGAGTTTTATGCAACTGTCCTGCTGCATGAGAGATAAAATAAACAAAACAAACCAAACAAACCTGCATGTACAAGTGGACAGTAAAACAGGCGAGAGCCCTGAAATGATGAAAAATACCATTATCGTAATTTTAAAGTCTGCAGTACTACAGATATGCTTGGGTATGCAGAATGTATATTTTCTTGCCTTTATAAACTATCAGGGACTGTTATATTTGCTCTTTACACCATAATTTTGGTTTTAAATTAGCTATTAAATTACAACATGTGGTTTGCTAAATGGCAATTAAAATTTAATTTTATTAATTTTGCTGATGTTAATCCACCACAAACTCAGTTGTAGGAATTGGATGAAACAAACTATATAACAAGACTGCTTTGAAATCACTCTATTTTCCTGTTTCTTCCATGGGGAACTGGAAAAGGCCCCTGTATGTATCCAACAATTCTCAGCATGATTTATTTATGAGAAACTAACACCATATGGGCTCCAAGAGCGTACTCCATAATGGTATTGGACACTGGCCTATTTGTCTGTGCTGTTGCTGCAGACACTGAGGACATGAGGTGAATGCAGACATCTGACTATAGGTATCAAAGTGATGGAGCATTACACAGTAAGATAGAATGCTTTTCATCAAATCCACGCTCACCTAAAGATGTATTTTTCTACAGAGATTTTAAACTACTATAGTGAAACCATAAGATGACGACACCGGAGGTTTAAACAAACTATAATGGTACAAAGAATGGGCCAGATCCTGCACCACTGAGAGCAATCGACGATGTGTTGTTGACTTAAATGGAAACCAGAATTCAGCCGGATTCTGCAAATTTTGATTCACTTGAGTAAGATATACCAATGTGCCCCTCGCTCCACCCCAAGGCAATTCTCACAATGTAAATTGGTAATGCAGCAATATTTCCCAAGCATTGCATGTAGTTCCAATGGATTCTGAACTCCATGTTAAGAAACGTACATTATTTATTTATTTAAAATCAAGCTCATTGCTCATGTACCATTTCAAAATCCATACATTCATACTATGTAGCCCATTGATGCCAGATACAAACACACAAAATAGCTGGTCTGAAGATGGACATTGTAAGACACTTAGCCTTAGGCTTAGTAAAGAACAGATTTTTTTGGTTCACTGGGAATTCTAATAAAACTGAAAAAATCATTATGGATCAAACCAAAAACTTTCCCCTCTCTCCCGCCCTCCTCCGCCCTCCCCTGAAATGTTCAGCAAATTGGAAAAAAACAACCATCACCGTTTTGCTTTGGATTGAAACAAACCATTTGTTTGATCTGAAATGAACAGGGAGAACAGATAGCTCAGTGGTTTGAGCATTGGCCTGCTAAACCCAGGGTTATGAGCTCAATCCTTGAGGGAGCCATTTGGGGCAAAAATCTATCTGGGGATTGGCTCTGCCTTGAGAAGGGGGTTGGACTAGATGACCTCCTGAGGTTCCTTCCCACCCTGATATTCTATGAAATGTTTAATTTCAATGTTGAGCATTTTCAAACATATTTTAATTGCATAAAATGGAAAGGAAATTTCAAAACACAAACTAATTTTGAATCACAATGGGAACAATTTCCATTAAAAATATCAAACAATATATTTTGATTTTTTTTTTCAGTTTTTTTGGCAATACTGACATGGATTTATGAAGTGTTTTGGTGTTGCCAAATCTGAATTTTTTGCTGGAAAAAGTTGCAGCCAAAATGTTTTCCCAACTCTGCTTACATTACAGTAGGAGGAAAACGAAGCACAGAGTATGTTAAGTGTTTTGCCCCATGTCAGACAGCAAATCTGCGGCAGACCCAAGGTGATGACTCAAACGTCTGAAATTCCAGGATTATGCTCCCTCCGCTAGGATGCCTTCTGATCCCTGAGTCTGACATATAATGACTTCCTGTTGTTTTATAAAGAAGAATGTCTCATTTCCATTCAGTTCTATTAACTGCTCTGTTCATCACTTAGCTCTATGCCAGAAAAGAGGCATGAGGTAGGTAGCCTAGGTTTGGAAATAGGTGAATAGAAAAATACCCTATTTTCTCAGGTTAAACTACTCAAATTCCCCTTGTGGAAGCCTCAGACACTTCATGCAAACAGTTATTTTTTTCTCTTTTAAGCTATACAAGTAGAGTTACTTTAATACATTTGACCATTTGGCTATTAATTTAGGAATATCACCAGAGAGAAGAATGAGGCTAGTTTTGTATCACTATTTGATGTGACTGATTACAAGAGATTGAACCTCGTGTTACATAAAGTGGCTACAGCGTATGGTGTTACAACCAGGAAGGCTAGGGGATTGTTCCCAAGACAAATGGTAATTCCCACATTGCAATCCTTGCCAGATAAACACATTCTTCCATTGATCCATGTCTACCCCCAAAGGAAATATGGCTTTCACGTGGCCTAGGAAAGTGAATCAAGCCAACACAGAGTTGTCTCTGTCAAACACTTCTTGTACTGTGTGCTCTAATAATAGCTAGAAAGATCTGACCTTTGCCACTCCCACAGAAGAGTGTACATTGGTTTTAAAAAAAGGAGGTGTCATTATCTTATCGCCTAACCTAGACTGTGACCACCAGTGACAAGTGGTGTCCCCATACTGTGGCAGTAGAAATGTGTAGAAATGGCTGAAAATGTGTAGAAATGTGTAGAAATGCAGCTCCATGCAGCTCCATTGATCATGAGGATCATCTACTCTGATCTACTGCGTAACACAAGCTATAGAATTATATCCACTTCAGACAGAGCCAGTTGAGTGTTTTGGATTATATTTGGTTTTAAAGATCCCAGCTTCATTGAGCATTAGCTGCCATTAGACATGTAATGATGTAACAAATGCTGGATTTTCATCTTTGAGAACAAAAATCCGTTGGCATAAAGTCAAATACGGAAAGCCACAGAGATCCAGGATATACACTGAATTTAAAAAGAATAAATTACGTTCCCTATGCTGTAAATGATGGACATACTCTTCCGGTCTATTTCTTCTCCTGTGCATTCCCACATCCTGACTCCTAATTCCAATCTATTTTCTTTATTTTGTTGCTGTATGGTGGCTCTTCCCTACGCTAAGGTGCATTCTTTTCCCCTGAAACACTGAAATCTCTATGTTTAGTTTCTCTTTCTTACCACCCATTCACTTTTAAGAGAGTGAGCTGCCTGGGGGACACAATGCAATAATAAAGTCCTTTAAAAAGTCTAACTGGTGTTAATAGAATTCACTAGTGATGCTTACTGCAGCCAATGCTGAGATAAGAATGGCAGAGACTGTTTTAATATGACAAAAAGAGTTTACTAGTTAAGGCAGGGATTAAATAAAAAAGGCCCCTGCGTACAATGTTGGACACCTAAGCCTTTTATTTAGTTGAAGTTGTATATATTTAAAGTAAGGATTTAGTGATGCTGGTTTGGGAATATCCTTACAATTAATTATTGACTGTGCGTTTGTCATTCTACAACCTGGGGCCTAAATCTGCTCTCAAAGTGAACTGTACTTTTGCCATTAACTTCAAACTTAACTTTTGCTAGTAGAGTGAGAGAAGGCCAAAGGAGGGTCTAAAATACTTCAGACACACACAAACCTATTTGGATGACAGCAGAGGACAGCTCCCACGGCAGGTCTTCTACCTATCGTTCTGATTAAGATTTCATAATATACCACCTCAGTTACACAAGTATTAAGTTAATGTCAAACTAACCATAAAGATCTGCTAGCTCTGGTTCCTTCACAGCAGGTCCTGGTGGTATTTATTGAGTCTTGTCTGAATATTTTCCTGTTACTGCCAGTTTCAATGGCATGAATGGAATTGAATCTATAGGAGTGTACAGTATCTTATTTTAGCCTGTAGGTGTGTTTTGTTCTGTTTTTGTCCTATTTTCCTATTGGTGCTCCTGATTCACCAAAATGCCCTACTAGAACTACACCAGAAAATAAACAAATGTAAGGGGGCAGATCTTCAGCTGGTATAAATTGCCAAGTCACACCAGCTGAGGATCTGGCCCATCTCTCCAATACTAGAAGTGTCTCCACTACTAGAAATATCTCAATACACCGGCTGTTCAATTAGAATGGATACCTTAATAGTCCCTATAAATTCAGTCTCCTCTTCTTCTATGTTCTTGCCTTTCTAAACATCTTCAGCCTATGTGCATAGGTTTAGGGTGACCATACGTCCATGTAGGCCAGAACATTCCCTTTTTTAGTCCCTTTGATCATCAGTTGACAAGAGCAAACTGTACAAATGCCCAGTTTTGTCAAAAAAAGTGGGGAGGGACCCCTAGCGGGGCATGGAGGAACATGTAGGGGGAAAGGAGGGAGTGGCAACACCAGCCTAGCTGGAGGGAGGGCTGTGGAGAGTGGTTCGGGCCTACGGCCTGTCCTGCATGCAGTGGGGAGAGGGGGGGCCTCATGCAGCCCCAGGTGTGGGGGAGAGATGGAGGGGCTCGGACCACCAGATGCACAGGCAGCAGGGGGGCTTGGACCACCAGCCCCGCATACAGGGGTGAAGAAGGCTGTAGGGGGAGTCATGGTCAGCGGGGGGCTCAGAGGACCAACCCCCTCACACACAGGCAGGCATAGACAAGCCCCATGCATGGGGGGAGGGGAGTGGTGGTGAATGGGGGGTGCCAGTGGGGAGGGGGAACCTTAGTCTGGCCCCGTGCCAGCAGGAGGCAGGGAGGGCTTGGGCCAGCCCCTTGCAGAGGTGGGAGGGGGCTTGGGCCAGCCCGGTGCAAGGACAAGGGGGGAAGGCGGCTTTGGCCAGCCTGGGGGTGTCCCATTTTCCCTTTGGGAAAATACAGTCACCATACTAGGCTAGCAAAGAGATGGCCCAGAACAAGTTGATTTAAAATGAAAAAAATCTTATTGAGAACAGAAAAAAAAAAGACATAGGTAAGAGCTTCCCAAAATCTTGACTACCCCTACAGCCTAGGGGTTCATCTCCTGAGGCTACTGCATAATACTGTCTTGTCTCAGATGGTCCTGCCTCACTGAACTGTCTAGCAGAAGTCAAGCTCAGGCTACTGCTTCAGGACATTTATGCAACACAATTCCCCACCCTGCCTGAGCTCCTGCTGCATCTGACTCTGATGTAGAGAGCACAGCTTACCGCTACATCTGTGACTCCCAAATTCGACACAGCTGGGCTGGCCAGTGCTAATGCCAGCTTTTGACAGATAATGATTGATTGCTTAGCAAAACCAGAATTTCATGTTGAAGAAAAATCTATTGCCATATGTAATGCCGACACACCCTGGTTGTCAGTGGCTGGGATCAAATCTGAGACCTCTGGAGCTTAAAGCATGAGCTGCTACTGCCTGAGCTGAAAGGCGTCTCTTGTAAAGAAAGCAACAAAGAGTCCTGTGACACCTTTAAGACTAACAGAAGTATTGGGAGCATAAGCTTTCATGGGTGAATGACATGCATCCGACGAAGTGGGCATTCACCCACAAAAGCTTATGCTCCAATACATCTGTTAGTCTTAAAGGTGCCACAGGACCCTCTGTTGCTTTTTACAGACCCAGACTAACTCGGCTACCCCTCTGATACTCTCTTAAAGAAGGCTGTAGCAGGCTCATCAATCTCTAGCCTGTCTAGATGCCACTAGAGGGGGACAGAGTGCCACACCAAGACCCGGGTTCCATGCTCTCCCTTGGCTGGGGAAGCACATCGTGAGCTTCAGAGACTTCCCAGTTGAAATCCCGGTTGAGCTCCCACTCGTAATGTCGACAGACCCTGGTTGTAGGTGGCTGGGATCAAACCTGGGACGTCTGGAGCTTAATGCATGAGCCTCTATGGTGGTTCTGGGATTTCAACTGAAAAGATATCGCTGGGCCCCTTAAAGGGCAAAGGGATGGTTTCTTCTCTGCTCAGGGGAAGAGCTGGAAAGATAGAATGCTTCAAAAATTCAGAAGACATACAGAGATGTATGCACACACTTACCTATGGCTCCTAGAATTGGGGAGATATTGTAAAACTCAATGGAAACATATCAGGAGACAGGGTGGGAAGAGGAGGGTGGAGTGAGAAATTAAGGTGTCTCTCTCTCTCTCTCTTTCCCCCCTCCCTCTTCAGATGCTTCACTCTCTTGTTTGCAAGGAGATGGCAAGAAGAGCTGTTCTTTGCAAAGCAAGTTCCTGAAGAGCTCCCTTCCCTGAAGAAGGGGCCATAAAGGCTGGGTGCGCAAAGGGGCACAACATTCATTTCAAAAGGTAAAATACTGGAGGCGTCTGAGCACTCACAGAAACAGGAGAGAGTTCTGATTAATATGCAGACATGATGAAGGTGCTATCTGCTCCCGTACAGCTTTGTTGATATAACTCACCTGTAGCAATTCTGCTCTTTATCTCTGAGGCTCCTGTAAACAAGGACCGCAACCCATGCCATGCTGCTCCAATTTTGTGGCTTTATAATGTAGACAATATTCTGATACATACTAGATTGCACCAAAATTATTTCAATTGCAGCTCAAGCCAAATCTGAAGCCCGGGTGGCAGAGGTAAAAAAAAAACAAACAAAAAGCCACCTAGTGCATTAATTTATTGATCTCCCCTACACTCACTCTTGCACGCCTCTATTTAAATGACTTTCTACCAAATAGCTCAGTAGCACATCTCCATTATGGTCTTCTGAATATGTATGGACACAGCAGGTGACTTAAAAATAGCGGCAAGTATCTCTGAGAAAGATGTGGAACGTAGTCAGCTTGTTTAGGGAGAATTTTAATGACACCCAAAGCAATTGACAGTAGACTTTTTATATTTCTAGAATGCAAAACTACCCAAAATGAATTATTTTGTTTATCATTGAGAAAAGGAGAGTAAGGAAACACACTAACTTAGAACAAAATTAAATTCCTGTCAAGGCAGTGTTCAAACAAGTACTCTCTCACTTACATTTGTTACACCTATTAATTTTCTAATATTAAAGGCAGAACATAAGATGGGGATATCACAAGATGGTCAAATTAGACAAAATACAACGTACATTACACCATTAAAACACACCAGTTATAACCCACTTTGAGTGTATTAGCTTACATGCACTACATCTCACTGCATTTTCCCACTAAATAGTAGGACAAGTTTTCTTCACAGGACATCATACATAGCTATCACATTTAATACAAAAAAACACCCTCTACTTAAACCCGATTCCTAGTAATATTCAACAAACAGATTTCCTGTAATAAAAATTGCAGCTTCCTGAAATATAAATGTATGTTGATATAACATGAAAACTCTTCTAAAAACATATGTAATAAACTGTGATTCCCATTTTTAGAAGCTTATTGGACTCATTCCTGTCTCTAGACAGTTCCTGGGATGCTACAATACTATATATAAGTAAATAATAAAATCAGCATTACTGTAACTTCTGTCTCCAAGGTTCCTGCAGGGGACTGGCAGATATCCCATACATTTGAAATCTAAAGAGGACAAATCACCTCACCACAAAACTCATTTGTCAGTTCCTGCTGAGGTGGTAGAGTAGCCCTTACTGATACAGGAGTCTTAAGTGGTTCTAACCATCAGTTCCTGCCACTTCCACCAACTACTATTTCTAAATATTACTTCAAAACACACCCCCTGCTCTGCACAGATGGTGGGAGATGGTGGGTGAGTGAGTGGGAATCTACTATACCAGGGGTCGGCAACGTTCGGCACACGGCTCGCCAGGGTAAGCACCCTAGCGGGCCAGTTTATTTACCTGCTGACGCAGCAGGTTTGGCCGATCGCGGCCTCCCCCTCGCCGCAGATCGCCATACCCAGGCCAATGGGGGCGGTGGGAAGCGACGCGGGCCGTGGGATGTGCTGGCTGCAGCTTCCAGCCGCCCCCATTGGCCCGGGACAGCGAACCGCGGTCAGTGGGGGCCGCGATCGGCCGAACCTGCCACGTCAGCAGGTAAATAAACTGGCCCGGCCCGCTAGGGTGCTTACCCTGTACTATACCAACAGGCCTCCAGAGAACAAGGGTTACACTGTGTAATTTTTGTCTTCATAAGATATTATTCTAATACAGCCCCAATCCTGGTGAATAAATAGCTCTAGTGACATCCCCATAAAAAGGCTAATGAGTTAGTAGCAAGAGATGCTTCTACAAGGCAAAGGACACGAGGCAAGAGTTTCAAAGTGGCAAAGATGGGGAAGAGCAGCAATAACTATAGAATTATATACATAATAAAATGTCTCTAGCATGAACCAACTAAGAAACTGTAGAGGTGTACAGAAAAACATGAATGATAAAATATCTAGTGTTGGTACCTTCCTAACTTCAAATGGAAATAGTGAAAAGTAAAACCAGAAAGGCCAGGCCAGAGTTCATGTGACAAGCGTGAGTCTGAGCAAGTAGCAACATTTCACAAAAGTAAGCGGATAACCCATGATAGGAAAAATAAGGAAACTGTCCCACAGCAGATGAAATGAGCTGATAAAGTTGTAGGCCAACTACGAAAGAGCAATAAGAGATGTAATGAGATAGCCACTTAGACATGGCTCTCCTGAGGATGGAATTTAACCACAGTGGAGGTTTAGATTGGGAACTACAACTTGCTTTCATTGCTCATCAATTCAAGGGACCTTCTAAAAGTGCCCTTTAGTGCCCAGTTGGGACTGAATGTGAATCCAAATTCTTTCCAGGCTCTCAAAGATCACTTAGGGCATGAACAAGATTCTACAATTCCTGTCTATCCTGAGCCACCCTCTGGATGTCCTCTGTGTTGTTAATTCCCATAATATATAATCCCTCTCCAAGTACAGTTTGAGGGAGGATTTCTTCCAGTTGGCCCCTGTCACGGGGTGCTCTACTCATGGCTGTAGTGCCTCCTTCTGGCTGCATCTGGGGATTAGCCCTGCCAAGCCAACCCCATTTCCTGTGGTTGCACTCTGTCACTCTCTCTCTCGGGACTCGAATGATCCCAGTTTGTGGTTTGGTCCTTGGTCAGGTAATTATAGTTTTGTGTGAGTGAGAGAGAGAGAGACACTCTCTCTCTCTCTCTCTCTCACACACACACACACACACACACACACTTTCTCTCGGGACCCACCGTCCCAGGCAATCTTCCCATTCACCGCTTCTTAATGGTGCCACTTCCCCAGTGGCTGGCAGGGGAACCCAAGTCCACTCTCTACACGGGGTTCCAGCCCAGGGACCTACAACACACAGCCAAGGTCTGCACAGTCTTCAACCTTACTGCTGTATCCATGGACCACTTCCTACCTTGTCTCCTCTCACCCTGAGAGTGACTACAGCCTCACTCTCTGTATCCCCTATCTGCCCCCCCAATGCTGGGCTTTATATGGGCCCCTTCAGTTCCCGTCCAGCTGAGTCTCGTCTCTAATTAGTGCTTGCTCCCTGGCTTCTCCCCCAGGTGCAACCAAGGCAGTTAATTTGCCCAGCTAGCCACCTTAACCCCTTCAGGCTTTGTGTGGGGTGGACACCCCCATCACAGCCCCTTTTGCACATTCCTCCAGCTGCCCAATGGCACACCGGCCATGGCAGACATGCTGGCCTTACCCTTCACACATCTCAAACATTTCCACCTTCTTTTTGGGGGTCAGTTGGGTTTAGTGGGCTGATTAATTAAGTCTTCCTGCCGATGCTGCTTTGGAGCCCCTACAGGAACGTGCAGCTGAATACAATACAGTTGGGTGTGCTGGAGCAGATAGCTCCCTGCACTGATCTTCATTGAGAAGGGAAACTCCACAAAACAGCCGTGAATAGTGCATAGAATTAGGATGAATTAAAACCACAGCCAATGGGAGCTGAGGGGGGAGGCGGCAGTCCCTGTGGGTGAGAGCAGCGTGTGGAGACTCCTGGCCCCCACGCCTAGGAGCCAGACCTGCTGGCCACTTCCGGGGTGCAGTGCAGAGCCAGGACAAGCAGGGAGCCTGAAATAGCTCTGCTGTGCTGCTGACCAGGAGCTGCCTGAGATAATCCCGCACCCCAACCCTCTGCCCCAGCCCAGAGCCCCCTCCCACACCCTGAACCCCTCATCCTTGGCCCCACCACAGAGTCTGCACCCCCATCCCAGAGCCCATACCCCCTCCTGCACCCCAACCCCCTGCCTCAACCCGCAGCCCCCTCCCACACCCCAAATTCCTCATCCCCAGCCCAGAGCCTGTACCCCCCAGCTGGATCCCTCATCCTCTCCTGCACCCCAACTCCCTGCCCCAGCCCAGAGCCCCATCCCACACTCTAAACCCCTTATTTCTTGTCCAATCCCAGAGCCCACATCCCCAGCCCAGAGCCTGTACCCCCTCCTGCACCCCAATCTCCTGCCTCAACCTGCAGCCCCCTCCCACACTCCGAATCCCTCGGCCCCACCCCTAACCTGGAGCCCCCTCCTCCATCCCAAACCTCTCATCCCTGGACCCACCCCAGAGCCCGCACCCCCAGACTAGAGCCTGTACCCCCTCCTGCACCCCAATCTCCTGCCTCAACCCACAGCCTCCTCCTGCATCTCCAGCCCAGAGCCTGTACTGCCAGCTGGATCCATCATCCTCTCCCACACCCCAACTCCCTGCCGCAGCCCAGAGCCCCCTCCCACACTCTAAACCCCTCATTTCTGGCCCCACCCCAGAGCCTGCACCCCCAGTTAGAGCTCTCACCCCATACCCCCTGCTCCAGCACAGTGGAAGTGAGTGAGGGTGGGGGAAAGCAAATCTCCGGGGGGGGGGGGAAATGTAGTGAGCAGGGGATGGGGACTCAGGGGAGGGGCAGAGTGTTCGGTTTTGTGCGATTAAAAAGTTGGCAACCCTAACATACCTGTGTTAGTGTCCCTGTGACCCATTGGACAGGGCGCTAGTGCCATGCTTTGCTGACAATAAACCTATCCAAGCACCTTCATCATTGAACTGAGCCAGTGATCCTTCTTTATGATCTATTGAATCAATGTGCTGCTCTCTCTGCTAGTGCAGCTAACACCGGAGCTCCAAGAATAGCAGCACTAGCAGCATTAACAACTCTGCAGCATCACCAACTCTCTGTAGCACTAACAGCAGCATCCTGTAATACAGCAGTAGCCAGTGTTAAAAACAGGGTCTAACTTCTTTGCTGGTGTATTCAGCAGAGCAGCAGCAAAATGCCAATGCTGTTGATGGCAGAGTGGACAGGTCCGCACTCCACTTTGATGTAACCAGCTTGCTGAGAATGTTGTTTCGCATGCTACCCTTGGCTTTCGTTTTCTCAATGTAGGCCCTAAAGGAGAGTGTGCAGTCAAAAGTAACACCAGGGTATAAGGGATCTGTAGAATAAGTAAGGTTTGTCCCAAGCTAGATGATGTTTTGAGGTTGCATTTGGCCTTTCAGTTTTTGAGATGGAATGCTCTGTCTTGCATTTTTGCTTGGTTTGCATGCAGTGGCTGGCTACATTGTACTTGTCTAGGGTGTTAAGTGCATGCAGCAGAGCAATCTCTAATATGCCAAACTCCTTGTGCTGTGTGGAGACGCACAGATCATCTGAGCAGATAAAGCACTTTGGGCCAGAGTAGCTTGGCTTGTAGTTTCTGTAGATATTGAATAACAGGTGCTTAGACACTGCCTTGTGGGAAGTTTCAGAGTAGCAGTTGTGTTAGTCTGTATCCGTAAAAAGAACAGGAGTACTTGTGGCACCTTAGAGACTAACAAATTTATTAGAGCATAAGCTTTCGTGGAAGTCATTCTTCTGTTGTTGCCATCAGCTCCATTTGACACAAAAGTTCATAAATCTTCTCTTCTCTAGTATGGTCTCTATTAACTACATATAGTGTTGGTTCTTTTTTAACATTAGTATCTTGGCAAGGAGGGCACAATGATTGACTGTATCATATGTGGCAGTGGGTCGAGAGAAGAGAGGTGTGCAGAGGGCCAATGTATATGTGACCCTTCAGGCAAAGAGCAGGAGCGTATCTGATGTGGAAGGCAAACTGAATCCAGCAAAAGGATCTGAAAAGGAGATGGTCATGACTGATGGATCCAGGGCCAGATGCTCTTTGAAAATTGCTCACAAACAGGTGTGAGTATCAACAGCCATTCACATAAATTGGGAATGTTGGCAGGTGCAGAAGGAAAGAAAAAAGGGAAAGTGTCGGAATGAAGAATGAGGCTGACCAGGAGCCCTGGAGAGGCAGAGTGATGATGTTAGAGATATGTGAGACTCTGAAATATTATGTCCTTTATTAACCAGCTGTATTTTGCAAGTAGGACTGAAGAAGTAATTACTCCATTCACTTCAATAGACTTTTTCCTGCCTCCACTGCAGGAGATGGTTGTTACTGGGAACACAAGCAGAACTGTACCGAAAGTGTAAGAGAGCCAAGGTGGATGGACCCACCTTGTCTCTCTCATATCCTGGGATCAACGTGACTACAACAACACTCCAAAGTGTAAGTCAAGCATCTTGGTTCTAATGAAACTTATTTTGTTGTCATAGACCTATTATAATCACAGCTAGGGGAAAACACTGTATTCCAACAAACAGCCTTAAACCTCTCTCTCCCTATAACACACATGCCTACAATATGAAATCCCACACTTAGTCAACATAATGACAGGTGGAACCCATTTGTACAGTGCTTGGAAGATAAGGGTCTTCATTTCATGTGTGCATTGCCTCTTATTAGTTACAGGTCATTCAGTCACAAAATGTTTCTAACACCTAACACAAACCAATTATGACAGTGCTTGCTATGTGAGAATGAAAGTGTTATAGTCTCTCTGTCGGGAGACAAGCACTGGTAAAGAGATCTTGATTAATACGCAATTCGGCCTAATCTGATTTGTGCCCGGCAGAGCAGTCTTTGTTTTGGAGTTTGAAAAGTAGGCTGTAGAATCTCCAGAGCGGTTCTCATTTCTGAAAGTGACAGAAGTATAGACTGTTCCTGAAAGGATGAATGCAGGAAGACTCTATTCTGTTTGATGTGCCATCTTATGTCTGTTTTTACTGCATTTAAAAATTCCATTTCATTATGTTCATAAAAGCCGAATCTATCACGCTGCGGAGCCTAACAGCTGTGTTGCATACAGATATTATACCCAGAGGCAAAACTCTTTTATGGGGTATCTCATGGGATCAGATAGAGAAGCTTCAAATGTTACAACTAAACAGTAGTTGGAATGACAAATATTTGTGACATAGACATGTATTCAGACTTTTCACTTTTTATTTATAAATGAAGTCTATAAAATATGTAGGTTGCTTAGACTCAAATGCTTTGTACTGCACAAACCAAAATGTATTACCTTCCTTTTACGGCAACATAATAATCTGTTAAAGCAGACAATTTAATCCAGGTTAGCATCAGAGTATCGTAAGGTTAGGTTTAATATTTATTATACTTCCTAACCTGAATCTAAAGTAACTGCAATTCCTGGTCCCTTAAACACTGGAAATTCACGTGACATTTGGTTGAGATCCCTCGTGATTTGATTTTAAGATGGCCAGCCCAATTTGGATCGATCAAAAAAAGTGATCTACATCTTTTCCCATCTCTTGAAAGGAGGTTTCCATTATCTTTTTTTCGTCCCTCCAAATTTGCTGGACTCAGACACAACTGTTTGTGTGGCTTTCTAACCCAGCTAAAAACATGAAAATGCCTGAAATCTCACAAGAAAGTTTTTTTCTTATGGGAGTTTCAAGCCTGGTTTTCAGCTGGTTGCTGTGGTGGGTGCACGGTGGTTTATAGTGACAGAGACAAATTTTCAAAATGGTGGCCTCAATTTTGCAGATGCAATTTGCACCATCAAATAGAGAAGTGAAAAATGTACCCCACAGTAGCTAGTTTTTCATTGCTGTTGGCTGCTTACATTGCTTAAAAACCATATTCAACAGTAGAAGTAAACATAGAGATCACTGATTTCTATCCATGTTAATTAGGCCATTAAACATCTGTAGTGCATTAAACAGAAAAAACTAAACATACACATATAATGACATGGAGGCTAATATAAAATGTTAAATAAATACATATATGCTTACTTATGTTTTTTGCAATTTTTCCTTTTATTCTAATAATTATTTACAATTAAGTTGATGAATTCAGACAGACTTCTGATTTGACTTTGGCCAGATCCCGACTGTAACATGGGTGTAAATAAATATTTGCCTATCTGAGAAAAGTGCTGTGAGGATAGATAGATAGATAGATAGATAGATAGATAGATAGATAGATAGATAGATAGATAGATAGATNGATAGATAGATAGATAGATAGATAGATAGATAGATAGATAGATAGATGGCAATAGTGAGACCTAGTAGTTAGAGTGGAGATCAAAGTCGGGTATAGGGTTGGGACTGAGAAAAGGGTAGTGCTGGAACCGAGATACGGGGACAGGCCAGGGTCAGAACCAAGATCAGAGTTGGTTGACAAGCCAAAAACAACTCTGAGGCCGGGATACAGGTGCAGGCCAGAGGTCAAAGCTGTGTGGTCAGAAGCCACGAACAGACCAAATCAGCACCATAGTCAGAGTCCAGGTACAGGCCAAAGGTCGAAGCTGGGTGGTCAGAGTCCGAGAGAGTCAGGAGGCAGAGATAAGGCTGGAGCAGGTCAGTAATAGCGGTGGAGCAAGGTCAGAATAGGGCAAGGACAAGACTGAAACAGGGCTTTGGCAAGGCTGGGGCAGGCAAAGGAACTGGACCTGGAGCAGGCTGCGAGTTGAGAGAATCCTATACACTGCAAGGCAGCAGGAGGGTTCCTGGCTGGGTAGTGCTGTTGCACAGACTGATCTGAAGCTCTGGCAAGATTGGGGAAATAACTGAGCCTGGGGTTCATCTGAGTTCATCAACTAAATCATCCCAGCCAGGGCTTTGTCAAGCCTGACCTTAAAAACCTGTAAGGAAGGAGATTCCACCACTTCCCTAGGTAACCCATTCCAGTGCTTCACCACCCTCCTAATGAAATAGTGGTTCCTAATATCCAACCTAGACCACCCCACTGCAACTTGAGACCATTGCTCCTTGTTCCGTCATCTGCCACCACTGAGAACAGCTGAGCTCCATCCTCTTTGGAACCCCCCCTTCAGGTAGTTGAAGGCTGCTATCAAATCCCTCCTCACTCTTCTCTTCTGCAGACTAAATAAGCCCAGTTCTCTCAGCCTCTCCTCATAAATCATGTGCCCCAACCCCCTAATCATTTTTGTTGCCCTCCACTGGACTCTCTCCAATTTGTCCACATCATTTCTGTAGTGGGGGGCTGAAAACTCGACGCAATACTCCAGATGTGGCCTCACCAGTGCTGAATAGAGGGGAATAATCACTTCCCTCGATCCGCTGGCAATGCTCCTACTAATGCAGCCCAATATGCCGTTAGCCATCTTGGCAACAAGGGCACACTGTTGACTCATATCCAGCTTCTCGTCTACTGTAATCCCCAGCTCCTTTTCTGCAGAACTTCCGCTTAGCGAGTCGGTCCTCAGCCTGTAGCAGTGCATGGGATTCTTTCGTCCTAAGTGCAGGTCTCTTGTTGAACCTCATCAGATTTCTTTTAGCCCAATCCTCCAATTTGTGTAGGTCACTCTGGATCCTTTCCCTACCCTCCAGCATATCTACGTCTCCCCCCATCTTAGTGTAATCCGCAAACTTGCTGAGGGTGCAATCCATCCCATCATCCAGATCATTAATGAAGATGTTGAACAAAACCAGCCCTGGGACAGACATCTGGGGCACTCTGCTTGATACCGGCTGCCAACTAGACATTGAGCCGTTGATCACTACCCATTGAGCCTAACGATCTAGCCAGCTTTCTATCCACCTTACAGTCCATTCATCCAATCCATACTTTTTTAACTTGCTGGCAAGAATACTGTGAGAGACCATATCAAAAGCTCTGCTAAAGTCAAGATATATCATGTCCACTGCTTTCCCCATGTCCAGAGAGCCAGTTATCTCATCATAGAAGGCAGTCAGATTGGTCAGGCATGACTTGCCCTTGGTGAATCCATGTTGATTGTTCCTGATCACCTTCCTCTCCTCCAAGTGCTTAAAAATGGATTCCTTGAGGACCTGCTCTATAATTTTTCTGGGGACTGAAGTCTTTGTGGGAAGGGTATGTTAGTGCAGCAGGGTTGTTGCTGCATGCCTGAGCAGTGTTGGAGAGGCACCTATTGAGGCTCTGGGGATGTAAAGGGACCCCCCAGCCTAAGGGGAAGGGCCATTGGACCCAGGCATCAAAAGATTCTGGGGGACAACAAATGAAAAACAGGGGCGGGAGGGTCACAGGTTCAAAAGCAGAGATCCAGAGGGAGAAACCAAGCAGAGAACCCCAAATAGTACCTACTGCTCCCTGAAGGTGTCCAGGAAGCCAGTGGACATGGCCCAGAGGAACTCTGCCTGGTTCTGTTGGAGGGGCAGCTGAGCGAGCAGCCCTGATTTGGCTGCGGGTTTGCGTCACAGATAGATACTGAAAGTAATATCATAATTTTAGCTTAGCTACTCTTTCTGTCCCTTCCTGTTAGTTTCTTTGTTAATGGACCATTGCAAGAAAGGACTAGAAGTGAACAAATATCACTGAGCAGCTTAATTCCAATGAGGAGAGTACATATATGCTCACCAAAATGACAGTATTTCTCTAGTTAGTGCCAGCTAACAAGAAAGTGTCTCTCGACAAAAATCAAATGGTCTGGGAAATGCCTACAAATAATTTAAATCAGACTAGCAGTACCCAACGTAATGAAGTACGTGTTCCTCAGAGCTAAGAAAATGAACCACCCTCTGAGTTCCAGTATATCTACTTTCTACAGTCAATGTGAGTAAAGTTGGTATTGTAACCAATAGGTCAGCAGCAGCTGAGTAGCAGCCGTTGCAGAATCAAGATCCAGAGAATCTTTTAAACTGAAGATACAGCACTTCTACTCAATATATGAAGGGTAAAAAAATCCTGTAGGAAAACATTGCGTAGAACATTTACCTTACCACAAAACTTGCCATTTGTTTATTAGGGTATAGTATGCAATATTCTATGTTGAATTTTTGTATTAAAAGGGCTGCATAAAAGCTTATGTTCTTATGGGTTTAAAGTCCTAATCTGCAGAAGCAGCCCTATAGTTTGCACCCACATCTGACAGCATTCAGAAATGTAAATACCTGACACTATCCATCAAAGTGCTAACAAAATACGGCTGCAATTATTTTCGGGAGCTAAACTGGAGACAAGCTGAGGTGCTATTGGAAATCAGAACCTTAATCCATAAAACATACATTTAACAAAGGAAATAGCTAATTATTTAATTGTAATCAGAAATTCAATAAGGACATTATTCAAATTAGGGATCAAACAAGTGCAATGTTAATAGTATAAATTAAAATATTTCTAGGGTCTTTGAACCAGATTCTGATTTCATTACACTAGTGTAAACCTGCAGTAATTCCACTGGTGTTAACAGGTTTACCAAAGGCGGACTATATATGACTATCAAAATAAGCACTAAATAACATGAAATAGTATGTGGAAAAACCTGTTATGGAGAATCTTCTCTAGGTGGAGCTAGTTAGCAATGTGCATGTAAATAGGCATTGGACTTTCAAAGGATGTTATCGGGTCTTGCTTTGAAAGCAGTCTCTTCCTAACCAAATTTAAATGAAGCACAAACAGACTATTTAGCCATCACTATGCATGTTACTTATATTCAGTATTACTCATCACTGCAAATAAAAAGCAGAATAAAGATGATTTAAGTATTTCTACTTGCAAAGTGGATAAAAATCGTATCTTCTTACTCAACAAATCTGCTGTTTACCCCAATATTTGCTTCATGCCACTGACAAAAATAATTTTTAGTCCTCTTCGCATTGTACAGGCAACACAACAGGAGTGCGTGTTGGAGACTTTTCCGGTTCATGCTTTTTTAATGGAGTCTAAGCTTCAAAGTTAATGAAGGCACAGATTACAGGCACAGATATTACCTCTAGTTACACTTGCGCAGCCTCACTAAATAATTGGAAAAATAGGCTTAATAACGGAAGGCAGAATTTAACCGCAAAATCTTTAGCACAGCTGCTGATGTACAAGCTGAAAAGAACCCAGCTTAACTCTCAGAACACAAAATGGGATTGCAGGGCTAGCAAATGTGAAAACCACTTGTCAGTTTAGCAGATTTAATCAGGAGTCACCGGGAAACAACATGGAAGGACCAAGATGCCATTTAAAGAGTGGCTTTTTGGAGTTTAAGTGTACTGTAAATGAAAAATATTATTTTTATTATCGACTAGATGCACATATAATAGTTAAAAACCTGCACTTAATATTAATAAAAAATAGACTCCCCCCCCCCCCAAACAAGTAAAGTCTTTAACGTACATTTATGGCACTTCTAATTCTTGGACTTATTTTTCAAACGATAAAAGTGATGATGTCTCAACTGTTATTACTTCCTGTGCTAACAGTTGGCTCAAAAATGTTTTGATTGCTTTTTTGTTGTACGGGGTAAAATTAGTAGAAATCTACCTGCCCTAATCAAAATAAGACCAGATAGCAATCTTGATATTTTACCCAGATCTGTTTCTATGCAGTTAAATAAATCCTAGCATATTTTTGTGAAGAGGAGAGTTTATCTGTACGCCATTACTATCCACGTGAGAGTTTGCAGTTGTGTACACCCTCACCTCAACCTTGAGTATTTGTAACAACACTATAAATAAAGGATGCAGTGGCAGGCAACAGCAGGAGAAGATTGAAAATGTTTATAGTGGATTAGCTGCTTCATAACACACCATTTTCTATCACTTCATTTTCATGAATCAACATTTCTAATATTAATCATTAACAGAGAGAAACAGTAAAAACACAGCAGGGACAGAAGAACATTTATGTCTAAAATGAGTGATGTACAGTAGCTTATAAAGAAGTTTAGTTAACAAATATGGTGCACAGATGGTGCTCTGGAGACAAGAAAAACTATCATACACTGTGCACACACACACACACACTAGTCAGAAATGCCAAAAACTGTGGGCTAGATCCTGAAGCTTTCACTCCCGCTAGTCTGGCAAACTCCCATTGTCATCAGCGAGTTTGTCATCAGATGAGTTCAGTGTGAAACTTCTATCATCCTGCACATCAGTACACATATCAGCGGAGGCTGTGGGTAAAAATCGTGCCAGGTGATTTCTTATACATTTAAGAAAATTATTTAGATCGTCTTGAGTGAAAGTTGATACATTTCTTTCATTGATAATTTGTAACATAGGCCTTGTCTTCCCTTGGAACAAAAAGTTGTGTTCCTGAGTTAGTGAATTTCAGTTATTTCCCAGTAAAATCCTAGTGAAGACAAGGTGTACTGTAGTTTGTGCATGAGTTAGTAGATTGAGCTAAAGATTAGGCTCTCCCATAGTCTTGAACTTGACCTGAAAACTTGTGCATAAAGTACAAACTGCCTTGGCCACTTTATTTAGCCAACTCAAGGAAAAAACCTAGAGTTAAGAACATGGCTTTTTTTCCCTGTAAGGCCACAGACAAAGACTGGCACATGTGTATTTGAAGAACTCTTCATTCAATGTAAGATTTATTCAGAGTACACTCTACAATATCCATTTACATTTCTTCATTGCAGTCCTCTTTCACAAATCTGGAAGATGGCCAGAAAGTGGTAGGTACATATATTTCCTATACTTTATTTTATTATAACCCCACTAGTCCTCACTCCACAAATATATTCCTCCTTTCAATGTGTAAGGATTTGTGTACATAATTCCCATTACCATTAATTTGAGGCAAGCATGTGAACCCCTGCACAGCCTGATGAATATACCTCTAAATTGATTTCTGGGATTTCATTGTCATTGGCTGAAGGGTTTGTTGATGTTGGGTGTATGTTGTTCTCTTACCTTGAAACCATTCTGCCATCTCTGACAGGCTAACCAAATCCTATGGTTGAAAGAATATTCTAACTAGAGAAACTCCTACTCAAACTGAGACACATCTAATTTCTAGTCTTAAATATTGGGGTACTTCAAAATGATTCCTCTGCAATACAGCAGGAAGTCTTAATCCACTTGACCAGCAAGTGTAATAGTTAAACAGTTTAAGTGTGTTAAAATGAAGTGGGATTTTTGTATATATTATCAAACAACAGGAAATTCTTCAATTTTCCTCATTTTATATGCTACGAGTGTAGTTATGAAGCAACTTAATATCATTAACTCATTTCTAGATAAAAATAAAACCCAGTTTTGATTGAGAAATTACAATCTAACTCACATTTTGCTATTCTTCAAGAAAAGAATCTCTGTTCAGGAAAGAACTTAAGCACACACTTAAATCCCATGGTCTTCACTGCAATTTAAGCTTAAAGTTAAGCCTGTGATTAAGGGCTTTCTTTATCAGAGCCTAACAGAAAATGCTGTTACCTATCCATGCACTCAAGGACAACTCTCATCTGTTCTATTAGTTATAGACAATTGTTTACGTGTGTTTATAGAATTATATTTGTACAAGAACAGAGCTTGTTTTTTTTTAAATATCTGCTTTGCTATAAGCAAGTTATTTATCTTGTCTCACTTCTAGCCTTCACATTTTTACTGGGGATGTATGGGTAGATCATAATAGCGGTGACAGGTCCATTATAATCTATCATATAAACATGTATCCTGACACATTTTAAAATGTACATTAATTACTTGATGGCCAGTGTAAATCTCTCGTGACATTTCATGATATAGAGTGTCATAAGGTTCAAATGGGATACATAATAATAAAGTTTTCATATGGAATATGCAGAAGACGTGATAGTGTTAAAATGTAAATAACTCAGCTGGTTTGGAATGGTGAAAGGTTGCTCAAGGGGCCTAATCTAAATTATAGCCAAGAATTCTGCAGTACTACATTTTAAAAAATGTTTTGGAATTACAGGACCAGAAAAAATGGTCTGTAGCCAATGGATGTATATTTCTATACTGCCTTACAACAGACTCTCTATTGTGAAAGTAATTTTCATTTTAATATTCTATGTAATCCCTCTGAGAACAGCAGATTTGTATTCTGTCATACAACACCGAGGAAGACTTGAATACAGCCATGATAGCAAATTCCGAGCAATTTCACTAGTATCTCTACTACTTATGTGGATACAGAATCTTGAAAATGAAAGCACTGCAAGGAAGAAGGTCCCATTATCTAGTAGCTTTAGCAATAGACCAGGAATCAGAACTGGACTCAATCCCCAGCTCTCTCACTGATTCATTGTGGGCACGATCCAAAGCCCATTAAAGTCATTGGAAAGACTCCCATTGACATCAGTGAGCTTTGGACCAGGCCCTGAGTGACCACAGACAAGTCACAACCTCTCTGTGCCGCAATTTCTCCAACTGTAACATTGGAACGCTTCCCTCAGGAGTGTGCTATCTGAGGCATACTTCATATTTGTAAATTTCCATGAGATTCTTGGATGGGAGATGTGACAGAGGGTGCAAAGTATTCTCATTATTATTACAACCAAAGGTCTAGATTGTGAATCCCTTACTAACATTGGTGAGCAGTTTGTCATAGGAATAGCCCCAAGGAAGTCAAGCCAGAACTACCGATGTGAGTAATTGTTCACTCATGTATGTAAGGTATTTACAATCTGCTCCTAAGAATTTACCAGCTCATAATTATATTCCAGCTAAGTGGGTGAAAAAGATTTGAGTGCAAGGATGATTATTTTCACGATAATGTATACTGTAATCTACTCAAGATACCCAGTATATCTCATAAGATATTATCTAGTAAGAGCCACTTCAGATATATTTATATCTGTATGAGAAGAACCATAAGGAGAAACATTAACAAGGGCCAAGGGGGAGACAAAGAGAATGTTGCAAGCTTGCTCAGCACTAAAAGAAGTGGTTGACATTTCAGAGGCATCGCTATGTATAAAAGGCATGATGTCAGGCATAGTGAGATGTTATCCCTATCTTGCGCTCCTATTAATTGTGTAGCTCCATGCATTTTGTGTGGATTAAGTTTAAGAAAAGTCATCTAAACAGTCCCAAATCTGCTGTTTGTTAGGTATGCTCTTTAACATTTTTTTTTAAATACCTGATGTGTTAAGAGAGTGTATTCTGTGCCTGAGGAAATTATTTTTACAGTGTTGCAGGACTGAGGAGAGACTTCACTCACCCATTATTTCATCATTTATCTTTCTATTCTGATGGAATTTCTCATTCAAACATTCTTTCTCATTCTCTGTCTCTAGCATGTGTGTTTCCTGCTATTGATTCATCAAATACATTGTCAGACTGTGGGGCATAGTCTTTTCTGTCAATAAGAAGACATCACTTGCAAATTAATCTAATATACAGCTGGTTCTTGTTTCAGACTTTTTAAATGTGGAGGCGGGGGGACATGGACTTGCATGATTTAGACATTCAAGGAAAACTTCTCAAATTTAGGTGACTAAAATTAGGCGTCTAAATTCAATAGGCATAGACCCTACTGAGTTTAATGTGAAACTTAGATGGTCTACAGCTGTGAAGTTGAGGACACCTATTAAGAAACATAAAACAAGGATTTAAGGAGCTATGGTAGACACCCAAGTTTGGAATTTTTGACCCCTTGACCTAATTCTACACCCACTGAAATCAATACATTTCAATCAGAAAGGGCTAAAGTGGTTTAGGGGAAGTTAGAACTGACTCAAACCTCACACGCAAACTCTAACTGAACTTTGCACATGAAGGTCAAAAAGGTTGCTTTCATTTGCATCTGAAATTCTGGGCCAGAAGAGGAAGAATCAAAATACTACACAAAAAGATCTTCTTGGGGTATTTCATCCAGACAAGGAGGACATTACACAAATCTAATGTGAAAACCTAATATACAGACCAATGCTGTCTCAAGATGTTCAAATAAGTTTTGCTTAAGCATCCAAATTTCTAGGGTGGTCATCCAAACCACACCTTTTGAGGATCATCTATCAAAGTTCTCAAGACTTCAGACACCACAGTTGATGGAGGTATTTAGGAAGGATCCGTGTGGGGCCCTGCATCTAAAGAGGACCAGTATGGCAGTGAGTCAGAGAGAAACCAAGTCTTTATGAGAGACCTCACTGGAGAAGACTAAGAACACCACTGAATGGGGAAAACTGGGAATAAGAGGGATGCAGGGCTGTAGATGAAGATCAAAGAGTGAAAGGAAGTGGGAATCTGTACAAAGGGCCCAACAATAGGGACTGTCTTTTTGTGGTGTGTTTGTACAATGCCTAGCAGAATGGAGTCCTAGTATGACCGGGGCTCATAGGCACCATTGTAATACAAATAAACAACAATAATGGAAGGAAGCACAATTTTGTTCGATCCTGGCTCCATTTGATCTTAATTGAACCCTATCGATTAAACACACTGGCCCTGGGGCAAAGAGGCAGAAAGAGAATGGGGCCATCCCTCCATGTCTCCTGCTGCACCAGCCAGGAGAGCTAACCCAGCCTGCATCAGGGAGGAGAGAATTACTCGCCCTCTTCAAGACACTATGCCAGCCTGAGGTCTTATGGAGGTCCCAAAGGGGTCTGTGTTCTGTAGTTTACTGCCAGGCTTAACCCCACAGTGACAAGTTTGAAATGATCGTCAAATTAACAGATCATCATATAGACTGCTTATTTGAGGCAGTAGTTCTGTGGATAGAGCGGCTATGATGAATAAAAAAAGCATCTTGAATGAGACCAGCAATTCTCTTTCCATGAATGTCACCTAAGTGCATAACTGAGTTAAATATGAAGACACAGAATCAGTCAGCAGCAGAGAGAGGCTTGAATGGCTTCAACATACACACTCAGTAAAAAGATTAAATACATGTTAACACTGAAGAGGCAGCGTGCATCACTTTCTAGGTTAGAGACCTCCTGCTTATAGTTTCTTGGCTACATTCACTTACACACTTAAACCATTAATGGCAGTGCTAACCAGAGCAGTGCTGCCTGGAGGTGAAATACCGACTGGAATGGGACAGTGGTGGTGAGATAGCTGCAATATCCCGTCCATCGAGGAAACTGCCCAAGATCAGTGTGCAGCAAAGCACTTCCTAAAAGTTCTTTGTTTGGTTTTACTCTTCCATTCAATCCCTTAAAAGCATGAAAGTTATTTCCCTGCTGGTTTTGCATATTTGAATTGAGCAAGCATGTATTCCACCCCCCAGCTCCTTTATTTCACCATCCTCAATGCCTGCACCTCTCTAAGATCATAGAAAGGATGGGCACATTTTCTTGGATGAATTTCCAGCTCCATTGAAGACAATGGGATTTCACCCCTTGTGTTCCCTCTGCACTGACATGTCAGCTGAGGGGGAAAAGAGGCACATAAGGAATGTCTCTATAAGTGCCAACTGGTGCTTGATGGGAGACCTGAATACAAACAAGCAGGAAATGACAGGACAACATATCCCACAGCAGCAAGAGAGAGGATCATCAGGGCTTACTCAGGTGTCAGAACTATCAGCTTTCAGATCCAGTTAGGTGGACAGAGATGAAGTGGAGACAAGGCCCACAGTGGGTCCACAGATTCAGGAAACCTGTTGATACTAGTGCAGAATGCACAGGCATGATTGTGCACAAATTGTAGTAGTAGAAGATTTTTCACTTATGAGCACGTGTTGAAAATTTAAACTTAAACTCCAGAAAACCCCCATCTTATTTTAAGAGATATGTTAAAATCTGAGGCTAAACTACCTGTTAGTGTCCCTTTAAAGTGAGCCAATGTGAACAAGCATATTAGTCTATGAACAAATCTGAAAACGCAATTTTCTGAGCTAACTGCCTGAAGCAATTTCTGAGACAATTTTCTACAACAGAGCAGAAACTTGCATGACTCAAAAGATAAAACAATCTGGATAAACTAATGTTTCAAACTTTTTCTTGCTTTCATTCTTCTGCCATGCTTATGTTTGTCTACTTGCATTTTTTTTCTGAAGTAGCCAATTTATACCTTTGAAAAGACTTTAAAAAATCCAACAGTATCTGGAAAGGGGAAAAACATTTGCTCCAACACTTTTTAAGCTTAAAATAAAATTGCACCTCATTATCTGAACATCTGGGATACTCAAAAGTGAACTGCTTGGATTATTTAACAATAAAATTGTCAGATGACAGTTCTTCATTGAAGTCATCACAGACTGAACACATTTTCCCAGAAATAACTTTTTCTACATCAGTGAGTCTTCTCACCTGATTTATTTTTCCATCATATCTACTGATGAGCCCCACCAAACTGGTGGTCCATAATATATTGTTTGTTCCATATTCCAGATTTTTACCCAACTTTTCTTTCATTAATCAAAATCTCTCCTAAATGTTAAAAAAATAAATAAATATTTGAATATTTTTGAGTGGTTAACCTATGTGGCTTAAATTCAAATTAAAAAATTAAATAAAGCAAACATTGTTAATAAAAATACAAACCAATATATTTCTATTTTAATACTCATTTTAAGTTTTTCCTCTTAAGTTAAAATGTGTCATTAAGAAACTCCTATAAAAGTAAAGTAATAGAAATGAAAGAGGGGGAGAAACTATTATTTTAACTTTGCCATCACCTGCCTATGCAGAATTGCCCTTAAAACTGGATGTTTTTCCCCACTCTACTTTTAAATGTCTCAGCAGCCTTGGAGATTATTTCATTGTTTGTAGTCTTGATAGGAAATGTTCTCTGGTATTTTCTTTTGTTCAGTTTCATTTCATTACTCCTAGATACAGTACATTCACTTCAATGGCCAAAAAAATCCAACTCACCACCGGGCATTTATTGGAATATGACTGTTTTCAAAATATTTCTCTCCTTCTGATTATCTGTGGTCCAGGTTGTTTTTCCTTACAGATTTTGTCCAATGTGTTACTGAGTTCTAAGCTAAATCCAATTCTGTTAATTGTTTCAGGATATTCCTAACCCCTCTCAGTTCCTTTGTTTTATTCCTCTAACCTCACTAAACTTTGAAACTTAAAAAAAAGATATTATTTTCTTAAATTGTCCTTGGCTCCTTGAGAATGAGCAATCTGCCGTGAACTGAAAGAGCCACTGAAAAGATACCACAGGGTATTAGACTGGAAAGACAAAAAGGAACTAGTAAATAGAGACCGGGAAGAAACCATCTGCAAGATGAATACTCAAGAGCCCATCTCGCCTTTATTCTCTCACCATCCATCCAGTCATCTGTTCCCCTCTATGAATTTGTAATGTGCTATCTACCATAGCATCTAGTTACCAAATACAAGGGTAAGTAGAAGCATAAATTGGTGTCCTATTAGAACAATATTCCTTTCCCCTCCCAATGAGAGGGTTAGATCTGAAATATTATTTGCAGAGATGGATTACACAGGAAAAGGTGGAATGGAAGAAGTGCCAACTGGCCATTTGGGATACTACTCAGGCCTGGGAGCAGTGTGAGAAAGGTGGTGTGTCCTGCATGTACCTATGAGTCTCTGTCAATTGCAGCATCTCTGGTGATTGTAGAATTTTGGGAGAGGCGTGGGGAGAAAGATGGCAGTCTAGGTCCTAGCCCACATCTTGAAGTAGGTCTTATCACGTAGAGAGAGAAGGCATAGAATGTGAACCTGCAGACAAATATGCTATCCTTGGTTTGTGTTACTTAGGATTCAGGCTGCTACAGGCAAAGTATCAGAGGGGTAGCCGTGTTAGTCTGAATCTGTAAAAAGCAACAGGACCCTCTGTTGCTTTTTACAGATTCAGACTAACACGGCTACCCCTCTGATACTTTACACCATGCAAGGCAGTGCATTTAGCCGTATGGAATGGAAATCTATCAACCTCATGAAGAAACTTGCACAAATACAGACAGATATCATCTTCCTTTCCAAATGCAAACGGATGGACATCATACCAAATGGACTGAAGGTGAAAAATCCATTGCTATCTACATACTGCACTGACCACAGTGAGAGATTATGCCATACATTATCAAAGAAACTGAGGAACCACCTGATCAGCATCCTATACAGCAAACAGAAAAACATGGTGCCACAGGACCCTCTGTTGCTGCTACATGCAGTACAGATAAAACTTCCTTGAGGCCTTCACAGCCATCCAAAATAACAAAGCCATGGGCTATGTCCCTATGTGACTGATTGAAAATGGAAAGTCATTCCTGGCCACTGTTGCTTTCTTAGTGTCTGAGACCAATGTAGTCAATAGACAGTGAAATCTCTACACTATAGAAATGAAAACCTCAGCACTTTCCGAAGTTCTACACTTCCACTGAATCTAGGGATTAAAGGGAAGCAGGAAAAACCTGCTATCATTTAGAAATGTCACCTTGAAATAATGTGAGTGAGACTGGGGACACAGCTCAATTATAACTGTGTACAGCTTTGCTAAGTGAGAGAACTGTTGTAGAGCAGCATCCCAGTGAACAGAAATGATATGCCAGATTATGTTTAGTCTGTTTTTTTATTGTACTTGCTCTTTTCTTTTGCCCTTTCTTCAGTGGCAGATAATAATAGCCTCCACTTCCCTCCTAGATGCAAGAGGAGACTTGTTGAGACAATTGAGTCCATAACTTTTGCCTGCTTGGGAATTAACCATAAGAAGTAGGTCAAATTATTTTCAATAACGAATGTTACAAACAGGTGTAAGAAAATTAGACAGAGAGAATGAATTAGTCCAAACAAAACGGCCTACTGATATAGCTTAAGGATCTGTGCTGATGTTGGACTCAAAGAAACTCAGAGAACCCTTTGGCCTTATGGAAATGGTTTTAATTGGTGGATGAAATAATTAGGTGTGAACCTTAGACAGAGCTACTATAAGGTGAGTGCATAATTGGTTGGACCACTGTTCCCAGAAAGTAGTTATCAGTGGTTCACCATCAATCTGGAATGCCATAATGAGTGGGGTCCCACAGGGATCGCTCCTGGGTCCAATTCTATTCAATACCTTCATCATTGATTTATATTATGGCATAGAGAGTACACCTATAAAGCTTGCAGACAATACAAAGCTAGGAGGGGTTGCAAGTGCTTTAGAGGATAGATTAAAATTCAAAATGATCTGGACAAACTGGAGAAATGGTCTGAAGTAAACAGATGAAATACAATAAGGATAAATGCAACATATTCCACTTAGGAAGGAACAATCAGTTGCACACATACAAAATGGGAAATGACTGCCTAGGAAGGAGTACTGCAAAAAGGGATCTGGGAGCCACGTGGATCACAAGCTAAACATGAGTCAATGGTTCAACACTTTTGCAAAAAAAAAAAAAAGAAGCAGCAGCAAACATCATTCTGGAATGTATTAGCAGTAGTGTTGTAAGCAAGATACAAGTAATTCTTCCACTCTTCTCTGAGTTGATTAGGCCTCAACTGGAGTATTGTGTCCAGTTCTGGGCACCACACTTCAGGAAAGAAGTGAACAAATTGGAGAAAGTCCAGAGAAGAACAAAAAAAAATGATTAAAGGTCTAGAAAACATGATCTATGAGAGAAGATTGAAAAAAAATGGGTTTGTTTAGTCTGGAGAAGAGAAGCTTGAGGGTGGACATATTAATAATTTTCAAGTACATAAAAGACAGTTAGAAGGAGGAGGGAGAAAAATTGTTCTCTTTAACCTCTGAGGATAGGACAAGAAGCAATGATCTTACATTGCAGCAAGGGAGGTTTAAGTTGGACATTAGGAAAAACTTCCTGTCAGGGTAGTTAATCACTGGAATAAACTGCCAGGGAGGTTATGGAATCTTAGTCATTGGAGATTTTTAAGAGCTGGTTAGACAAACACCTGTCAGGTATGATCTAGATCAGTGCTTCTCAAAGCCGATCCACTGCTTCTTCAGGGAAAGCCCCTGGTGGGCCATGTCCGCAGATGTGGACGATCGTGCTCCCACTGGCTGCGGTTCGCCGCTCCAGGCCAATGGGGGCTGCGGGAAGCAGTGTGGGCCGAGGGATGTGCTGGGCACCCTTCCCGCAGCCCCCATTGGCCTGGAGCGGTGAACTGCGGCCAGTGGGAGCCACGATCAGCCGAACCTGCGGATGCAGCAGGTAAACAAACCATCCTGGACCGCCAGGGGCTTTCCCTGAATAAGCGGCAGAACAGCTTTGAGAAGCACTTGTCTAGATAATACTTAGACATGCCTTGAGTGCAGGGGATTAAACTAGAAGACCTCTTGAGGTCTCTTCTAGTCCTACCATTCTATGATTCTAACTATGCCATCCACTCCCCCCACCATTTTGAGGTCCTTAAAATTGAGACTTGAAAAAATCATCATGGCATCGCAGCTCAACTCACCTCAATCCAGCTCAGCTCATCTTCCCTGATCCCACGACAGAAGGAGCAGAGCAAACCAAAGGATTTTCTTCCCAGAAGGAAGGCTGTCAGGATTTGCTCTTGTTTAAGGAACTTTTTTTTTCATTTGAGAGACCTGAAAGTCATGATATCATCATGACATCCAGCCTTCAGCCCACCAGTGGGGATACCTAACTGACAGTGACTCAGGGGCTCCAGTCAGATGCATGTAAGATTTTGTTCTGTCACCCTTCACTTTTTGTGTTACTTTCTGCCAAACTATTCTTCCTCCTACCCTCTCTCTCACTCTCTCAGCTTTTACGGGATCCCAAAATCAACTACACTGCATGCATCAGCACAGCAAGACGAGACAGCCCAGATAGCCCTGACCTCTCTAAGGAGAAAGGATCCAACCAGATGACACCCCTGACTGGAGCCAGGGTCCAAGCAACAGGTATCATGGCCGACCTGCCAGCCTGAAGCATGCATTCATGACTGATCAGCTGTCCAGTATTCCGGGAACACCAAATCAACAGTATTTCCACCACTTTTTCTATCCTCCACCTTGTGTCTGTTGAAAACAGGAGAAGTGAATACGCTTCACACATCAGGATAGAGTAAAATTAACTCCTTCCTTTCCTTCAAAGAAAGATTATTGGTGAAAGTAAGAGACACTGATAAAGGAGAGACTTTAACAGGTTTTGATTAAGTTAGTTTTGCACAGTTACTCAATTTCAGTTTTTGCTTGCTTCTGATTTCTTGTTTGTTCTTGTGTTCTGATCAGTCAACTTCCAACTTTAGAATGAGTGCTTTTGGGGTGTTTGCTAAGAAACCAAGTAAACCGGGGTCTCTGTGAATAAACCTCAAACCTTTGTACTACTGTTTCAACATTGGAGAGTGAAAGAGTTTAACAACTTAAACTTTTTGGCCCTTGAGATCAATACAACAGGGTGCAGAGTATTGGTTGCATGTGTTGTTGTTAAGGAGGTTTTTTAAATGGAAATATGTCCTGGAAGGAGTGCTTGGGAAGAAGTCTGAAAAGGTGGAGTGAGCTCGAGTCAAAGGGAAGGAGGGAGTGGGCTTAAAACTGGTTTCTAGGCCACTGGAAAGTCAGTTAAAATGGAAACTTTAAGGTTCAGATCTCTTGAGCAAAGTTTTCACTAGGAGATTCACTGCTGATAATGCCTGAAATTATTAATGCTTATCACCTATTTGTTTGGATGAATAATGTTCAGTCCATGTGTTGATGATTATCTGTGGTTCAGTCCAGTCAATAGTCATTATTTATTGTACTTCTGGAGTGACTGATCCCCTGAATCATATGGTAACATTTCTGCTTGCTGTCTGAAGGCTGAATACTTTAAATGATGGATAACAAAATTCTGGTACAAAAATTTGTGAAAAGATAAATAGTTGTGTCCAAATACTCACAAAAACCTAGTAATGGGAACTCATGAATCAGAGCAACACCAAAATTGTGTATTTATACTTGACCGTCTCTAACTGCGACACTCATTTTCTCTTTCTCCCCTCTCCTACCACTACCTTTTCCGTGAAATCCATAAGTGTCTGACTGCTCTTGTTTGTTTGTTGCCCTTCTCCATGTTCCATTTTCAACATAGGTTCTTTTTTCTACTTTCACATCTCAGAGAAGCTATCAGATCTTTGAGTGGTTGTTATTCTGTCACTATCTGAATAGGATAAATATTTGTATGTAAAGCGTTTCAAAATATTTCCCCTGACTTCTTCTAAATAAAAGAAAAAGTTATAAGTGGGTGGAAAACATTGTCAAATATATATATATATATAAATATTTTAATAGGTTTTTCCATATTATATCTTACAATTAGTTTTAAAGATACCATCTATTATTTTCCGAGATGTTTTGCACAGAAAAGGAGAAAGTGTTTAAAAAGTTACCTCTCTCATCACTGTTTACTGCAGCATGTAGAATATTCTATTTAATCCATTACACTTATCTATAATAGTTTAAATTATACCATATAATTTATCTGTACTGAAAAGGATTTGTAAAGATGGACTGTAGTCCAATCAAGGCACAAGGCATTGTATGCTTATCAGTTTCCTCAAAATACCATCTAAATTCATCATTTATATTCCAAAATCTGTGTTGGCTTTCTGTCTCCGTCTCATGAAACAAAGATAACATACTTCTTCCTATCATTTCAGGATGAAAAAGAGAAATATTTATCTGTTGGAAACACCCTCCCTGCAATTTAAATCCCATTTTAAATCTCAAGTAGGAATAACTTACCAAGTCACCTAAGATCAAACTCCTTTGCCACCCATAGATACTATTGACATGCTAGGTCATGTAACCAAATCCCATCTGCCTCATATGAAGTCTGATAAACTAAATATAATGTGTAAACTGGAAAAACATAGACTTTACTGTCGGATGGGCATGGAAAGAAGTTATCCAGGGGGAAGTGGCTTTTTAAACTTTTGGGCTTTGCTACTTGGCATTCTGTTTTAACCAACTCTAAAAGGAAGAAGCTGACTGGCTTGACAGTGGGACAAAAAAGATCTGCTGAATTTACACAGCCTTAAATGTTTACTTTGTTTTAAAACAATTACTTCCTCTCCTAACTTAAGTTGTTCCTGTCCCAATTTGTAGCTGCTTTATTAAAAATTCTAGTTTAACTGAATCTACATCTTTGCAGTGTGATGCAATTGACCTTTTGACACTAAGGTTCTTGTAGAATTTCTGTCAGTCACAGCCACAAAACCAACATGCACAATTCTCTATGTGTTACCATTTCAAATTAAATGTTTGCTGGTCTATTTAATAAAATGTCATATAATGAAAACTCCATGCAGGATAAATATCCATCTTTCTATCTATGGTTTGCAGTTATTTATTGAAGGACCTTTGAGATGAGATGTGTATTTCCTAGCTATTCCATGCCCTCCCTCCCCCCAACACACACACACACACCCTTCTTGTGGTCAGAGGGGAATTGATTTGAAAGGATTCTTCTGATCTGCAGGTAGGCCCTAGGGATAAAAGCTCAGACCCCCTTAATGAATGAGGAGAAATACAGGGCAACTAAGTGTCTGGAGGTTTCAGTTAGTAGAAATTTTATCATGTAGGGACTGCAAATGCCTTTCCTTTTTCTCCAGGGAAGAAAGGGAGCACAACGTATTGAGGATGTTGACATACAGCTGAGAGCATTTTTTTCTTTAAAGTGCAGAATGCCTTTATCTGTTCCACTACATACATGTGAGAGAATCAGTTCACCTTAGAGGCAGCCATAGTTCTGTACATGAATTTAGAGTGGGTAGTCTGGGCAAAGCTGCATTACAACAACTACCTAGTCAGCTGCAAGTGTTTCACCGTTCATATAGGCTGGTCAGTTGTTATTTTCAATGGAGAATGCAAATGTTTGTGTATTGCTCCCTTTTGTAATAAAGCTGGACCAAATTTTTCAAAAATATGAACCTAATATTTAGGCTCCTAAATAAGCCCCTGATCCTGCAACTACTCACATGCTTAACGTTATTCAATGAATAATCCTACTGAAAAAAAAGCAGGGCTGCTGGTAGTAAAGCCGTGATAGCGTTGGTAGTTAAGCACAAATGAAGGTGGGGCAGATAATCAGCTGAACGTGATTTGCCAGTATGATGCTGTGTTCAAGAGGGAGAATGAAAGCCTTTGATGCATAAATAGAGGAATCTCAAGTAGGAGTAAAGAGATTATTTTACCTTTGTATTTGGCACTGATGCAATCGCTGCTGGAATACTGTGTCCAGTTCTGGTGTCTACAGTTCAAGAAGGATGTTGATAAATCGGAAAGGGTTCAGAGAGGAGCCATGAGAATGATTAAAAGATTAGAAATATGCCTTATAGCGACAGACTCAAGGAGATCAATCCATTTTGCTTAATGAAGAGAAGGTAAAAGCACGACTTGATTACAGTCCATAAGTATCTACATAGGGAATAAATATTTCATAATGGGCTCTTCAATCTAGCAGAGAAAGTATAACACAATCCAATGGCTGGAAGTTGTAGCTAGACAAATTTAGACCGGAAACAAGGCGAACATTTTTAATAGTGTCAGTAATAAACCACTGGAACAATTTAGCAAGGGTTGTGGGTGGATTCTCCATCACTGACAATTTTTAAATGAAGATTGGATGTTTCTCTTAAATATATGATCTTGGAATTATTTTGGGGAAGTTCTATGGCCTGTGGCAGAGATCGGCAACCTTTGGCATGTGGCCCATCAGGGAAATCCACTGGCGGGCCTAGATGGTTTGTTTTTTAAATAAATATTTTTTTTTAATTAATGGAGATAGCCTATCTCCTAGAACTGGAAGGGACCTTGAAAGGTCATTGAGTCCAGCCCCCTGCCTTCACTAGCAGGACCAAGTACTGATTTTGCACCAGATCCCTAAGTGGCCCCCTCAAGGATTGAACTTACAACCCTAGGTTTAGCAGACCAATGCTCAAACCACTGAGATATCCCGCCTCCCTCCCTCAGTTTCCTGCAGCGTCTGCAGGTTGGGCCAATCGCAGCTACCTCTGGCCACGGTTCATTGTTCCAGGCCAATGGGGGCTGCGGGAAGCGGCAGCCAGCACATCCCTTGCCCCGCGCCACTTCCTGCAGTCCCCATTGGCCTGGAACAGTGAACTGTGGCCAGTGGGAGCTGAGATTGGCCAAACCAGCAGATGCTGCAGGTAAACAAATTGTCCCAGCCTGCCAGTGGATTTCCCTGATGGACTGCATGCTAAAGGTTGACGATCCCTGGCCTGTGGTATAAAGGAGGTCAGACTAGATAATCATAATGGTCCCTTCTGGCCTTGGAATCTAGAAAGTCTTTGAAAGATCAGGAACTAAGTGTCTTCGTTTTCAAGAGTGTTGAAGACCCAGCAGTTTCCACTAACAATTCTTAAAGGCATCTAAGTGACTTGGGAGCAAAACTCATGTTGCCTTTCAATGGGACTTGTGCTACAAAGTCACTTTGGTGTTTCAGAAAATCCCTCTCACTGAGAACCGTGACCAGGTTTTCAATACTGTTTTCAATGGGAGTTACTGGGAGCTGAGCACTTTTGAAAATGTGGCCACTTATTTAGGGACCTAAAAGGGAGTTGTTGGGTTCTGATATTTTTTTTGAAAGTCTGTCCCAATGAGTGCTCAGCACCTCTGAAAATCAAACCACTTATTTAGGAGCCAAAAATATGGACTTAGGAGTCTATCTTTGTGCTCTAATTTTGAAAAATAGTGGTTCTGCGCCTTTGATCTCCCTGGCAATGGTTACTAACATTTTGGGTAGAGTAAAGTTTTGGAGCAATGGAAACACCAGTATAACATTTAAGCTTCTTGAGTGACATAGGATGGAAAAGACTGGAGCAATTATATTTATACAATAATTATTCTCCACAAGTGATGGATTCTTTTAATCATCATACTAAAACACAGAATTAAGACAGTTTGCATGGTAATTGCTGTTTACAACAGACATCATTAAACACAGATAATTTTTTTTTGTTCCTCTGTACAAGAGCATCTATCTATAGGGGTTGATAAAACCATAAACATAGCCTTTGATTGCCCGTTTGAAAAACGTAAGGCTAAATTCTGTGAGGAACAGAGCACCACATGCAATTTCTACTGAAGTCAGTAAGAGATGCAGATATTCAGCACCCACCCTTTTGAGGAGACCAGGATGCAGCAGAAATTCCACAAACCTGATTCTCCATGGCCTTGCATCTTGGGTAGCTATGTATACCTGGATAAAAATCAGTATATGGTGGGGGCAAACTGCATAATTGCATTTTAAAAGACACTTTTCACAGGTGCAAATTATGACAAAAGGAGCAAAGTCTTGGAGAATCAGATCACATGATTTAGTCTTGCAAAGCTTTGGAAAATCTTTGTCCTGTAGTCAAGTGTTGCCACTGGATAGGAGAGTGTATCCCAGCCATTATTTACAAACTGCTAAATTCACCCAAGCATCATCCTGTTCACCCAGGCATCCAAAGTTAATGCATGCAGACAAGTCTCCATGTTGCAATATAGTTTTAGAAAACACACATACAAAACCACACGACCACCAAGAAACTAGCAACATGATTGTTATTCTGTTGCTGGAACTAGGATTAAAAAAAACTAATGTATTTCTAAATCAGCATCTAAAAGGGTTTTTGGTTTGTGTGTGTTTTGATTGAGTCCTTTTCTAATTCTTATAAAAACAATTTTGGAGAAAAAGAGGGGGAAAAAAACTATTCCAAATTGGTGAAAGTTTAATACTATACCTTCCTGTTTGTTTTTTAATGAGTGTGCTGCAGTTGTCTCTACTGTTGCTGCTAACCCTGGTCTTTGCTATGCTGGACACAATGCCTCCTGCCTATCGGCGTTAGAAAGCAGTACCTCTAGAACTGACAAACCAACATACCGAAGAACCTGGGGTTATCCAACTTTTTTATTGCAGGCCTGTGTCTTAATGGTATAATTTGGTCCTGGTGGGCAAGCCAGTAAAAAGTATGTGATAGCTAATTCTCATGCAAAGCCATGCTGTGTAAGCCAGTTACTTCAGGTCTGACCCAACATCCACTGAAGTCAATGGAAATCGTTCCATTAATTTTAATAAGCTGTGAATCAGGCCCGTACTGCCTTCTCCCAGTATACTTTACCTGAGTCTTTACCATTTACTATTTTTGTCTTTGGACTGTTGTATTTCTAATTAAGTTATTGGAGGAAGTCGGGCATTCAGACACCAAAGGTTCACACTTTATGTAATTCCCCCGAAAGATGTTCCTTATTTCAGTACTGAACATTCGTTATTTACAGTTGTTTTAAGCAGCAGAAATATTAAATGGAAACATTTCTGTGGCAGCTGCAGCTGACTTCAATTTGTAGCTCTCATAGGTTTTATATTTTAGCAAGAACACATTAGCCATAGCACCTGAGGGCTACTTGATGATTTGTAAAACATCAGAAATTGAAGGAAAAGGAAAAGAATACAGATAACAGGATCTCTATTGCTTTTCATTGATAAAGTGGTATTGGATTTAGCAGAGTGAAAATATCAGAACAACTCTTCCCCCTGCAGATGATTTCCCCCCCCCTTTTCAGATAACAAGTGCCAGTCTAAATCCTCCCTTTGTTCTTGCCCATTTTATGGGAGCCTTTTGTTACTCTCCTGTCTACTCCGCTATCTACTGCTCTGCTGACTGGCTGATTTCCTAGTATTGCCCTTCTGGTATCTTCAACAGGTTGATTGTCAGGTGACAGCTGTGTACCTGGTTTGACTTAACTTTCAAAAGGACACCAAGCCACATTCAGAAATGATGCAAAGGGTCATAGAAGTCAGACCCACTTTCACCCATTTTGATTCCTATACAGCTACTCGCACCCTTTCTAATGATGTGTACAGATGTCTCAGTGCTTGATCCAAAGCCATTTGAAGTTAATGGAAAGATTGTCATTGACCTCAATAGGCTTTTTGATTAAGCTCTCAGTGGGAGAAACTCCCAGGGAGAAGGCCTGGAAGGTGTAAATTAGACTAGATTGGGGGTTACTTTAATTAATATCTTCTTTTAGCTCTCCAGATTGTAATTTAGACTCCCTTATGCATTTGTGGAATGGGTGAATAGGTCCAAAGGAGTCTGAGTGAGGGTAAGGTAATGAAATTTACATGAGGTTATGCAGTAGTTCAGAATTCGGCTCCCCAACTTTTCTCAGAGCTTTTCAGGGGAGGAGCTACATACACACACACACACTCACTGAATCATACAGTAAAGAATTTCACAATCACCCTAAATTGTAATGGCAAGTACATCTAAACTTCTGCTGTCTACTTACTCCTGATGTCATATCTTTTGTTTTTTTCACAATTAGGTACTCATAACAACGAGCTACACATGAGGTATATCTGAAGGTATTGAGTTATGGGGAGAAAACCCTTAGTGTTTACCTCTATTCTTTTAATTGTTTAGCCTTCCTTAAAATTGCCAGTGCAGCTGTCAACTACTTAAAATTTCTGCAAATGATTAATTTACTACAATATTATGAAGGCACTAAACAACTTCTGTACACACACATAGAAGAATCCAAATCCTCTCTGAAAACCGCAATCAAAAATAATTTCCAATTAAAATACTTTCTGTCAGAAGAAGAAAATTAATTTAAATTTTAGCTCTAGGACGAAAGGAGAATGAGCAACGTCATGTTTCATTTTCTTCAGTGCGTGAACTGTCACTTCAATTCTCTTTTGAGAAGGGCTTATTTTGAGATGTTATAATTAGAATCCTGAAATGGCAGTTTTAAATATACATGACAGATGTTTATTAAATTGCCATACATCCAGAATAAAATTTCCTGCCACCACCCTATTTAACTACAGCAACTATAGACAAATTCTGATCTCCAGATTTCTGTTGCACTGGCGTATATCTGGAGCAACTTTATTCATGGAGTTACTCCAGATTTTCACGGGTGAAACATGGTCCAAAAGACAACATTTCATCACTAATGTGAAGATGTAACCCTGACTGTTAAAGATAATCTAATATATATGCAAACTTCATGCAGATCAATATCCTAAATTACTTTCCATAAAGGAAAGTGAAAGTTGCAAAGAAGTTAAACTCAATGGGATGAACAAGGTCTCAGTCAGAACAGGATTTGGACCATTATCATGTAATAAAGTCAGTAGTGTGAAGCGGTACAATGCAGTCATTGTGGGGTGCACATTAGGAGAAAAGTACATGCATAAATTGTGACATTAGTGTACCATTCATTTCAACAGGAATTTCAGCTTTTAAAATGATGGTGCAATATGACCCTAATTTTACCTTATACAAAACACTTTTCTAAAAAAGAAGAACAGGAGTACTTGTGGCACCTTAGAGACTAACAAATTTATTAGAGCATAAGCTTTCGTGGACTACAGCCCACTTCTTCGGATGCATATAGAATGGAACATATAATGAGGAGATATATATACACACATACAGAGAGCATAAACAGGTGGGAGTTGTCTTACCAACTCTGAGAGGCCAATTAATTAAGAGAAAAAAAACT